>NC_090921.1:269878188-270180225 GCF_040938575.1 Ambystoma mexicanum | reverse complement strand
GCAAGAAGACTTGATTTTGGACAAACGCCTACACCACTAACACTCACACTGCAAGATTACTCGGCAGGGGGCAATAAAGGTGTTAGTGGGAGTGGTAGTAGTAGAGCTTCCAACGGATCTGTCAATTTACCAGTTAACCCACAAGAGGGAACATCTCCACTTCCTAATGCGGCTGCTGCGGATGCTGCTCCTTTTGAGGTGCCCATTGTGAAAGAAGTGAGACAAGAATGAAGAATTTAAGAAACTATATAAATCAAGTCAAACACAGGGCAGTCCCCAATGATTCCTTGTTGTCAAAGTCTGCCTGACCAATCAAGATGACCAATTCTGTCCAATATCTATTTATGGAGTCAATGGCTATTTGTAATAGTCACAATACTCCACTCAATTAACAACAACATCAGGATCAATGAATGGGAGAGGAGTGAGAGGCAAGGAGGGTGGTCCGGATTTACATTTGTGCGTCTGGGTGATGTGTATAGTGGAGAAAGGCTCTACACCAAAAATATCTAAAGGTAGCGGTAATCTGGAGATGCAGACCTTGCCTATGATAGTCCTGATATCCGACCCAAAGTAAATCCCAAATGAACAGCAAATCGTCGAACAGAATGCCTCTGTGCAAACTCTCAAAGTTGTCATAGAGGCATTGTCTAGCCCAAGAATCGGAACCCAAGTGGGTGGCAGATCTAAGGGTTGTTGTGAGCGAAACAGTTACAGTTCTTAGGAGAAGATTATCCATCATTGAAGCAGGAACCCACAACAGCAGAAAAGAGCCATCAGTGCTGTGATGTCACTCGGACAGCTATGCACCCCCCATAAGGGGAGGCAAAAACAGCAAATAATACTGCAGCAACACTTATAGAAAATGACAATTTATTCAAAATAACGGTTATATATGGACATAATCATATTTTTTAACAGCATAAATTAAATATCATGGCACAGACAATAAATACGTGACCAAAAGCAATCAATACAAGTCATTACATATCCAATTCATAAACATACCGCAATCACTCCATCAATCACTCTCCAACATCTCTAAATGCACATCTCAAAAAACAAACACTTATATATTTTTTGTTGTACAATACATCTAGATGAATGTTAAAGGAATGGTTTGGTCAAAATTTTTATTGCCTCTACGGGTCGGCCATGTGTTTTTAAGCCTAAGTCACTCGATTTTAGAAACATTTCCTATGGACCTTACCCAGGTTTTCGTCCATTAAACGCACCCAAAAACAGGCATCAGGGAGCTGCCATTTTGTGATAATCCTATCATTTCCCCCATCGCCCTGGCTTACCTGCTTTTGCGGCACTAAATCATATCCCCCGCCCTTGAGCCTGTCATCAGCAGACGCGTACCGCCCATTTCACAACGCCAAAGCACGTCTCGTGTCAACATTCGCTGCGCTTCAGCTAATGACGTGTCGCCATGGAAATGGCAGGACGCCTCTTTCCTCAATAAGTATGAACAGACCGTTTCACAACACACAGCAGCAGATTTTCGATTCCATTCCTCTCTCTGTGTTACTTTGAGTATTCTGTGTCTCGTTTCTGTGCTCTGGTCAGCTATCTTCGTTGCTTGTAGCCCGTGTGAACAGATACCAATACCACCGCTATAAATTATTTTAGTTTGTTTAACACACAATGGCTACAATGATGCCCTACATGTACGAGCCCAAGTATACCGAGGAGGAACTACTGGAAAGGGAAACACGCGAAAACGATGGGTCTTTGGACGGCAGTTGGGAGGACGATTCAACAGCTGAAGAGCCTGGACCTAGTCGCATGGACGGTGTTTCCACCTGGTGCACATGTAATCGGTGCGAGCTAATGCCAACCGAGGACGAGAACTGCTGCTGCTTTGAAAACTCGGGATGCGTGGCCTACATTTCGGAAGGCGAGCCATGACCGCAATGCATCACGAGCTGCCAGACTTCAGGGCAGCCTGCCTCACACGGTCCGTAATAATGATGGTGCTTATGCACGAACTTCGCGCAACTTTTCGTCCTCGTAATCCGAGTAACGAGTAAGTATACTCTGCTTGTCATGCCACTCCTATTTCATGGTCTTCTACTATATCCAAAATTACATGTGCATATCATTGTGTCTTTCAATAGTGTGCAGTGTCTAGATAGCATTTGTACGAGCAGAATGCCATTAGTTACAAGAATTGTCATTGACAACAAACGTTTATTAAACTTATCTTGGTCATTTAAAAACAGTTTGTTTCATTCCTTTTCACAGGTGGTACAGGCTGGTGGCCTATCTTTCCTTTACATGGTGGCTTCACAGGAGGCTTGGACACCGCGTTCGAAGAGTGATACCCGCCTGTGCCGTTGTTGCCATAAGAGAAACGTTCCCGAGTCACAGCGGTCAGTACAGGGGATTTTCTCTCGCTGTGCTGCAACCTGAACTGTACAATGTGTAAAGTTTTGTATTTTTGTGTCATCAAAATAAGATACAAAATAAAACACCACATATATTTTAACAACGGTTGTTTCGTTTTTTTAAATCAGTCAAGTGTGTCTCCATTCAAGGATGGACGTCAGACATCTGTGCTCGGAATGGGTGAAGTTCAGGTCGCTGTGAAGGGGGGTGGTCACTATCTAAGCTAACATAATATATTATCAATAATGCATGCACTAAATAACACTTGTTCAAAGTCTTTCAGTCGGTTATGTCTCTATAAAGGTCACACATATATCTATGCTATCAATTAACATTGGATTATACAGGCCTTAGGTCAAGGGTCTTGACCACTATAATACACTGTTCGAAGTGTGGGTTTGTGCTCTCCGGTATGTGGCATTTGTTATTGATAGGCAACGATATACTGCAGTAGGGGTCTAATGTTAGTTGGGGATCTGCAAGGTGGGCATCATGGTGTGGTCAGTGGTCTGGCACATGAAGAGAATACCTTGCAGGGACACAGGGTCAGAATGGCAGTAAGTTTCCACTGGCGAGGGTGCGTGGGCAAGGACACGTTTGTGGAGATGAACGAGCCATGTGCTTGGTTCAGGAGCGTTGGCATGGGGGGCTGTGACGGGCGCAAACAGCCAAGGTGCCAAACAGCATGTACACTTCAAAAGGTATCCCACGCGCAGGGGCCATCGCTCACATGGCCTCCTCAGACCCCGTGTCTCCAGGCAGGCCTCCCCTGAGGCAGGCCGCCCCCCTGCAATCCACATAAGTGTGTCTCCATTCAGCAGTCTTCCTGTGCCTTATCTGCACGCCCCAGGCCCATCCATCCCACCCCCTCTCGCAAAGGCGGTTCGCACCCGGGGATGAGCGCTGGCATGGGGGGCTGTGACGGGCGCAAACTGCCAAGGTGCCAAACAGCATGTACACTTCAAAAGGTATCCCACGCCCAGGGGCCATCGCTCACATGGCCTCCTCAGACCCCGTGTCTCCTGGCAGGCCTCCCCTGAGGCAGGCCGCCCCCCTGCAATAAACATAATACCACGACATACACACGTCATTCATTCACAAACACATCCCTGTTTCTAGTACTTTATAAACCACTTGATATGTCTCATGAGAACATCTTTGTGCTTTGCAAGTCAACTCCTGAACCTTCTACCTGAGAAGCACTGAGATCTATGCTAATCTGCTCGTCGCCGTGCTATCTGTGACCGCTTCGAGCAAACTCATCAGTGTGCTACCTGTGGCCATCTACCTGTTCTCCTGCAACATACTGCTCGGCCTGCTGAATCCAACTGTTTGTTGGTCAAGGTAAGGCCATGTATCCAAGTCATATTTCGGTCATTTTTACATTTTAATCTATTTGCTATTACAGTACCCAATAGAGCTAATGTCATTGGTCTCATTGCTATAGACTTGAGTTTCAATTGTTATGCTATCAATAGATCTATTTATTTTCATCTGTGTCAATTGTCATCGAATTGCATCCTTCGGGGGTTCAGTATTTAATGTAAGCATGGTTCCTTTTCGTGCAAGACAGAACATCCAAGGGACGAGTCACATGTGCAGAGTTTAGTCACATAATTTCAAACATTTCTGTAACTTATGCAAATACTAAGCCGCACATGATGAACTGGTATAGTTCCGGTGACCAAAACAAACCTTGCATTGAGCATGGTATGGTTCATTTACTTTTTTATGACATTTTTATTCATCAAGGTTTTATAATAATCTTGATATTTACTTTTCAGAATTTTCAACAATGCCTGCCTGTTCGATTAGCAGTTGCCCTTCGAAGACCCATGCTAAATCTCAAGGCACAACAATGCATGTATTCCCAAAAACTGTTGATCGAATAAGAGAATGAGTCAGACATTGCGGATATCCACTGGATGAGCTGGAAAGTAGAGTACAACAAGTCTTTGAGGACAAGAGGGGTGATCGATACCGCATCTGCAGCCGGCACTTTCCCTCGAACATGTACACCACATCTTGGGTAACAAAGAAGAATAAACGGCGATCGACACGAAAATTGCTCGCAAACGCTATTCCCACTCTATTCGTCCACAATCCGCCACTGGTGAGTCAAGTGTCCGTTTTTAGCTTTAGGCCTTGCGGTAGTGTGTAGGTAGCCGAATGGATTCATTGATATTTTAGGTGTTGTTTCTAATTTGTAATACTTTCGACATTGATATGAGTGTATAGCTTTTTGAATAATGACATTTATCAATATATTATTGACTATCCCTTGAAACTGAAGCAAGTACATTCTACTTCCGTCATGTGCTGGCAGTTATCAACCACTTCTAGCGCGTATCAGGTAATCATACTTGGCTATTCCGCTACAGACTTATTTTATGCATGTCAAGTAATAGTTTGTATGTAACGTGTGATTATTTTACCAATTGTTTGGTTAGTGCTTTCCAATTGATATACACCTTAGTTGTCGTCCCCTGGTGTTTGTTTTCAGTTATAATTAGTGTTATCCATACTAATGCAAGTACTGTTTTTCAGGGAGATGCTGAAGCGTCCACCACATTGACAACAGCCCTAGATGTTCTTCAGCAGCACGAGGTATGGATACTGACAGCTCAATCGACTGTGATAATCAGGACTGGAACACTTGTCGTTTGATTGTTCTACACCATGTTTCATTTGTGGTTAGCCGTTGATATGTACCTATGCGGTCGACCCCAAGCGTGCGTTGTGTTTTCAATATTGTAATCCTTACTAATGCAAATACTATGTTTCAGGCAGTTGTTGAATCATCAACCCACGCACTTGATGCAGAGCCTGACATTCAAGTAATTCCGGTGGAAGCGGGACCATGCGGATACGAATCGGCGCAACAGCTTTCGGAAGTGCGCACCACATTGACCACAGCCCTAGATATTCTTCAGCAGCATGAGGTATGGATACTGACAGCTCCATCTAGCGTGATCATATAACGTGATTCCATTTGCTATACGTTCTTCCCTATTAACGCAAGTACTGTGTTTCAGGGAGACGATGGAGCTTCCACTACAATCACAAGATCCCATTTAGATGATGCAGATGTAAAGAAATCGGAGAAATAAGTCGATTAAATCTGATCATTTTTAAATATCCCTTGATTCTTTTAGACAATGCAACATTTGTGGTTATCTCTTGGCTATTCCGCTACAGACTTATTTTATGCATGTCAAGTAATAGTTTGTATGTAACGTGTGATTATTTTACCAATTGTTTGGTTAGTGCTTTCCAATTGATATACACCTTAGTTGTCGTCCCCTGGTGAAATACAATATTTCGAAGAGACAACTCAGTGAACAAGAGACCCGAATTTTGGAGAAGGGTCTCTCGTTTGTTCCTATGAGAAATCCCTCCAAAATGGAGGTAGAGATAGAATTGCGCAGTCTATTTCGTAAAATACGATTGCGGGATTTTTTTGGGAATCAGGCCCAGGACAACGATGATGATGGCCTTCATACTACTTTGAAATGCAAATCCACTTTTACTCCTACTTTACAAATGGTCTCTGATGAGACAGCGGTATTTGAAAAGGCGGTCCTCAAAGATTTTAACTCCTGCTATAATACACTTAATAACTATAGCAGAGGCTCTTGTTTCAATTTTGGCAGACAAGATTGGGCCAGCCTTCAAAAACTTAAGTCTGATACCTCCATAATCATAAAGCAAGCAGATAAGGGCGGTGGAGTGGTTATCATGGATTCTGTCCAATATGACAATGAAATTGTGCGTCAGCTAGATAACCCAGCGATATATAGGAAACTTCAGGGTGACCTGAGCATCAGAGCCCAAATTTTAGCAATTGCTCAACGAGCATTGGAAGGTGGAGCTATTAATGATAAGGAGTTCCTTTTCCTTACTATTAAGGGAACTAGGACTCCTCTCATCTATGTACTTCCTAAGATACATAAGGACTTACACAATCCGCCGGGACGTCCTATTGTTTCATTGTGTGGCTCCATATTAGAACCAATTGGCCAATTTCTAGATTATCTTCTGAAGCCACTGGCGGCTTCCACTGAAACATATCTTGCTGACACCACTGACGCCATTAAGCACCTAGAGGGTTTTCCTTTTAACCCTGAGGTTGACATACTTATGACTTTAGATGTGGAGTCACTATATTCCAATATACCACAAATGGAATCTTTAAAAGTAATGAAGGATTTTTTGGACTTACGGTCAGGTATTCAATTAGTTCCAACTGAAATACTAATAGATTTGCTCGAGGTAGCTCTCTCACGCAACTATTTTCGTTTTAAGTCTTCTTATTATTTACAAGTGAAAGGAACAGCGATGGGGGCAGCTTTTGCCCCCAATTACGCCACACTCTTCATGTGGAACTTTGAAAGTAGGGTTATTTTGTCAGACACTAATCCCTTTAGAGATGCCATCAAATTGTATAAACGCTACATTGATGATATAATTATAATCTGGGACAAAACAAAGGCAGACTATCTTCTATTCCTCCCATGGCTTAATGCTATGGATATGAATCTTAAATTTACTATGTCAGCAAATAGCACTTCTTTGCCATTCTTGGACTTGCTAATCAAGAATTCAGAGGGTCATATTACTGTTGATTTGTATCGCAAAGAAACTGACCGGAACACTATTTTAAGATTCGATAGTTTCCATCCTGAATCGTTGCGTAAGAGCATTCCTTATAGTCAGTTTCTTAGGGCTAGACGCAATTGTACGAAAGTTGAAGACTATAAGACCCATGCAAACATTATCGAAGACAGATTGCAGCAGCGAGGTTACCCTAAACATATACTTCGACAATCTCGAAAAAGAGCTAGATATCAACATCGTGATATTCTCCTCGAGAAACACTCTCGGAAAGATATCACTAAAGAGCGGCTAGTGTGCGCCATGACTTTCAATACTTTTCACCATAAGATTAAACAAAGTATTATGAAGCATTGGCATCTGCTCCAACTTAATAATCCAGAACTGGCAAAACCTATTTTTGCATTCAAGAAAGGTAAGAACCTTAAAAATTGGCTTATTAAAGCTGACAGGTCTAGTATTGGACCTAAATTGAACACGGTGACAGGATTGTGGGGCGCTAAGCCCATCCAAGGTCACTTTCCATGTGGTTTCTGTAACCAATGTGCTTCTTCTATCACTGGAACTTCTGTAGTGATTAGTGGAAAGAATTGGAATCTTAATCATCACACTACGTGTAACACTAAAAATGTTATTTACGTAATATTTTGCCCCTGTGCTCAAACGTATATTGGCAGAACATCTAGGCCTATTAAAACCAGAATTGGCGAACACAAATCTAAAATTCGAAATAAAATCGTGTCTGCCCCATTAGTTTCTCATTTTCTTGAAAACAATCATGACCCGAATAGTTTGAAATGGTGCGTGTTGGAAAAAGTCTATGGTACTGACGCCAACAATACAGCAGCCCGCTTGGCGCAAAGAGAACAATGGTGGATGTACAACACCACTAGCTATGAAACAGGACTTAATCGCCAAGAAGATTGGCTCCATTGTACACCATAAAAATAAAATTACAGGTTTTTCTTCGAGCATTCTATTTTACATAAACCAATTTGTGTTCTTCGGTTCTTTATATACTGAGTGGCAGCAAGATTTTTCTTTAAACATTTATTTGTTTGGCTCGCCGCTGCACTGTATGTTTTTTATGCTTTTTTACATCCCGGCTCACGAGTAGTCATTTTTTAGCATTTACGGGACCAGGGTCTTCCATAGGTAGCCCCTTTGGTACTCTCTTGCCCTTCTTCGTGCATGCGACACTTGCGGGTATGCAATTGTTCTCTTTACCTTTGCAAGGTGAATTTTGTCCTTTTTTAGTATCGACGGGACATAGGGCATATATATGTAGTCCCATTTCTATCTTCACTCTCGTTTGTATTTACAAACTTATATATGTAGTCCTACTTTTATTTCCATTCCCGCGTGTATTTATAAACATAGCCGCGGTTTTAACGTCTGCTGGCGTGCCTTTGCTTCGGCTATCGCGGAGACGATCGGGGAGGCTGTGCGAGGTGAGGCCTTCGTCACTAATATATGGGTTGGAAATGCGTCCACGTGAGGTTGGGAGTTGCGTTGACAGTATCTTTTAGCCTCTCTCCCCGATGGGCTCATGTAGGCTTCCACAGTTAAAAATGGTGTGAATGTCCAGGACAACTACAGTTTGCTAATCTGTAGGAATTTTTACATCTACTGGATATTTTAGGCACACGTTGACAGCATTTTCGTGCGAATTCGTTTTTCGACTATTTGGTGACTTACTATTTCATTGGCTAATATGGATTTGGCCATGCAAGTGGCTGTTGTTTTATCAAAGCAGCCATCCTTCTTTTCCATTAACATTCTAAACCTTAGAGGTTCGGGGCTGCCTACTGGATAGAATCTCTTTACTTTTGATGTTTTCGGTTCTAAATTAAAATGCACTTATACGATGTGCATGTAATTATTTGTAAGCCTAGTTCCGCACACTACCAAAATGTAAAAAATGTGTTTCTATGTTTTTTCATTTAGGGTTTTCAACCCAAGGTTTGCACCCTTTTGGACTTTTCTCGTGGCACGACATAACATCGTCCAAGACGCTTATGTTTGGAATGTCGTCAGTTCTATCTACATTTTAGTCCACTGGCGAGATGACCAGATTCTGAAAAATTGAATACTTAAAGGTTAGTGACAGAAGGAAATTTAGTGTTCTACTCCCTGTGGAGACAGGGGACATTGTGTGTCAGCATTGGAAGTTTGAGATAATCTTGTGATATCTCATAAGCTTCATATCTTTGTTTCTTCAGATGTAAATTCAATTTCATCTCCAGTCCTGTTTGGGTGGCGGATTCGAAACAATTATACAATTTTCGGCACCATACGCGGACTTATTTAGGTGAATATATATCCCTAGGTCTTTTTAATGGCTAGAGGTGGCAGGTATTAGGAGGCTCTTTCATTTCATGTTTTATTCTAACATATGTATTTGTGTTTTTTTCTTATATGTTTGTTTAAACGTGTTTCATCAAGGGTTAAGGCTTCTAACAGACTTCAAGATCTACAATCAAGTCTTTTGAATTGTTTAAAGCTTCACCTGTGAGAACTACTGTGTCATTGTTAAAAGTTTAGCATCAATATTTACAGCATATAGTGCGCCCTGAAGAAGGCGACTACTGGCTCACTTAATTGAGCCAGATAGGTTGATTTCGCCGAAACTGTAATGACATTTGAAGATCATGTATGTACAGTAGGCACTTAGCACTTTTTTGTACTTAGCACTTTATTCCATTGGCAGCAATTTCCTTTTCAACAGCATCTTTATCATTCAAATGAAATTTAAAAATATGAGACAACGATGCTTTATCTGGATTAGGCACTCATTACTCTTTTGCACCTAGCACTTTATTCCATTGGCAGTAATTTCCTGTTCTACAGCATCCTTACCATTCGAATGAAATTCAAAAAAATGAAGATAGTGATGCTTTACCTTGATTAATACTGGGTCATGAATTGTGGTAATTAAATTGCGATTGAATGGTTTAATGTATTAGATTGAACAAGTATTTTATACTAACATTAATTCATCCATTTTATTGTTGTTATACTGTTTATATATTATGTAATTTTATAATGTTTTGTGATGCTTATTAAAATATGAAAATATGAATCTGTTATGATTGGGCCACTATTCCTTTCCACCTTTATTCCTATAAATTGGGTACTTAAATTAATATAGTACTCCTCCATGTGAACTCTTCCCCTTCGGGGTTTTTGTTGTCTTAGTGTTGCTCCCCAGTTCCATGGTTTAGGGGATACCCATCTTGTTTGATGTTTTATTAGTGCTACTGTGTGTTGCATGGGTTATTTGAAAGGTTAATTTGAAGTTTGAGACAATGCTTAGGTTATTTACCCGCATTGCCGGACACAGTGTCCCTTTTCTTACATTGTAGATCCTCTTTCCTTCATCTTGGCTGCAGATTTCACATAAATAATTCTTGTGCGATTCTTTGATCATGGCAGCTGCTGATGTGGTTTCATTTAGTGAAGAACAGTTGGCTGATGTTATTAATGTTCCATCATTTTTTGACAACATTGAGGGGACTATTGGCCTTAACGATGGTTCTATGATTACTAGTGACAGTATTATTAAATTGAAAAAGAAAAAATTTCGAACAGAGATGCATAGTCACTTGTTGACAGAATATTTAAAAAAGAATATCATCCCTCAGGGTCTCTTGGTTAGAAATGAGCCATGTTTATTCATAGATGATGAAGAATATAAAACACTGTTCTCAGGAGTCGCGACTAAATGTAGCCGCGACTGGATGTTGCTGACAATAAATACTGCCCTCAAAAAAAGTTCCATCATTGGGGATGAAATAGATAAGGCAGAAACAACATTTGCTCTTGATACCACCATCATCAATATAAAGGAGAAATTGGAGCTTATAGAAAAGCATACCAAAGACTTTGTTAAAATCACTACTAGTAAAAAGATGGACAAATTAAAAAAGGATATTCTAGCCTTTTCCAAGGAGGCGGCCTATCCCTACCTGTCCTCAGATTATCAGGGCCCAGGACATTGGCGAGATTCAAATAACTCTCAACATGGTACTATCTATTCTCATAAGAGAGTTACTTTTTCGGATACATCATCCGATGGTAGTGGATCATATCCCACTAAAAATTCACGAGGTAACAGGGACAGAGGTAGGAATTGGAATAGAGGATATAACCGAGGCCGAGGACGGCCTCATTGGCATTATCAAAACTATACTCGCCAGGCGGATTTTGTCCCTCAAGGGCCACATACCCCCTTTCCTCCTCCTAATCTCCCTTTTCCGCCAACGGAACAAGGGGCTCCCCCATTACAAAATTATTTCGAAACCAGGAGAAGGGCGTACCACAGGTAGCCCTACCATCGGCAGTATACAATATTTCGAAGAGACAACTCAGTGAACAAGAGACCCGAATTTTGGAGAAGGGTCTCTCGTTTGTTCCTATGAGAAATCCCTCCAAAATGGAGGTAGAGATAGAATTGCGCAGTCTATTTCGTAAAATACGATTGCGGGATTTTTTTGGGAATCAGGCCCAGGACAACGATGATGATGGCCTTCATACTACTTTGAAATGCAAATCCACTTTTACTCCTACTTTACAAATGGTCTCTGATGAGACAGCGGTATTTGAAAAGGCGGTCCTCAAAGATTTTAACTCCTGCTATAATACACTTAATAACTATAGCAGAGGCTCTTGTTTCAATTTTGGCAGACAAGATTGGGCCAGCCTTCAAAAACTTAAGTCTGATACCTCCATAATCATAAAGCAAGCAGATAAGGGCGGTGGAGTGGTTATCATGGATTCTGTCCAATATGACAATGAAATTGTGCGTCAGCTAGATAACCCAGCAATATATAGGAAACTTCAGGGTGACCCTACAGAGAGCATCAGAGCCCAAATTTTAGCAATTGCTCAACGAGCATTGGAAGGTGGAGCTATTAATGATAAGGAGTTCCTTTTCCTTACTATTAAGGGAACTAGGACTCCTCTCATCTATGTACTTCCTAAGATACATAAGGACTTACACAATCCGCCGGGACGTCCTATTGTTTCATTGTGTGGCTCCATATTAGAACCAATTGGCCAATTTCTAGATTATTTTCTGAAGCCACTGGCGGCTTCCACTGAAACATATCTTGCTGACACCACTGACGCCATTAAGCACCTAGAGGGTTTTCCTTTTAACCCTGAGGTTGACATACTTATGACTTTAGATGTGGAGTCACTATATTCCAATATACCACAAATGGAATCTTTAAAAGTAATGAAGGATTTTTTGGACTTACGGTCAGGTATTCAATTAGTTCCAACTGAAATACTAATAGATTTGCTCGAGGTAGCTCTCTCACGCAACTATTTTCGTTTTAAGTCTTCTTATTATTTACAAGTGAAAGGAACAGCGATGGGGGCAGCTTTTGCCCCCAATTACGCCACACTCTTCATGTGGAACTTTGAAAGTAGGGTTATTTTGTCAGACACTAATCCCTTTAGAGATGCCATCAAATTGTATAAACGCTACCATGATGATATAATTATAATCTGGGACAAAACAAAGGCAGACCATCTTCTATTCCTCCCATGGCTTAATGCTATGGATATGAATCTTAAATTTACTATGTCAGCAAATAGCACTTCTTTGCCATTCTTGGACTTGCTAATCAAGAATTCAGAGGGTCATATTACTGTTGATTTGTATCGCAAAGAAACTGACCGGAACACTATTTTAAGATTCGATAGTTTCCATCCTGAATCGTTGCGTAAGAGCATTCCTTATAGTCAGTTTCTTAGGGCTAGACGCAATTGTACGAAAGTTGAAGACTATAAGACCCAGGCAAACATTATCGAAGACAGATTGCAGCAGCGAGGTTACCCTAAACATATACTTCGACAATCTCGAAAAAGAGCTAGATATCAACATCGTGATATTCTCCTCGAGAAACACTCTCGGAAAGATATCACTAAAGAGCGGCTAGTGTGCGCCATGACTTTCAATACTTTTCACCATAAGATTAAACAAAGTATTATGAAGCATTGGCATCTGCTCCAACTTAATAATCCAGAACTGGCAAAACCTATTTTTGCATTCAAGAAAGGTAAGAACCTTAAAAATTGGCTTATTAAAGCTGACAGGTCTAGTATTGGACCTAAATTGAACACGGTGACAGGATTGTGGGGCGCTAAGCCCATCCAAGGTCACTTTCCATGTGGTTTCTGTAACCAATGTGCTTCTTCTATCACTGGAACTTCTGTAGTGATTAGTGGAAAGAATTGGAATCTTAATCATCACACTACGTGTAACACTAAAAATGTTATTTACGTAATATTTTGCCCCTGTGCTCAAACGTATATTGGCAGAACATCTAGGCCTATTAAAACCAGAATTGGCGAACACAAATCTAAAATTCGAAATAAAATCGTGTCTGCCCCATTAGTTTCTCATTTTCTTGAAAACAATCATGACCCGAATAGTTTGAAATGGTGCGTGTTGGAAAAAGTCTATGGTACTGACGCCAACAATACAGCAGCCCGCTTGGCGCAAAGAGAACAATGGTGGATGTACAACACCACTAGCTATGAAACAGGACTTAATCGCCAAGAAGAATGGCTCCATTGTACACCATAAAAATAAAAATAAAATTACAGGTTTTTCTTCGAGCATTCTATTTTACATAAACCAATTCGTGTTCTTCGGTTCTTTATATACTGAGTGGCAGCAAGATTTTTCTTTAAACATTTATTTGTTTGGCTCGCCGCTGCACTGTATGTTTTTTATGCTTTTTTACATCCCGGCTCACGAGTAGTCATTTTTTAGCATTTACGGGACCAGGGTCTTCCATAGGTAGCCCCTTTGGTACTCTCTTGCCCTTCTTCGTGCATGCGACACTTGCGGGTATGCAATTGTTCTCTTTACCTTTGCAAGGTGAATTTTGTCCTTTTTTAGTATCGACGGGACATAGGGCATATATATGTAGTCCCATTTCTATCTTCACTCTCGTTTGTATTTACAAACTTATATATGTAGTCCTACTTTTATTTCCATTCCCGCGTGTATTTATAAACATAGCTGCGGTTTTAACGTCTGCTGGCGTGCCTTTGCTTCGGCTATCGCGGAGACGATCGGGGAGGCTGTGCGAGGTGAGGCCTTCGTCACTAATATATGGGTTGGAAATGCGTCCACGTGAGGTTGGGAGTTGCGTTGACAGTATCTTTTAGCCTCTCTCCCCGATGGGCTCATGTAGGCTTCCACAGTTAAAAATGGTGTGAATGTCCAGGACAACTACAGTTTGCTAATCTGTAGGAATTTTTACATCTACTGGATATTTTAGGCACACGTTGACAGCATTTTCGTGTGAATTCGTTTTTCGACTATTTGGTGACTTACTATTTCATTGGCTAATATGGATTTGGCCATGCAAGTGGCTGTTGTTTTATCAAAGCAGCCATCCTTCTTTTCCATTAACATTCTAAACCTTAGAGGTTCGGGGCTGCCTACTGGATAGAATCTCTTTACTTTTGATGTTTTCGGTTCTAAATTAAAATGCACTTATACGATGTGCATGTAATTATTTGTAAGCCTAGTTCCGCACACTACCAAAATGTAAAAAATGTGTTTCTATGTTTTTTCATTTAGGGTTTTCAACCCAAGGTTTGCACCCTTTTGGACTTTTCTCGTGGCACGACATAACATCGTCCAAGACGCTTATGTTTGGAATGTCGTCAGTTCTATCTACATTTTAGTCCACTGGCGAGATGACCAGATTCTGAAAAATTGAATACTTAAAGGTTAGTGACAGAAGGAAATTTAGTGTTCTACTCCCTGTGGAGACAGGGGACATTGTGTGTCAGCATTGGAAGTTTGAGATAATCTTGTGATATCTCATAAGCTTCATATCTTTGTTTCTTCAGATGTAAATTCAATTTCATCTCCAGTCCTGTTTGGGTGGCGGATTCGAAACAATTATACAATTTTCGGCACCATACGTGGACTTATTTAGGTGAATATATATCCCTAGGTCTTTTTAATGGCTAGAGGTGGCAGGTATTAGGAGGCTCTTTCATTTCATGTTTTATTCTAACATATGTATTTGTGTTTTTTTCTTATATGTTTGTTTAAACGTGTTTCATCAAGGGTTAAGGCTTCTAACAGACTTCAAGATCTACAATCAAGTCTTTTGAATTGTTTAAAGCTTCACCTGTGAGAACTACTGTGTCATTGTTAAAAGTTTAGCATCAATATTTACAGCATATAGTGCGCCCTGAAGAAGGCGACTACTGGCTCACTTAATTGAGCCAGATAGGTTGATTTCGCCGAAACTGTAATGACATTTGAAGATCATGTATGTACAGTAGGCACTTAGCACTTTTTTGTACTTAGCACTTTATTCCATTGGCAGCAATTTCCTTTTCAACAGCATCTTTATCATTCAAATGAAATTTAAAAATATGAGACAACGATGCTTTATCTGGATTAGGCACTCATTACTCTTTTGCACCTAGCACTTTATTCCATTGGCAGTAATTTCCTGTTCTACAGCATCCTTACCATTCGAATGAAATTCAAAAATATGAAGATAGTGATGCTTTACCTTGATTAATACTGGGTCATGAATTGTGGTAATTAAATTGCGATTGAATGGTTTAATGTATTAGATTGAACAAGTATTTTATACTAATATTAATTCATCCATTTTATTGTTGTTATACTGTTTATATATTATGTAATTTTATAATGTTTTGTGATGATTATTAAAATATGAAAATATGAATCTGTTATGATTGGGCCACTATTCCTTTCCACCTTTATTCCTATAAATTGGGTACTTAAATTAATATAGTACTGCTCCATGTGAACTCTTCCCCTTCGGGGTTTTTGTTGCCTATCTCTTTATATGTACCTGTGCCGTCGACCCCAAGTGTGTGTTATGTTTACAATATTGAAAACCATACTAGCGCAAGTACTGTGTTTCAGGGAGTTTCTGATGCCTCCTCTTCAATACAATCATTCGTGGCAGTCCATGCAGAGCCAGAGGTATGGATACTGACAGCTCCATCGAACTAGGTCATCAGAGCTCGAATACTTGTCGTTTGATTGTTCCACACAATGTTTAAATCGTGTTTGGCTATTGAGATGTACATGTGTGTTCGTCCTCACGTGTGTTTTATGCTAACAATATTTTGATACACAGTAATGAAAATACTATGTTTCAGGGAGTCGATGGAGCCTCATTCCGTGCTGTCTATGCGGATACAGAAAATATAGTCATTGCAGCGCAAGAGGAAGGGGAGACATGCAGATACGTATCGGAGCAACAGCGTGCAGATGTTGAAGGTCGAGTCAAAAAAGTTGCAAGAAAAGAAACAAAAATAAGGTTAGTTACAAACAGTTCATAACTTTAGAAATTTTTTGTGCTGGGGACTATTTTATGTTTTTTTCAAGTCAATTGTACTATACTTTATATTGTGTTCAATCTGAACATCCCCTTTCCAATCTGTCCTCTAGTTACCCGTGGGTCTACGAACTATACTTACACAGACAGTGAAGCGAATGAGAGATGATGCTTGCCAGACCATTTACACTATGGAGGCTATGGAGGAACTATTAATTTAGACGCGGCGTGTTGCGACTCGGGATGCTCATGTCCAATGTATAGAAAAGGAAATTAATGTGTACAGAGAATCCGGCAAAGTTGTATTGGACCATTGCTACAGTACGACCGCACCACCGCAACAACATGATACTGGATGTATTGAAGATAGCTCTGAAGTAGTCGCAGATCAATTTACACAATCTACACCCGCCAAAAAATTGCCACCAAAAAAGCTGTCGACATTGTTGTGTTCTCCCATCAATGTTGAGGTAGCAGATGTTGAAATGACAGAGAATGAACCAGCAGCAGCATTCACCGACGCATCAGAACTTGATAGCAGTGATATTTCTTTCAAATGTGGTGAAATGTCCTCAACGTCACAAGCCGAAACAACTTTGACGCCGGATGACAGTCTAATGAAAGAGGGCATATACATAGTATTCGACAGTTGTTTGATGGATATTATAAGTATGCTGAAATGTGGGCATTCTGTCAGAGGGAAAGTATGTGGGAAGCCATTGATTCATGTGACTCGTCAAAAACAAGGCAGTAACGTCACAATACATGCCGCCTGTAGATTACATCATAGGTTCTCATGGTCTGCACAACCCATGCTGGGGAAACTGCCAGCAGGCAATCTACTGTGTGCAGCTGCATCACTTTTTAGTGGCTCCAGTTTTAGAAAGTTAAAGTCTTTCTTTCAGTTTGTGGGACTCCATTTCATTTCAAAAACGCAGTACTACAAATACCAACATGATTATCTGTTTCCGGCCATTAGTGATGCTTGGAAAATTGAACAATTGTCTCTAGCAAGTACGTTCGAAGGCAACCGTTTCAGGCTAGCCGGCGATGGACAGTGCGACAGCCCTGGATTTTCTGCCAAGTACTGCTCCTACCACTTTCAGGAAATGCATTGTAAGAAAATTGTGAGTTCGGTGGTCGTGCAGGTAACACAATGTACATCCTCAGTGGCCATGGAGAAACTAGGATTTATAAAATCAGTGGAATATCTGCAATCGAGGGGAATGCACATTGACCTCATAGCCACGGACAGACACGTTTTAATTGCCAAGCCAATGAGAGAGCAGTTCCCACATATTAAACATCAATTTGACGTATGGCATCTTGCTAAATCAATCAATAAGAACATCTCGGCTGCAGGGGAAAAAAAAGGTTTGGAAAGTATTTCAGAGTGGTCACAGTCTATCAGCAACCATCTTTGGTGGAGCTCCAAAACTTGTGAAGGGTCAGTGGAAATACTACTTGAAAAATGGCGGTCACTGATGCACCACTGTACCAACGTGCACCGCTGGTCAGAAAACCTATATTTCCACCAATGTGAACATGGCCCTTTGTCCCCAGTGGAGGCACGGAAGAAGAAGTGGTTGAATCCATCTTCACCGACACGCAAAGCCATTGAGAAGATTGTTTTCGATAAAACTCTATCAAGAGATTTGAGGGGACTGACAGAATTCTGTCACACAGGAGGTTTGGGGGTGTTCCACAATATGTGCCTAAAGTACAGGCCAAAGCGCTTGCATTTCAGCATACAGGGCATGAGCCATAGGACTCTACTTGCCGTCTTGGCCCACAAAACGAGAATCTCGGCCGTGAACAATCTAGGACTAAGGGTAATGTAAGGATGCCTCGCTACACTAAGGCCTTTTCAAAAAGAAGTAAGCAATGGGTGATCAAACCAGTCTATGAGGAAATGGAGTTCGACTTTGTCAAAAGCCTTATTGTTGCTGTATTAGAGAAGCACAGATATGGAATTTTGAACGTTTCTGTGCAGAGCACTGATCCATTGCCACCCAACATTGCCACTGTGCCATGTCCACCCAAAGGAGAGCTGGTTGTGAAGTACAAATCCCGGTTTAAATAATTGTAACACGATTGTCTTTTTGTAAATAAATGTTATTGTACAGTGTGCATACAAAGTACGCTAACCCTAACCCCTACCTTCACCATCCTGGGTGCCGAACTACCTGGGTGTCATCTTTGAATTCTCTCTCTATTCTTCTATTGCTGACCTTGTCTATATGTGTATGTATATATTTTTGTTGATGTAACTAATTTTCCCAATCTCTTATAAATGCTGGGCACTGTTAACCGAGGGGAGGCTTGCGTATTGCCAATAATAAAACAAACAAACAATAAATCTCACTTTCAACTCAACTCCTCGGGTACTTTATACTTTCCCTGACCTTCCCCAAAAAATTAAAAGTCTCAATAGTTATGGTTCTTTGGGGCTTCAAAGCTCGCAGACAACGAGGACAAAATTGGGGGCCTTAGAACGCTCCAAGCGAGCCGTTGCAGATGGGAGAGAAGCCAGTTTGCATTTGCACATTGAGGCGCACTACATAGATGGATTCGAAACTTCAAGTTCTCACAGATGGCTTTACTACGGGATGTTGCAAAGAAAGAATGTATGCTCATTTCTAGTGAAGGTCAGCGGCTTTGATTTTCAGCTCGCGCCCTGAAGAGGCCCACAACTCGCACTGGCAGTATAAGGTTCTATTGTTTTTTGACCTTGAGAGACAGGGACCATGCCGAAAGAACTTCATTTGAACGGGGTGTGGGGAGTGCAATAACGTAAGAGACGATAAGGCAGAAAATTCTTAAACTAGACCGAGTTTCATGTTAGTTCAGTATACGAAAAATCGTTGTCAAGAGCACAGTGGGATTTACGGACTGCATTACGCAGAGACACAATGGAAATTGCAAATATAATGTAAGTAACTCTTTATACGCTTTTATACCGGAATGAAGAATTAATGAATGGATGCATGAATAAATGAATGAATGAAGAGCTTTGAAAACGTTTGTGGGATCGTCCTTGTAGCGGGCACATGGGCATGCAGGACCACATTCCACACGCATGTAGACAAAAAGTCGTTTCTCATTGTGTACTAACCTCGATTTATTTCGTTAGTTTTTGCATTGATTTTAGAGCCGAACATACTCCATTGCACTATCCTTGAAAGCAAATAGTTTCAGCTCGGCCGTAATAAATAAAATGAATAATATAAATAAAGATCGGCTGGCGAGACTAATTATAAATTTTATGTTTTCAAAACAGGTATATACTTCCCTTTTGCCACTGCCACCAGTTTCAGACCCCGGCAGACGGTTTTTTCAACTGCCAGCTGCAGCTTAATTTAAACAACTGCACCATTCTGATGATCTTATTGGACGATCGCCAAGGGTCCATATGCCCTTATGCGGTACTAGCGTCTAGAAGCAACATATCAACCTTTACGCTGGCCTAGTGCCTACTTGATGGAACAGCCTTGCGGTTCAACATGCGACAAAAGTGCTTCTTTGAACGAAAACCAACATCATGTGTACCATAAAGGAACAGCGCGTGACTCACGATAACATTTTACGGATTTGCGGATAGAGATAAAAGAAAATAAATGACTTTCGGAGTTCATATGGCAATTGCTGAATATTCTATAAACATTTAATGTCAAATAAATGTACTTTACCAAATTTACCGTGTTGCTGTTTGATTTTAAAGTACAGTTTCATATTCCGAATTGTGGCGCGCTGTGTTGTGAGCTGATCTGTGTTGGTTTCCGGGTTCTGTGTGAAGTCGCGTAGAAGACGACTGGGCGCGTTTGCCTACGCAGCACAGAAACGTCACGGAGAGAGGCGGGGAATATGAATGTTTTGATAATGTCAGGCTCAGGGGCGGGGGATATTATTTAGTGCCGCAAAAGCAGGTCAGCCAGGGCGATGGGGGAAATGATAGGATTATCACAAAATGGCAGCTCCCTGATGCCTGTTTTCGCATGCGTTTAATGGACGAAAACTCGGGTAAGGTCCATAGGAAATTTTTCTAAAATCGAGCGACTTAGGCTTAAAAACACATGGCCCACCCATAGGGGCAATAAAAAAATTTGACCGTACCATTCCTTTAAACCAACCCTCCTGATGAACCATCTGATTGTTATGGAGAAACACGCGTCGAGGGAGTTGAAAATAATTGTACAAAATAGAGGGAAATGTAAAAACAGGTACTAAATTGGAAAACCTGAGGGAATTGCCATACTTTGAGGAGAAGAACCTCATCATATTATAATGCGAAGTAACATTATACTTTTAAAACTGAAAACAAAAATGTTATAATACTCAATTCAAATGTGTGAATCAAGTTGTTATTTTTTGAACGGACTGCTAACACAAACCATCTGGGACGCAAGAACGCAGGTGACTCTAATAATTATTTGAATTTTGACATAACATTGGGCAGCCTCAATGTAAGAGCACCACATCTATGCAGCCAGGACTGTAATACATAATCATAGTTTCTTATCTTCAAAAAAGAGCTCGCCATCAAATTGCCACAGGCTGCAACAACATTTTTTCTTAGCTTAGGAACTGAGGCTCTGGGAGTGAGTGTATACAAAATAATTAGCGATAGCAGAACTATGCTCCTGTGGAAGTCAAATGAACAGGAAAACTGTAAAGCCCTATGAAACAAGGTCTATAGATGGCTAAGCACCAAGCTAGGGGAAGGAACAATCATGAGGTCTGAACTAAGACTAGTGAAGAGGCTGCAATTAAATACTGCAGATATTACCATTCTCATTGGTGCAGAAATTGAAGCCTGATTCCTTTCATTAAAAAGACGGACCCTTTAACAAACCCTTTTTCTAGCATATGGCTGTTGTTACCAAATGGCCACTGTGTTTTGGATGGGAGAAACTCTCTGAATCCATTTACAAATACACTAAATTAGAGCAGGCAGTCAGATCTGTTCAAAGCCGATCAGTGCTCAAGGTGGGTCTTGAGACCTCTAGTGCCAATCTGAAAGCAAATCAAAAAAAGATTGAATGTAATCATAGGTCCATAGTGGGAACCTCATGAAGAGAAACAGGGAGAGACAGAGCCCTGTACGGCCATCATCCACGCTCACATCAGGCCTGTGCTACTACATGACTAAATGGAGGAGACCCACAGCCTAAGGTTGTTATATATTAAATCAATAAATCATACCCCCTGGATGAACATCAAGATTATATCGTGAAATGTCGCTGGAGACCCCCGAAAATGTGTCCAACCCTGATTTAAAAACATTTGTTGAGTATGATGACTTGATCATTCTACAAGAAACATGGGCACTGGAACCCTGGTCCCTGGGAGATTATTTGAACTTCTTCAAAAGTGCTGGAAAGGGGTCTCAAGGAAGAAATTTGGGAGGGCTACAGAATTCATGCAAAACTTGTGCATGTAGACATGGTGAGGAAGTCAAACTTGATACCAACCATGCAATTGCAGTAGACATCACTATGTTAAATCGTAAATCTCTTTGAGTGATGAATGTCTATGCTAATTGCAAAAAATCATTGTGTTCTCCAAGTTATTTGGGGGGAAATCAGCAAGAAAAGCTATCTCTTCATTGAACGAGGGTTGTGACCTCATGGTGTGCGGGGACCTGAATGCTAAGATGGGCTCCTGGGGAGGAATCAACTAGACACATAACGAAAAGCGTTGTACATGCGGGATACCTATTTTAAGTCACAGATGGGCAAAGGCCAATTATAAAGGGAACATACTAACAGAGTTTTGCATTGATCATGATTTGATATCACTCCACAACACTGTGGTCTCCACTCAAATTTTACAAACCTACTGTGATGAATCCGATGGTGTGGTCACTCCTTTCCCGGTGGTGACCTCTCCCCATGTGTCCAGGGGACAGCCGTCGCTACCTGATCGTGATGCAGGGGTGGCTTTATGAGGGAGATAACATGGGGGGAAGGCAACCTCTGGGATAATATCATGGTGCCATCAGATGAGACATGGTATCACCCTTCTTTTGAGGAGATCCCATCCCTGCCTAATGCTTTAATGGCATACTGTAACACCTCCCCTCATCCAACTAGTAAAGATGCTGAAGACCTTCTAATGAGAGCTGTATGTAAGTCATCACAATTTGCACAGAGCCCACCTGAGAAAAGCCCTGGCAGGGAAGTATACTAGGCAAATTAAAAGTGTAAAAAGGATATATGAGAAAGCCCTGGCAGGAGAGTATACCAGGCAGTAGCAAGTGTGTGTGTATAAAAGGAAGCCCTTATAGGGAAGTACAGCGGTAAATGACAAGTTGAACATTGTATAGAAAATACATGAATTAAAGAGGTGAGAACTACTACATCAGGGTTAGCAAAAAGGCTGTGCTGATCACCAGAAGAGGAGTAAAAACCTGGCAGGAGAGTACACCAGGTTTCCTAACAGGATAAAGAACCAAGTTATTTTGTACACTAATTATGATACTACTCAAGTATCCCAAGGAACTACTCAAGAGAAGCCCAAGGAACAGACATTGTTGAATAAGCAACTACAGGATAAAATTGAGATGGGGAGCAAAGGCTTTAGAGAGGCAGATGCAGATCACCCAACTACTTCAAAAGCAGTGGCATCTAAAGCCATTGGGGAGGAAGCTGAGATTATTCCAGACCTTGCATTCGCCTAAAGGAAAGATCCCTTGCTTGCAGAAGCTTTCCTTCATCTGTTATCTGAAGAGGAGGGCATAGAGAAAAGGGATCCATTTCTTTTTTTTTATAAAGGCTGGATTACTATATAGGGATGACCTTAGTCCAGATGATACTTCTAGATCTCAGATAATGGTACCTAAAAGCCACAAAAGGGTGGTTTTAGAAATTGCTCACTCCATTTAACAAGTGGTCACTTAGGAACAAATATTAAACCATTTCTAT
This sequence comes from Ambystoma mexicanum, assembly GCF_040938575.1. Lineage (NCBI taxonomy): Eukaryota > Metazoa > Chordata > Amphibia > Caudata > Ambystomatidae > Ambystoma > Ambystoma mexicanum. The sequence continues at coordinate 270,156,932 of NC_090921.1, read as the reverse complement.
TGGCCATGAATGTATGCCGAGGTGAAAAACGCTGTGCTTACTTGTGCCCTTATTCCAGAAGACCAGTTTTCAGAAGCCCCCTCCAGCTCCATTACAGTCTTTACCAATAATTGATGTGCCCTCTTCCCGCATATGCATGGACATAGGTGGGCCCCTTGAACCATTGAAATTAGAGAACAGGTACATATTGGTAATTGTGGATTATGCAACTTGATATCCTACAGCATTTTCACTACGCAATAATATGACCAACAAATCCTCATGCTTTTGTTTCAGATTTGCCTGCAAGTCAGATTCCCAAAGGAGATCCTAATGGACCTACATGAGTCGACTCGTGGCGCAGAAGAAGGAAATCCTGCATATAAAAACTCTTAGGACTTTCATTTATCATCCACAAACTGACACGTTAGTGGAACTATTCAATAAGACCCTAAAACATGTCCTCAAGAACTTAGTAGAGGCAAACAACAAAAACTAATATATTATGACACCTTGGGTCCCTTTTTGCCATCTGGAAAATACCCTCATTCTTTCCCATCTATCCCAAAATCAGAGAGAAGATCTTTTATAATTGTTAGAATAATTTCCCAATGTTTTTAGATCTGAGCCAGGAAGAGTGAAAGGGGTCTTTCATTACATGCAGACACCCCCCAAGGAAAGTAGTGCATTTGAATCCCTACCGGATCCCAGAGGCCAGAAAGGGAATAGTCATAGAGGAGGTGGAAAACATGTTAAGATCTGGCATTATTGGGCCATCTCAGAGCCCTTGGTCCTCTGCGATAATACTTGTTGCAAAGCCAGATCAATTGGGGAGGGGCAGCATTGACTTCAGAAGGGTGAATGCGATTTCCCAATTCAACAGTTACCCTATGCCAAGGAGAGACAATCTAATTGATCGATTGGGAGCTGCTGTCCTCCTCTCCACGATTGATCTGATGAAGGGATACTGGCAAGTCCCTGTTAATCCAGAGGACAAGGAGAAAAACACTTTTTCCACCCCCATTGGACTATTTCAGTTCAAAGTTTTATCTTTTGGAATACACGTGGCTCCTGCAACCTTTCAACAGGTAATGGAAAAAGTCCTCCTGCCTTACTCCTCTTTCTGCAGGCCTTATATTGTTGATATAATCATCCATAGTAGGACATGGGAAGAACACCTTCACCCCTATACTTAGTTATTAGAGCTTTGCCAAGCTCACTGCTAATCTAAAAAAAGTGCCACTTAGCACAATCTGCAATTAAGTATCTTGGATTTTTTGTTGGCAATGGGCTGGTTCAACCTCAGAGTGGGAAGGTAAATGCTGTCCAGGATACTCCAGTGCCCAGAACCAAGAAAGATCTAAGAGCCTTTTTGGGTTTAGTGGGGTACTACAAGTTATGTATCCCCAGTTATTCTTCCATCACGTCTTTCCTCACTGATAAACTTAAGAATGTAGAACCCCAAAAGGTAAATTGGAGAGATGAAGACCAACTATGTTTTGACAAGCTTACATTCTGTTCAATGAACCAGTGTTGAAGGTGACAGACTTTAACAAAGAGTTAATTTTACAGACTGGCGCTTCACTTGTCGGGTTGGGGGCTGTCCTTTCACAAGATCACAATGGTCTAAAACACCCTATTCTGTTAATTAGTAGGAGACTATACCCCCGAGAAAAGAATTATGGCACTTTTTAATTGGAGGCATTGGCTATAAAGTGAGCAGTGTCATACCTTGAATACTACCTCACTGGAAGGAAGTTTAGGTTGGTCACAGAACACTTTCCATTAACATGGATGAGCCTCCACAGGGACAACAATGCACAGGTCATGTACTGGTTCTTAGATATGCAGCCCTATTGTTTTACCATAGAACACCGAATTTGAGGAGAACAGGGATATGCAAACTCCCTTTTTCCATCTCCCATTAGGTGCTGAGAAAGCCAGCAACATTAAGGGAAGAGTATGTGATGAATCCAATGGGTCATCACTCGTTTCCCAGTGGTGAACTCTCTCCATGTGGCCACGGGCCGAGAGCTGCTACCTGATCCTGACCCTGCATGCGGTTATATGAGATAGGATCCCATGGGGGGAAGAGAATATAATTGTGCCATCGGATGAGACATGGTATCCCCCTTCTTCTTTTGAGGAGACCCCAACCCTGCCTAATGACCTAATGGCATACTGTAACACCTTCCGTCATCCAACTAAGAAAGATGCTGAACATCTTCTAATGAGAGCTGTAGGTAAGTCATCACAATCTGACTTACCCTCTAAAATTAATGAAAACACCTTCTCAATCTCTACCTATAAGTCATCTCCAACGGACTTACCTTGCAAGAACAATTACTCAGACTTTCCAGACTTTACCTTTGCAAATTCAAGAATGGACTTCCATTGCCAGAACTACCACAACCTGCAATGAGGAAGAAGAATGAAGAAATGAGGATCAAGGAAGGCCAGGAACACAGGCTGCACTCTAATCTTTGCAACCTGTGACCGGGAGATTTAAGCAAGTGGAGCAGCTGAGTCAGGAGAGTTGCTGGAGAGAGAAAACTGCTTCTCTCGGAACGAGCCGAGAGACTGTGAGGCTGGAGAGGGCAGTGGAGCAGCACGGCCCGAGAACCGAAGATAGAGAAGCTGACCGCAAGAAGAAATATGCTGCAGCGAAGCCAGAAGCCAACAGAGGGCTTCCCACCAATCGCAGGTGTTTGGAGGTAGCCTTCTCCTTACCAGAGCATGAAGACACAATGCAGAAGAGCCCCGAGGGGACCACGGGCCTCAGAGAAGCCAAGAAGCGTAGACGGTAACAGAAGAGAAGGCACCGAACAAATGCTGCCGGATTACCGCAGGAGAAGTCAAATCCGTCAGCCAAAGCTGGTGAAGTCCACCCAGGGGAAGCGGGGACACCGGGGCATATTGGCAGCTATTCCAAAAATGAATAAGCACTAATGAAGCACATGAGAATGACAGAGAGAAAGAGTATTTCTTTGAAAGAGAGAACAGAAGAAAGACACAAGACTTTCAAATTTGTGAGTGTATGCAATTTGCATGTAAAAGAAGCCCTGGCAGGATAAAATACCAGGCAGATAGAATATCAGAAAAACAGAAACAATAGACTATCCATTTTGTAGGGGTGCACAGAGCCCATCTGAGAAAAGAGCTAGCAGGGAAGTATACCAGGCAAATTAAAAGTGTTAAAAGGATATATGACAAAGAACTGGCAGGAGAGTATACCGGGCAGTTGCAAGTGAGTGCATCTAAGGATGCTCTGGTAGGGAAGTATACCAGGCAAGGGAAAAGTTGAACATTTTATAGAAAATACATGAATTAAAGAAGCCCTGAGAAAAACAAAATAAGGATTAGCAAAAAGGCTGTGCTGATCAGAAGAAGAGCAGTGAAAACCTGGCAGGAGAGTACACCAGGTATCCTAATATGACAAAGAGCCAATTTATTTTTTACACTAATTGTGATACTACTCAAGTATCCTAAGGAACTACTCAAGAGAAGTCCAAGGAACTGACATTGTTGAATAGGCAACTATGGGAATCCAGGGGAAGGGAATCACCCTCTGGAATAAGGAGCATCACATATGGTGTCTGCAGTGGGATCAGGCTAAGTTGACACAAACTGGGGACCCCTAGGTTGGAACAACTTAGCAACAGAGCTTCCAATCCATGAGCAGCTACAGTGCAGTCCATGGGATTTGATTTGTGTAGTAGCGGGGGGGGGAGGATTAATACAGCATGGAGACCAAGTCTTAACACCAAAGGAATGCCTGACGCCAACATTCGCTGGTGTTTGGAGGCAGCCTTCGCTTTACCAGAGTGGGAAGACAAAAAGCAGAAGAGCCCAGCAGGAATGTCAGGACACAGAGAAGCCAAGAAGCGGAATACAGCAATAGAAGAGAAGACGCTGAACAACCTCTGTCAGCTTACTGCGGGAGATGGACAATACAACAGCCAAAGCTGGTGAGCCCACCCAGGTGAAGCGGGGATGCTGGGTCGTATTGGCAGCCATGCCAAACCAAATGTGAGTGTATGCAATACACATGTAAATGAAGCTGTGGCAGGATAAAATACCAGGCAGATACAGTATCAGAAAAAGAAGAAACAAGAGGCTATCAATTTTGGATGGGTACTCAGAGCCGACCTGAGAAAAGCCCTGGCAGGGAAGTATACCAGGCAAATAAAAAGTGTAAACAGGATTTATGAGAAAGCTCTGGCAGGAGAGTATACCAGGAAGTTGCAAGTGTGTGTATAAAAGAAAGCCCTGGTAGGGAAGAACACCAGGCAAGGGCAAGTTGAACATTGTATGGAAAATGCATGATTTAAAGAGTTCCTGAGAAAAGCAATTGGGATTAGCAAAAAGGCTGTTCTGAACACGTGAAGAGGAGTGAAAACCTGGCAGGAGAGTACACCAGGTAGCCTAACAAGACAAAGACCCACGTTATTTTGCACACTAATTGTGATACTACTCAGGAGAAGACCGCAAGGAACTGACGTTGTTGAATAAGCAACAAAGGGAAGTGAAATCCAGGGTAAGGGAATCACCCTCTGGAATAAGGAACTCTATCCCGTTGAAACTTTTGTGTTAGAATTACGTATTTTCCTTTTTGAACTTTTGTGAACCACTTAAGGCCAAAGACATTACCCTTTTCACTAAAGGATTTAGTTTGTTAGTATGTGAGGGCCAGAATAGTACTTTGGACACATAAAGGTTTTGATTTGGACATTGCGACATAGACAGACCCTAAGTTTTGGTTTTAGGTAGGCATACAACTCTTAGAGCAGGTACAGAGAGGCATTAATCCACCCCTTTTATTTGAATAAATCATGGTCATCCCATTAACTCTTTTCAATAACACACAGGGTAGTGAGTAACCATAATGCCTTTTGTTTGTTCTAATATTCAGATGAGGCAAGAAACTTGGTTGAACCTATAGATGAAGTGCTTCCATTACAGCTATCACATAAAGTGAGAGTCAGATGGGGGCCAACACTTGAGAAATACTTCACATTATGGTTAGATGAGTCAAATTCAAATGAGCTCCTCAGTGAAATTGTGTCAGCATGTGTGTCGTATAGCGTGGAGAACCTGACGCGTGTATTAGTAAAAGGTTTGAGGAAATAATGTCCTCTCTTACTACTCTTGCAACCTGAGCAAAAGGACTCATGTCCAATAAGTCCTCACGTAAACAATATGTGATAGGCTGCTCCGATAAGGAATTTTCTGAGGTGACGAAGTCTTTATAGGAATCAGTGAGGTCAGTAGAGCGGACAATTGAGGTGTCTGTATCTCAAATGTCCCAGAAAAAGAAAATGGATCATTGGAGCCGTAAACGGCAATACCTCACAAAATGAGCAATAGAGAAACTCACAAGCATTTTGGAAGGACATAGCACAGGGACTGGCCAACATAAATTGTGCATTGATGCTAATAGCTCGGAGGAGAAATGGGTGGCTAACTACGCCAAGGTTTTTGGGGCAGTGAGGGGCAAAAACTCAGTGCAGTCTGATGAATCATCCACACCCATACCATCTGGTGAAATAACACCGAAAGAAGAGAGAAATGCTAATGTCTAGTTGTTATTAATCACCGAAAATAATATTTTCAAAGCCATTAATTATATGACAAGAGGCAAAGCTCCCGGTCCAAATATTATACTAGCAGGAATAGTCAAACATGCCAGCAACAGGTGGACCTGGTTGTTAACGGCAGTGTTCTTCTCTTTTGTAAGAAACGGGACTCATCCCGTATCCTGGTTAAACTCCATCATTATTCCTTTATAGAAGAAAGGCCCGTCCACGAGGTTTCGTTCTATGGACCAAACAGTCTGATCGATATTGACTGTAAGATCTTCTGTCATGTTATGTTGTCAGAATTAACTAGGTGTATTGAGGAGAATAGTATTTTAGACTCTGAACAGGGTTGTTTTAGAAGTGGGTTATCCACTATAGACCAGGAGTTTGTTCTCTGACGTATTGCCTGTAAATATGTTGTGGCCAAGAAGTCGCCCATCTATGCAGCTTTCCTGGACTTCTCCTCGCCCTTTGATCTTGTTGTCAGAGAGAGGCTGTGGATTAAAATTGCGGAGATGAGGATAAATAGCACGCTCCTGAACATTATCAGGGCCTTATATTGTAGAACTACTGTTCAGATTGGATATGGTACTTGTGGTCAATTTACAGCCAAAATATCCACGCAAAGAGAAGTTAAACATGCTTGCCTATTGGCATCAATCCTCTTCTGCTTATATATCTGCAATAATTCATGGTGGAATCTTCCAAAGACACACCAGCGATCTGTGGGAAGCCGGTATCAATGCTAATATATTAAGATGACACCCAAAGCCCAGGAGCCTAATTAACGGCAGTGGCAACTTATTGCAAGGTGAAACATTTAATTTCAAATAACAGCAAATCAAAAGGGGTGATTATTGACAGTTCCAGAAGAAGAAAACAAAATACCTGCTTTAAAATAGATGGCAATGAAATTCAGGTTGTAGATTGTTTCAACTACCTCAGGATCTCCATCTCTGCAAATATGGCCTGGAAAGTGCAAGGAGAGACGTCAACTAGGAAAGCAGCAACAGCAAAGAAGGGGATTATAAACCTAGTCCTCAAATACCAGGACAATTTCGGGACCGAAATTGAAACCGTTATCAGATGGAACTTTGGCATAATAGTCACATAAGGCGTGGTGGTCTGGGGTCTGGACAGAAATGTCATCAGAGTAGGCATAAGCAAATGCCAATTTTGGAAACATCTTCTATACTTACCCCAAGGCTTTCCAACCGCGATTCTCGATGCTGAGCCAACTATGGAGGGTGAGGAATTCACCATCAAGGTATGCTGTGAATAGAGCACCAGCACAGACACAGGTCCAGGTTGACAGAGCCTGGGACGAACAATTCTCCCAGGCCTTTGTCTCTGGCTATAAGATGCAGCTTTGTCAAGATCTTACATCTCTGGGCATAGAGCACATATTAGATACTGAAACATATCCACTGCCCTTCTTTAGATCAGGTCGATTTTGTACAAGTTAAAAGAAAAGCCATTTAAAAAGGCAGAATCGACTGATGCAGAAGAGTTGGCCATTCTTCCCCATCCAAAATGGATAGACATTTACACACTGTATGGCGGCAACCAACCATACCTTGAATCGCTTATCAACCCCCAAATAAGATGCCTCTTCATTCTCGCCAGGGTACATGCCTTACCGTTTCAAAGTAACAGGAAAATATGGAACACAGCAGTGAATGCCAAATACAAAACCTGTGGGGCAGAGGAGGAACTCTATAAAATGTTCTCCTTGGTTGCCCAGCCTATGAAACCTTGAGGTTAAGATCCATCCGTTCCCTAATTAGGAAGGAAGGGTTCTTGGTGATCGAGGAAGCAGTACTCCCACTGCTCTTAGGGGCCTATGAGGAGACCATTACAAGGTCAACTGCTGGGTTTATATATGAAGTGTGGAAGCATTGATCCAGCAAGGTAAATGACTGTAACCTCTAGAACAAAGGGGGCTGCCAGTAATGAAGTCAATATGTTCACATTTTTAACTCTTCCCCAGAGTAGCATTTTTCCATGAAACTAGTCTCCTTGTTATCGTTACAGGTCAAGAAGGTCTGATCACACTTTAAATATTTATAATGTAATCTGTATTTGTAGCTTCCTGCACTGTTTTTTATTCGTTCCCAAATGTCGTAATTGAGCCGAAAGTGCAAGAAAAATCTTTGAATCTCTTGTCCACAGTATGTTTTGTATTTTACAGTATTTTATTATAAGAGATTGTTGCAATTCAAGATTGGTATATGTAATATTTAAGTGGAATATATTTTACTAAGTAGATAGGTTGTAGATTTTCTACTTGATTCTACTTTATTTCTCTTGGCTACAGATTTTCCATGGAATTTTATCTATGATGTCTAAAATGCAGTTTCGTTAATCTGTTAACTGTATCTTTTGTATGGCCTTTTGCTGAATTGTACGATATGAACAAGAAGAAAAAGCAATAGTACGCTATGTGTGGTTCATGGAATCCTTACATGGTGCAAATCGTACAAATACTTTAAATGGTGTTACCCCACCACGCCCCACACCCATGTCCATCCCATTCAGAACACGTGACCCGTATTCCTATGAGTATTTTCCAGCACTTCTAAAATGGTGGATTTTGACCGCGAACGTGAGAACGTGATCTCTCGAGAATTCCTTAGTCCCCACTGTCCGCGTTTGCTTTTCTCTTGAGAGGGAAAAGGTCTTGTTTATTTGTTGCCTTCTTATCGAGTGCCTAGTCATTGTGTGCAGCTGTCGGGCTATAACAGCCGCATTTCCCCTTAGTTTATTGTAGAGTGCGCAGTTTCTCAAGAAGGATGCTTTGCCAAGTTTGGTTTACAAAGAATCCGTTATTCAGACCAGCTTAAGGATCCTTCAGTGTGTTGCGCAGTTTGTTTACTCGTGGCAGGAAACTGTGCTGCTCAGTCTTTCTTTGTGTAAGGCTCCTAGCTGTAGATACATGCTGCCCACTGCTTCTTTTGGGGGGTGCCTCTGGGGGAAGAGGATCTGAAAGATGTAGCTCTTCTCTCTATAAATGAGACAAACATGTTGACAGGGTTTATCCGTTCGCGTGACTTTTTAAATGTCGTGCCAGTGAGTTTTATTTTTGAGTTAAAGCAATTCATTGAAGAAATTAGGTCACATAGATAACTTTCGTAAGATAATGCTTGCCTCACAGTCGATTGCGTGCAGAATTATGAAAGGTGCATGAGCATTGAGATTGTTTAGGACCCCCAGAGAGAAGAGTATATAGCGGAAAGAAGGTAAAGACAGAAGGAGAGATTCAATGAGATGTGGAGGAAGGAAGAGAACAGCAACAGATTGGGAAAGACAACCTAGGTAGGTATATTTTTTGCAAGCTCGTCTTATATATATATATATATATATATATATATATATATATATATATATATATATATATATATATATATTCCTGAAGAAAAAGGCAATTATGAGAATGGTGGCCGTGAGGGAGCATAGCAAAAATAAAAAAAAGTGAGGAAAAAAGGTGAAAACGAATAGCAATAATAGAAAGTCATGGAGGTAAAATATGGGAAAATGAATAATTGATATGATATAAGTCATTTAGAACACAACTGTATGCAGGTGTTTCTAGGCGTGAAACACAATTATACGTGAATATGGACTGACTTGACTTGGCACAATCGACTGTTGCAGTGAGTGATAAATACAGGTGTCATTTCAATCCCTACAGATGAGCAGAAAAGAAGGAGTGAGGAAGAAGAAACACGGGACAATGCACAATTTGTTCTGCTTGGAACAAATTACTCATGTTCTTTTGGAAGAATTATTCTTTATTTATGCTAGAAATAAAGGGGGTGCTAGAGTACCAAGGTGGCTTCCTTTGTGTGTCCCAGAGAAGTGTTTGGGTTTGACCAAGCTGAGGTTAATATTAAATTGATTCTTGCACTGGCCAACATAGCAGACTTAGGCACCCAGGAGGCTTTCATGGGCCTTTCCAATTGTACATCACTGTCTTAACAGGTACTGGCAACAGGAGGCCCAAGAGTGGGGGTTGAGGGGGTTGTGCCCTGCTTCCAAATCACCCATCTCTCCCTCTTGCCGCCATGCTGGGACCAAATGATCTCAGATACATGCCAGGCATAGCATTCCCAGATAATGTTTATCATTTCAGAACCAGCTGGCTCCTTGTCATTAAATGGGGTTCATGCGCTCATGAGCTAAATATGGCCACAAAAACATTGTGAGACATAGGCAGCCCTTTCAAGCACATAGGCATTCTGCTACTGGTGGTTGTGGAATTGATCACCTAACAGGTCTATCCTTAAGGTTTGGGGACCAGGGTACGAACTTGGTGTGTGCGTCTCATCAACTTGGCGTAGATACCCTTATACCAACTGGAACCCAGTTTTTAACCGCTCACCTATTGTTATTTTGAATGGTATGTTATGTTATCTTGCATTTGTATAGCGCCCCCTACCATAGTTCATGACATTGAATCGCGTTTGCCTGTCAGAGAGGCAATGGAGGAGTATGACAGATCATTCAGCAGTGGTAGGCAGGAGCAAAGTCGGGAACATTGTTGAGATGAGAGATAAGGTCGATTGAAGGCATCAGAGGAAAAGGTGGAAGAGATATGTGTACAATTAGACTGAATTTTTCATGGGACTCAAATGTATTCTATGGGGCGCAGTTCCGAAAGGAGCAATAGCTGTAGAGGAGGTGTTCACTGTGCCAGGGGGTATGTCTGGAACCTACTCACTGTATGGTGAGCTGGGGCATGTTGAAGACATGTCCAAGAAAGCACAAGTGGTAAAGCCATTCTAGTTACTTCCCTAGGGCCCCCAACAACATTTGGCAGGGGCTGTATGAAAGACATGAGAATTCACCCATTTTGCAACAGCTCCCTGAAAAGTGAGCAAATAACTCAAATGTTTTGGTTTCCTCCTTTATTCATGTCATGGTTACCAAAACCCAAGGTGTGTGCGCAAAGTGCTTAAAAAAACAACCTTGTCTATGGCTTAGACCTCTGAGCTTTCCACAGTGTCATGGTGAGGCAAGGCATGCAGAAACAATACCCAAGGAAACAGAGCATGCAAAGCCCCTCCATTCACTCCCCTGAGCCACGAACGGCCAGGTTCTATAGATGGGAAAGCTGGAAGGAATCATGGGCACGTTTAACTGGTTGGGATTTCAACCATGGCATCTTGTGTTCATTAAATGAGTATGTTTAACGCCTTAGATCTTTATTTTTTATCTATATATTGTTTTTTCTAGATGTGCTTTGTAGATACTGAGACGAATACTGTGATGTCGTACCTTCTCCCGGAGGGGGAGACCCTTCCCATGAGGCCAGTGAGTGGAGTCCGTTACCCTGGGGGTGGTACTTAGTGGGTGGATCTGATGGGGAGGGATTCCCTCTCTGGGATTCAGGGAGGACGTCATGGGTTAATGTGGTATAGTGCACCCTCACCTACCTTTCTTCCCTCACCTTCTTTTCTTTGCTCTGGTCCCACAAGTTCCCTCATATATAATTGCAATAGCAGTGGTACCACTAGTACTGTGACGAGAAAGATCAGCACTGACTCCACTGAACTATTCTCTCAGTATACTGAGACGAGGAAGATCAAGAGTGACTCCACTGAACTATCACCTCAATATAATGAGACGAGAAAGAAGCTCTGCACCAGAAAGAACTCACAGACCATCTCATTGAGCAGTCTAGCTTTTGTGTTCCACTGAACCTCAAAGGGCACTAAAGAAACAAATATAAAGAGGCCTGGGACCCAAGAGAGACAAACACAGAAACAGGGGTCTAGGAGTCAAGAAGCCAATACAAAAGGGTCTGAGCCCCGAGAGAGAGAAACACAGAAATGGAGGTCTGGGACCCGAGAAGCAAATACAAAGGGGTCTGGGACCCAAGAAAGACACACAGAAACAGTGGTCTGGGACCCGAGAAGCCAATGTGAAGGGGTTGATGAGCAGAGAAAGAGAAACCAATCTGAAAGGGTCTGTGATAAGAAAGCGTAACGACGGGGTCTGGAGGGGAGACAGTATTCCTGGCAGGAGAGTGTACCAGGGATACTGGGAAGAATCAGCCAAGCATGTCTAGGGGTCATGGACCCAGCCGTGCATAAGGACGCATTACCTGGAAAGGTTGAATACCAGCTCTGTCCAAGTGAGTCATTGGAGGGGCTCACCAGGAGTGTGAGAAAGGTTAGGAGAAGAGAGACAATCCCCCTACTTTTTGGAACTGTAAATATAAGTCTGGGAAAGTCAAGGGAGAGGGAGACATTCTCCCTACTTTGTGGAACTGTAAATATAAGCCTGAGAAAGGCCAAGGGACAGAAGCCAGCCCCACTACTTTGTGGAACTGTAAATATAAACCTGGAAAAGACCAGGGGAAGGGAGACATTACCCCCTACTTGTGAACTGTGTTCATCTAGAAGAAGGGAGTAATTCTTCTGGACTCAGAAAAGTCTGATCCAGTTTAGTTCATTTATAAGTGTAAGGGATAGAAGTAGGGTTTGGACACAGGACGGTGGACTTTGTATGGACATTCTGATGGCTCCTTAGTTTTTGTTGAGGCAGGGAAAGCCCTCTTAGAGTTAGGGATAGTTAGATTTCCTTATTTCTTTTGGTTTACATAAAGGTCTTTTAAAAAAATTATTATTAATGTGCTTTCGTTGTCATAACCTTTCACATAAATGCAGATGTTAAAATACAAAATCAATATTATCTAGTCAGTTGATTACAGTCATTGTCATTCCCATTTATAAAACCACATGATGTTATGTTATGTTACTTTTGCATTCACATTTATAAAACCACATGTTATGTTATGTTATGTTACTTTGCATATATAGCGCCTTATGTACCATTGGTATGATCTCAAGGTGCTGGTAGGTTGCACGCCCTCGGGAACCGTAGTTCAAGTCAGTAGAGAGAGAGAGAGAGTCATAAGGTGCGTGTGCACCGGATATGTGTGCAGCAGGTGTGGCACTCATATGATAGCTGCTTCTTAGCGGTAGGTGTGGTGGTTGGGAGATCAGAAGTATGTGTCCATTCTGGCAGGGTGATACCAGACTGATTCTGGCTGTGTTAGGCCTGAGAGGAATGCCTAGGCTGGCAGGTGAGCAGCCAGCTGTGTTTAGTTAGGATGATGGGAAGTATGTGGCAGGTGTTGGTATGAGAACAGCTATACCGAATGATTCATAGTATCGCTGTGTTCTAGTTGAGTGGTGGTGTATAGAGAGTAAGCGTGGTGATGTGATATGGTGGTTTTCAGTAGGTGCTTGAGATCAAGCGCTTTCAAGCTCCATGTGTTCCATGCTCATCAACCGTTCCATGCACTCCAACCGTTCCATGCACTCCAACCGTTCCATGCACTCCACCCATTCTTGCAGTGTCCATTCCATGTCCTCTATCTGTTCCATGCATTCCATCCGTCGCATGTACTCCCTCAGCTCTATGCACTCCATCTGTCCAATCAGTTCCATGCATTCCTTCTGATCCATGCACTTCGTCCGATCTATGCATTCCATCTGTTACACACTCTTCATCCGCTCCACACACTCTTCATCTGCTCCACACACTCTTCATCCGCTCCACACACTCGTCATCCGCTCCACACACTCTTCACATGAAATTCTTCATACATTAAAATCACTCACGCATTTAGAACAACATTCACAATTTACTTGTCCCAAGTAATAATTATCAAATTCATTTTAGATATAATCTTAAGAACCTCTGTTGTTAATGCTACTTCATGGCCACTTGCTACTCTTCCCCGGAAATAGTCTGAATTTAACCAGGCTGTGTCATGCGTGGAATGCTCAAACGTTTCAAAAAGATGTTTCAGTGATTGTACTTTATCTGACATGCTGTAGAGGTTAAAGTTTCTCAATATTACCACCTGCTTATTACGAATGAATTGTACTTATTGAGTGGGAATTGTGTTCTAAGTAAATCTGAGAAACAAGTCTCTCCATACCTATTAGGGAACATATATGAAGAGCTGGACAACTGCCCTCATGGCTTAACTAGACTAGTGAAGCTATGATATAAGTTATATGACCACACTTTCTTAAAAGTGCAAATCCTATCATGTTCTCTAAGCATTCTCTTAATCAGAGGAAAGTTGGTACTCAAATTAATACTAGTAACATGTATATTTTCAAGTAGGCCCTCCACATAAAGTTTAAAATCATTTAGGCTAGGGGTTTTATTGCCCAGAATGATCACATGCAAATTCTCATAAAAGGAGTGTGGAGTAGTTATTAATTTGTAATACAGTGATAACATTTTCCTTTTATACCAATAGTTTAAAGTGCTTAGGCCTAATTCATATCTGAGTGAGGCTATAAGGATACTTAAGGGGAGGTTAAGCATCTTCTTCCAAATGTGTACTTCTAAGTAATCCCAATTACAATCTTAGCTGATGCTTCACTTCCAGCCCATAAAGTAAAGCCAGAAGCCCTTAAAATTTGGAAAAATCGATTAATGACCGCATAGTGAACCTACATTATTTCCTATAGATTTGTCTCCTCTGATAGCCAAATTGTTCAGTGTTTGCTTTAAGCTGGTGTACTATAATTTTTTTTTCCCTGTGTCCTCAAGATGGAATACCAAATATTTTACTGTTTTCACAGGGTTCAGCTTAATCATGAATCGACCATCGAAAACGATATGGTTTGGCACTAGACCTGTAAAGACGAATGATCTGAGACCTTTTCACATTAATAGCAAGTTTGTTTTTCTCTGCATATTTTGTAGCTGCATTTATTAGTCTCTGCAAACCCAAAAGATTTAAATCAGCCAGAATCAAATCATCAACATATGCCATCCATGTTACTGGCAGAGCATACATTTCTGGCCTCGCAACTCGTCAGTTAGTGATATCGGTTAATCTGACAGGTAGAGGTTGAACATACAGAGTGATAATATACATCCCTTTCTCAAACCACGTGACATAGGGATTTCCTCAGTAAGGGCACCCTGTCCCTCTTTACAACTCCGGCGGTAGCCGTGCCCTTAACAAGGGCACGGCTGCTGTCGGAGCTGCATTTTTACCGGCACCCGTGAATGGGCAAGAACCGGGTCATGTCGAGTTTGGCGGACCCAGTAATTGCCCATTCACGGGTGCCGTTGTGGCCGGCCTCCCAATCCCCATTCTGCCCAATAAATAGAATGGGGGTTTGGAACATGGTTGCACCAGCACCGTTAACAACGGTGCTACTGCAATTGTGAGTTCTGCTTGCGGGTGCTGGTCTGCACGCCTGGCCAGACCAGGCGTGCAGTCCGGAACCCGCGAGCAGAACTCGTAATGTGGTGGAGAGGTAACAACGGCGCTGGTAGCACTACCAGCGCCGTTGTTGCCTTTCCGCCACACTCATAATGAGGACCTGTTCAGCCTGACCTGTAGCACAGTGTTTTCATGCAGATGCCTAATTATTGCCAGGAGAGATGGTGCGATATCCCAGTTTTCTAACTTCCACCACAGGATGGCACTACTGACTGTATCAAAAGACTGAGTTAGATTAATCATAGCTATAAACAGAGCCGCAGCATCACTATGCAATGCATTCTCACTTAGACAATTTAGAATGAACCCGCATAAAACAGTGTTCTTTCAGTTCCTCTGAAAACGGCCAGATTCCAACGTCCATGTTTCCGATTCCTTCAAGACCTGACTAGCAACATTTATACTTTCTTTGTCTCGAAGGGCGATAGGTCTATAATTTGCTGGATTAGTCTGCTCGCCCTTCCTGAATCTTGGAACTATAATAGAGACTCTCCACGTTGAAGGAGTAGTTCTGCTTTTCAAAATGCCCTTAAATAATACAGTTAATGTTTTTGCACAAAAACTCATATCACTTTTCAGAGTATGGTTACTAATTCCATTTGAGCCAGGGGCCCTTGAGACAGATGTCTTCAATATTTTCTGCTCTATGTCCAGAAGATCGAACGTCAGATCCCAGGGGGCATTGTTCTTATCTTTGAAGCCTCTATACAAATTTAGGAAATGGGTTTCCCAGGAGCCTTCACTCACTACATTAGATTGTAGCAACTCTTGTGGATTGTTTAGTTGATTTATGAGGTCCTAAAAGTTAAGTGTATTTTTAGTAACAACTACTCACAACATTTGTTCCCCATCTTTATGTGCAAGAATAAACCTGTAAGCTTTTAACCAATTTATAAAATATTGCTTTTCCTTATGAACGTGGATTGCAGCTTCAGCCTCACTTAATCCTGCTTTTTCTATAATCCTTAAATTGTGTCGTAACTCTCTCTTTTTTACACATACTGATAGGTCTAATAAATGTTTACGGCACTGTTTTTTGGGTATTTGCATACTTGATTGTGGCCCAATTGACCTTTTCCGAATAGACAGAATTATTTTGTTTGAATTCTTTAGGAATTTTGGTCAATTTTAATTAAATATAGATGTGGTGTGGTGTACGGGAATAGATTATGGTGGGAGATGTAAGGGGGGCAGCTGGTCTCCCCCCGCATTTTCGAACAAAAAAAAGAACAAAAGAAATTGAGTCAAAAAGGAAAAAAGATCCATTTTAATTTCGAGAAAATAGACATAAACCACATGCCTACAGTAACTTGCCTTATATCTTCACCCTTCCACAAGAAAGGTGCAAAATGATTTCAATTCAATTGGTGAAATTTATTTAAGATTTTTCTTCCAATGAAGTTTCATTAAGGAACTTGCTAATACGATTGTTCAAGTTCCATAAGCTCTTAAATGACTTCACTACACGGTTACCCTGCTGTTTTACTATCAAGTCAGTGGGCCTCATTACAAGTTTGGAGGTTGGAGGTAGCCATGCCCTTTGGCTGCCTCCAAACTCGGGTCCGGGTTCCCTGAATGGGGAAATGCCGGGCCATTCGACCTTGGAGGGCCCGGTATTTCCCCATTCAGGGAACCAGGACCCGGACCATCCCCATTTCCATTTGAGCCCCCATAGGGCTCAATGGGAATGGGGAGTATGCTAACAACGGCCCCGTTAATGACGAGCCCGTTGTTAGCATGCTGGCCCCCTCGTTAAAACCAGACGTCCAGAGCGGGTCCCGCAAGGGAACCTAGTAATAGGGCGGTATGGGTTTAACGGCGCCGGCAGCTCTACTGGCGCTGTTAAACCCATAGCACCACGGTCGTAATGAGGCCCAGTATGTATTGTTGACACATTTAATCCTTAGTTGCAAATACATTTGGCTGTCAGTTTGTAATGATCACTAAGGGTGTGATTGATTTCGAATCCAGTACATAACTGAAAATAGGACGGTGATAACACTAAGTAATCTGTTATTGATGACAATAAACCATTTTTCCATGTACTTGATTTTATAAAAATTGCAATCTATTTTACCATGTGTAAATTATCAGGTTCCATTTGCTAAAGAACCTTTTCCATACTGCTCCATACTTAAACCATGAAGCGCATGTTTTGGCCATTTCATCTATGCACTCTACATTCAAGTCACCTGCCAGCATTATGTCACAACCATCCATACCAATCGTGTTATTTCCTAAAATTCCTTTATGCTTCCCCAGGAATACATGGAGATCAATTTTAACCAGATTCCAATATAGATCCAACAGTTATAGCGGATTGCAAGCCAAGTGATTCTTAAAATATACTAGCAATGCAAATATAACCATGGTTTCGACTTTGTCAATAATGTTATTATTTATGGCAACTAACAAAACGTCACACGGTCATCCACCTTTAGATTTCAGGGCCAATTGCTGAGTAACAGTAAATCTATTTATAACTATATGCTCCAATAGCCAGACCTCTTGCAAGATTATCACTGAATAGTCTAACAACATTTTCTTCGCTCAATCATTTTTCATGAAACCTTTAAATCCCTTAATATTCCAAATCAGCACTCATAGATTCTTTATTGGAGAGCCTTCTATTAAAGGCCAGTTCCATGCTCACTCAGCTTTTTAAAATGGTACATAGATTGCAAATTAGCCAAAGCCAATCAAATAGGGCTTCTGTTTTTTTCATGTTATTAATACCTTCATCCTGTACAATACTGTTACTTTCCGTGTTATTAACACATGTCATTTTTTAGATGTTCATTATAATCATTCATCAAAACAGGACGCTACAATTGTAATTTATTTCCTTTATGAGACCTTTTCTATACTTTGACAGGTAGATCTCATAATCCATCTGGTGAATAGCTTCGGCCTCCTCTAACTGTTTAGTTGTGACTTACATTTGGCGCTTTCACATTTTGCTCCTTTACTCTGCTCATCCCCTTGCATTAAAAAATGCAAATTTCTAAGGAATTTTCTTGAGTTCCTTTTATTATTTTTCTGCCCGTTTTTTGTTTTCTTTGCAGCCATCTTGGGTCTTCAAGGGGATAATTAACAATTTGCCATCGATTGCACACTTACATGCGGACTATGAGGATTCCTGTCATCCCTCACATGTTCCTTCTTCATTATATTAGTCTGATTATCACTGTTGCTCTCTGCGCTCGTAATTATGCCCGTTTGAGTAGAAATGTTAACAACCATGTCTAATGCAGCTGGAGCCATTTCTTGTGTTTGATTATTATTTCTAACAAATTCAGTCTAAACAGGTTTCAAACTCACATTGAGTTTCTGCAGCGAATTATATATAATGTCTAAATTTATAACGTATTTCACCTTTCTTATTAAGGTGGGCAATGTCTTGTAGATCTGTTCCCATGCTCATATGTGTGGTTTCCTAAGCCTATTTCTAATTCACTAAATTGTAAGGAATGTGTCTCTAGCTCCAGCTTAATATTATCATAAAGTGCATCAAACGAGCTGAGCAACATATTAAGGGCAATTAACCCCTTAAGTGCCATGCTATTATGCAAGTCTATGCAAAAAGGACGAGCACACTCGTCCTTGGCACTTAGGATGGAGACAATAATCTGATGTTATTATCAAACTCCCGCAACGAGTAATTCAACTCCTGACGGGATCTTTGTCTGCTGTCAGGACGATCTGACAGCAGTGAAGAAAGATCATTTAAGTTTATGTGGTCACCCTCATTCATTGCAAACGTACCTGCAGAATATATGTCCCTTGACCCGATTGATTGTTAGGATGCACTGTTGAAAAATCTAAATTCAAAAGGCTCCTGTCTTGCAATATAGCCCCTCCTCTCTCTCCTTGCCCGTGTCTAGGTGGGATTTAGGATTTTTGAGCGGACCACTGTGCTTGTTGTGCTGTTTTCTTTTTAACACTTATGTTGTTTGCCCCACCAGTGCTACACAGACTCATAGGGGTTCATTATGAGTTTCCCGGTCTGGAAAAAATGCTGGAGAAAATGCTGGTAACTCCAGAAACAGTGAACATAAAGGTCCCAGGAACATGCTGTGCCAAAATTGCAAATATTAAATACAGAATTGTATTTTATTTTAAATAGTTGGTCAGCCTGACACCTGTTTCGAGCCTGACTGGCTCTTCATCTGAGGCTGATGATGCACAGTAAAATGCACAATATGTAATGTTAACACATATTGAAACCAAAATGAAAAATAGACAACGGGATGCATTAATGAGAGTCATGGCAACATAGTCGGTGGCACAAGGAGCAGTAAGCCAAACATAAGGCAATTAAAGAATTCAATTGAGAAAAACAATATTGGCATAATATGGATAAATATTCAACATATTTATGCATATGTGATCGAATAAATAAGTAGTCCACACATTTCCATAGGACAAACAAAGAATGAGAAAATAAAAAACCAGGACAATTATGGAGAGAAAGAAGAAGGGGGAAGGGGAGAAAACAAAGCGAAATAAACCATTAGTGGTATGCATAATAGTGCAGCGCGATCAGTAACATTTATTTGCCAAGTAGCAGTGAATTAAGGAAGCCAGGTAGGAAGAATTGTACCTTTATATTGAAGTGGGAGTTTCAAGTCGAGAGGGCATAAATTGCCAGTACATGCTTCAGAGAGAACAAATTATGACCAAATGATTAGTTAAAGCCAATCGGTGATGAAAGTCTTATAAGATAGTGAATAATTTTTGTGTGAAAGAACAAACATCTTACGCTTCGCAGATGCGGCATAGGCTAAATGCAGGGAAAATAGTAACAAAAACGCTTTCAGCAATCGATTAGTGTATGATTCTTAAACAAAAATAACAATGATTGTCTTGAGAATTGCACTTTAGGTCGGAGTAAAACAATATGGATATTTAAGTGTATATTACTGGCCAAAGTAGTAAAGGAATTGTTATTATTAACTGCTGACAATCAGAAGCAAAAAGGGAAGTCAGAGAGGTCCGTGTTGAGCAGCCGCGGCATGCCGAAGGGAAAAGGCAGCTGTCAACCACTGCGCATGGACGTGATAAGGGATCGTTATTGATTTATCTTACCTAGGATCTAGGATGGAAAGCAACAAAAAATTGCTCAAGTGCGTAGCGCAGGCATGGGGGTCATTTCAAAACAAGTTCTCCATGTAGTTAAAGGACTAGACAATACAGAGTTAATGGTGACTTGTGGCAAGAAAAAGGAGACGCCATCTTAGGTGAGGTAAATCAGTACTACTGAATTGAAATAAAGGCAAAGCCATGCTTGCTGCATGGGAATATGCAACTTATGATCAATGATTGAGATGGGCTATTGCTGAATATTCGTGGGGCAAATTAGAATTGTAAGCTAAATGTCGCAAATATAAAAAGAATAATAAACTATTACGTGGAAATTTCAAAGGAAGAATCTGCCGCGATTTTAAAGAGAGTAATACGTTACCACCAGTCACCATTAGCTCCGTATTGTCTAGTCCTTTATCTACATGCAGGACTTGTTTTTAAATGACCCCCATGCCTGCGCTACGCGCTTGAGCCATTTTTTGTTGCTTTCCATCCTAGATCCCAGGTAAGATACATCGCTAACGATCCCTTATCGCGTCCGTGTGCAGTAGTTGACAGCTGCCTTTTCCCTTCAGCATGCCGCGGCTGCTCAACACGGACCTCTCTCACTTCCCTTTTTGCTTCTGATTGTCACCAGTTAATAATAACAATTCCTTTACTACTTTGACCAGCAATATACACTTAAAGATCCGTAGTGTTTTACTCCGACCTAAAGTGCAATTCTCAAGTCAATCATTGTTATTTTTATTTAAGAATCGTACACTGGTCTATTGCTGAAAGCGTTTTGTTACTATTTTCCCTGCATTTAGCCTCTGCCGCATCAGCGAAGCGTAAGAGGTATGTTCTTTCACGCAAAAATTATTCACTATCTTATAAGCCTTGCATCACCGATTGGCTTTAACTAATCATTTGGTCATAATTTGTTCTCTCTGAAGCATGTACTGGGGCCTCATTACGACCCTGGCGGAAATCGAAAAACGATGGCGGAAATGCAATACCGCCATCGAATAGCGCTCGGTGCGATTATGACCCGTCACCGCAAAGTACGATGCCATTAGCGACACCGTAGTGAACGCCAACGCTAACTGCACCAAGTACGCGTGCACGCGCCATGCCAAACCGTAATTACCACCATGGCGCAACGGTACGCGAATTCTGACCCTAGCGGACATGCACCTAACGCCATCAAGCACGGCGGAAAGTACCATTCCGCCATGGTGAGAAGTACGGCATCGCGAACCAACCGTAAACGGCCCCACTGAGTGCCTGTACACCGCTCCCTGGCCACATTGTACAACTCCCCGTAGGTGCAATGAAGTCACACAATGCAACCAGTGAAATGTACTAGTCATTCATGCCTGCCAACGAACAAATGAATCTCAAGAGGGGCCAATGGGAGCTGCAGGGCACAGATGGCACGAATACAGAAGCTATTCCAATGGACATGACCTCAGTCTCCCACCAAGAAACGCACGCAAACACAGGCACCTGTGACCAGCAATATTCCGAAAATCACATCATTCCACCAATCCACCTGGCTGACCGGCATCTGTTACACAAAAGCTAATCCCCCGCCCCTGAGCATGACATCATTAAAACAGTCATATTGGCAGCCCTTATCCCTGACCTCACTGGGCTTCGTAGGCAAACGCGCCCAGCACAGTACCACGCAACTATACTCCGAAGCTGAAACCCAATGCAGATCTCCTCACAATACATCGCTCCCCAAATAGGAATATGCCACATCACTTGCAAAGAAGAACGCTACACGGTCCATATCAGAATAGAAATTTAATGCACAACAAATTCACCAAGCCCATACAGCCATTAGGCCATGAACTCCAAAACACATTTCACCATTGTGGGCTGCATCCGCAATAAATGACCAGCTACTTCTTGTGTGACGCCCTGTTCCTTCATGGTACACAGGGGCTACATTCTCATACGAAAAGGCAACATGGAAGCGCCTAGAACCGCAGGGCCGTCCCAATAGGGAGGCACTAGTCCAGCTGAAAGGCCGAAATGTTGCTCCTAGCCACTAGTACTGCGTAAGGGCATGTGGCCCATTGGCGATCGTCCCATAAGATCGTAATGCTGCTCCACTGATTAACACGAAGCAGCAGGTGTCAGGAGTAAAATCCATCTGCAGGAGTGGCATACAGATGGCAGTGGCAAAAGGGGAGGAGATACCTGTCAACCAAATGAAATGAAAAAGAATAGTATGGCCATCAGAAATACATTTGAATTACTCACTTCAATGATCACACCAAATCCACAGCCATATGCATGCTAGCCCACTCCAAAGGATCATCACCACCCAAAAACCACTTGCGAATCATAACTATCTATATCGAGGTGAAAACACCATCACAAACGAGTGTACCTGTGCATGCGTCTGTTAAAACAGAATCCATCAGATGGGATTGGTAACGTGCATAGACACAAGTGTCTGAAGGCGCGTCGAGACAGGGAGGGCTCAACAAGGCCAGATAGACGATGGTCCCACTATAGCAGCCCTGCATCACATAGCGCAGGGGAGGCGGACAGATTCCAAGAAGCCCTGTACATGGCAAACTCTGTATCAAATCATCTGTCCATGCATCCATTCATCATTCCCTCATCCCGTAATGAAAACGCCTGTTTCCATACTCACATAACATGTGAAATTTCCATTGAGTCTGTGCGTTATGCAGCCTGCAAAATCCACTGTGCCCCAGCCCGTAATTCCAGTGTTGTGAAGTAACATGTATTTGGGAACGTCCGGCCTCATCGTCCACTTCGCTATTGCGCATCCCAAACTATTCATATCAATCATTGCATCCTCGCCATGGCCCCTGTCCCAAGGACATTGAACAATAGAACGTTATATTTGCAGTCAGACCTGTGGGCATCTCCTCGCCGCTAGCTGAAAACCGAAAGCGCCGCCCTTCGAATTCCTCATTTGCAACATCACGTCGAAAAGGCATCTGTGGCCGCTTGAAATCACAAATTAATCCATCTAGTGCGGCTGTGTGTGAAAATGGCAACTGCCTTCACTCACAAATGGGACGCCCCGCCCGTCGTTGAACCTCGGTACAGTGATGCATGAGGGTCCACCGTTACTCGAGTACTACGTTCCACTGACCCTTCACAAGTCTGTTCGCGACTGCAAAGATAGTATGTGAAACAATGGGACCATAGCCGAATGAACAAATCAACCAATGTTACACTGCCATCGGGTACAAATACATGATTGTAATAGCAAGATGCCATTCGTCGAATTGCAGCGTTGTGTGCGGGACGTGCTCGCCCAAAGGGGAGAGCAGCTTGCACAGGTGGAATGAATCACCACAGGTGGAGGCCATACAGCCTGAAAACACATAAATTGCACACCCAGTCTCCTCCCACAACCACACCCACTCCGAAATGCTACCGGCAGGACTAGCTAGGTTGGCCCTGGGGGACCTGATAGCACTGCAAGTACTCCAACTTCAAGAAGAAGACGAACACCAACTACAACCGGCCGCACGGAGGAGACGCAGGAGGAGGAGGAGGGCAAGGCAGGGCCAGCAAGGGCCGCCAGCACAGCCACTACCACCACGCAGGCAGCCCGCAATCCCACGCCTCCGAGCACATCCGTTCAACCTCACTGATGAGCAGATCCACACCCTCTACCGTTTGGACCAGGACACCATAACCGCCATTGTGGACATGACACAGGCTGACCTTGTCAGCATGATAGATAGCCCAACCGCCATCCCACCCCTACTGAAGGTGGTGTCTGTACTCCACTTCCTGGCCACAGGCACCTACCAGCACACAGTCGGACAGTTGCATGGCATTTCACAGCCACTGTTCTCACGGACACTATTGCAAGTGCTCGATGCCCTCCTGCAGCACGCAGACGACTACATCTCTCTACCACGCTCGGAGCAGGAAATTACCAACACAAAAGTGGGATTCCATGCACTTGCCGGCATACCGGGTTGCATTGGTGCCATCGACTGCACCCATGTGGAATTGGTCGTCCCACATGCCATGGAGGCCCAGTACCGAAACCGAAAACAATTTCATTCTCTGAATGTACAAATGGTGTGTGACTCCAACAGGATCATTACACATTGTTGTGCCCGATTCCCTGGATCAACCCATGATCTATGGTCTTGAGGAACTCTACAATACCACGCTACATGGAGTGACACGCAGGGAACAGATCCTGGCTACTCGGTGAGTCTCATTTCATGCATGATGATGTGGGGTATGTGATGCGGCAATGACCTGGCAGGAAGGGGGGGGGGGGTGCGTACGTAGCAATGGCATTCCACATAATTCGTTTATCGTCCAAATACAGGTGATGCCGGATATCCACTGAAGAGATGGCTCCTCACACCAGTCCGGAACCCACGGGACCAGCATGAGGAGGACTACAACCATGCCCACTCACGTACCCGTGTAGTCATAGAACAGGCATTCAGCCTACTGAAGACTCGTTTCCGATGCCTCAGCAGGTCTGGCGGGGCACTCCTGTACCGCCATGTGAAGGTTGCAAAGATGGTGATGGCATGTGTCATGCTACACAACATGTGCGTACGTAGAAATGTGCCCATGCCCCCTGACGCAGAACTGCAAGCACCTGAAGATGGTCATGATGAGGGTGGGGATGTGGCAGCACCTCAAGGAGTCTGCGAGGCACAGGAGGGCCGTGACATTCGTCAGCATCTCATAGATGCATGCTTCTAGCACTCACGCCTGGTGGCTGATACATGGACACGGGACTCGTGGCACTGTGTGTGTCTGGTACATGCACAATATGGACTGTACGCCTATAATGGCCTCGTACACAAAGATCAATGTCCACACATCTCATTGGTTGATCGTGCATTGTTTATGGCATATGTGATATCATGTTAAACACCCTATCGACCCGCCACCCAAGTGAGCCCAACACACCCCCTCCACCCTCCTACCTCCCCCCGAACACCAGTGTCCAAAGATGCTCATTGTCAGTGGGCAGTCGCTATTGCAAGCCCCCTCTGCGGGTATCAGGGGCACCCCTGCCTGTGGAGCACAGGTTCCTCACAGATCTACGTTGGGGGCTGCCCTGGACGGAACTTGCAACGGATGATGTCTCTGCCTGCTCACGTCCATGCATGTCCCTAAGGGTTTGTGAGAGCTCAGTGAGCACACGGCGCACTGCGGCAAGTTCGGCACATACGTCTTTGGACGTCGCATGCAGTTCCCCCCTCAGGCTCTCGGTGCTTCTCTCCATTTGTACTCTCAGGCTCTCGGTGCTACTCTCCATTTGGACTCTCAGGCTCTCGGTGCTACTCTCCATTTGTGCCCTTAGTGTCTCTGTACTTCTCTCCATTTCTGCCCTAAGTGTCTCAGTTGATGTTTCTATGTCTGCCTTAGTGCCCCCACATTCATCGGCATGGTCCTTGAGGAGCGTGGCCAGTTGCTGCTGTTGCACGATTAACTGGTCGAGGGACTGTTGCCTCTGCTGGGCCATGGCCATTTGCGGTGGTGTCACAGAGTGGCTGTTCGCCTCATGTTGCCCTGCCACAGGGCTTGTGGGGGATGGCCAGTCGTCGTCTTGTGGGTGCCCCTGCGTGGTATCCTCATGGTGTACGGGATGGAACAGACAGGGGGATTGGGACAGGTCATGGATGGATCTGACTTCGACATCCCCGTTTTCTGTGTCGGAGCATGCTGCCATTAATGCAGTGTCACCTATGGTGCTGCTGCCACCAGAAGCAGTGCCTACTGTGGCATCCATTGGGGGGACCTGTGGTGGTGGTGTTGTGGGCATGCTGGCTGCTGGGGTGCCTGTTGGAGTTCCCTCCTCTGTGCTGCCACTTGATTTGTGCTGCTGCCGTGTCTTGATGCGTGCAGCTGAGGTGGAGGGTCTTTGGCCGTTGGTCTTGGCCCTCTTTGCAGGTGTGCTGGTAGGGGTGTCCTGGAGCTCGTCGTTTGGATCGGACCCTGTGGTGGATTAAAGGAGGGCGAGCGTTATTAATGGGTCTGTGGGAATTGGAATGGCAATGTATCACATGCATTGGGGTGGTACCTGAGGGTGATTTGGGTCGGGGCCTTGGGGGTGGTTTCATTTGTGTGTGGAGTGAGGGTGCAGTTGTTTGGCAGCCTGCAGTTAGGGTGTGCCTGCTGCACGTGTAGAGGGTGTTTTTAGGATTTTTAATTATTTATGTATTTGATGTGAGTTTTGAAGTGTGCTATCAGGCCTATGTATGTGGACGTTCTCCTGGACATGTGTTACTGTTGCACTATGTGGGCACGTGGTACTTCACATGATTGGACATTGTGGTTTTGGCATTGTTTTATTTGGGCCACCTACCTGATTCTTCGGATGTCTGCACTCCTTTCTCCATCCCTCCGACTCCCTCTATGCTCTCCATTCCTATGGTGGAGGCACAGATTTCTTCCCAGGGGGTCAACTTGATGGGTGATTCCGATCCTCCCCCGGTGGCTGTGGCAATGTTGCGGTTGACAGAAAGTATGCTACGGACGCGTATCCGCAGGTCGTCCCATCGCTTTCTGCATTGCTGTGGGTTGCGGGGTGCGGTCCCCACCGCACTTACCCGCTGTGCCACCAGGGCCCATATGGCCTTCTTGTTCGCAAGTGCCGTCCTGGTCATTTGCGTGGAGAAGACGGCGGCAGCATTCTCCTGGAGGGTCTCTGTGAGCACGTTGAGTTCCTCACGGGAGAAGTGGACCTGCCGCTTGCGGTCGCACGCTTTCTTCGCTACTTTTCCCATTTTTCTTGGTTTCACTAGGGTGGATGACAGGTTGGGATGTGTCTCAGAGTAGTATTTTTAATGGTTGTGTGGATTTTGTGGTTTTATAGGTGTACGGCGTGATGTTTCCCGTTCCGGGACCATGCTTTTACTTCCGTTTCCGTATATTTACGGTCACCGTACTTTCCGGTTGGCGCTCACTGCGGTGTCCGCTAAGATGGGTGGCGGTATGGCACCTAGGGCGCCGTACGGCGGCAGTGTGGGCCGTTTTGGGGTCATTTCCGCCATCGCGGACTTTGCACTTCCGCCATGGCGTGGTGCTCGTGCCCGATGGGTCGGAATGAGCCGCACTTTGCTCCATCGTGCAATGGCAGAAACGCTATTTACGCTGTGGCGGTCCGGTCAGTCACTTTCCGCCAGGGTCGTAATGAGGGCCCTGGCAATGTATGCCCTCTCGACTTGAAACTCCCACTTCAATATAAAGGTGCAATTCTTCCTAACTGGCTTCCTTAATTCACTGCTACTTGGCAAATAAATGTTACTGATCGCGCTGCACTATTATGCATACCACAAATGGTTTATATCCCCAACTGAGCACTCCATAATGGATTAGATTGTAATCGCGTCTTCTGTGTTCATTGCTGCCAAACTGTCAGATGTAGTTAATTGAGGAGTGACTGACACGTTGCAAGTAAAGGCTCTGACGGTGCTTTGCTCCGTAGAGCATACATAAAGATTCTTGTAGTTTGAAGGAATAAGGGGACGTTTGTACTTACAATTTGCCGGTATCTGGTAATTGCATCGAAAATGTTTTCCAACGAAACACTTTCCATGGAAAAACAAGCAGTTGAGGGGGACACCCCCCTAAAAAAAAATACTACAAAATGCACTCAATGGTAACATTTTGGGTGCAAAATGTGTGATGCAAAAAACTTTAGTTGGAAAGTATTCGATGCAATGACCATAAACCCAATTTGACTGATGGAAGCCCCTTTCCTCAGGCCGAACTGCTTCACGCATAAGGTAGCTTTTAGAGCCCATCAGGGGATTTCTCTCACAGGGATTGAGTCAGGTTAAAGGCACAGTATCCCAGAATTAGCCAGCAACATCCACTGCCAAACTGCAGATCACTTCCACACTAAAAGTCTTTGCCCAAAAGCATGCCACTTGTGTGTTGGTCTCATCCTTACAAACCCTTAAAAAACTCTAGCTGCCTTTTAAAAATACACATTAGGGGAAGCTCATAGGAGCCATAGATCCACAAAGCACACAGCTGAGAGGGAAAAGGAAAAATGCAGGGCAGGTGAACCACGTTCATCTTAAAGGGAAAGTGTTGGTGGTTTGCAGGACAGTGTTTGGACAATATCACACATTTTTGTTATAACCACTGCTACTGTACAGTACATTTAATTTTGAACCAGGACGCAGGGAACTGCACACATCTGCAGGAGGCTTACTGTATAGTAACTAAGTCATGAGCCCAGTTGGACAGGTATAGGACAGTCAGGGGCAACAGGCAATCATCTTCATTTGTCCGGGGAAGGGCTACATTAGACAATTGACAATCAATCCCTCTATTGCAGTTGTCTTAAAACATGTTTGGCCTGGACCCCCCTGAGCAAAATGTGGGCAGGTCTGGACCCCCCAAAAATGCCAAATGGACAGTAAGTCCAAATAGCTATGAACTTTTGCGCGCCATCGCTGCACCCTGCTCCCAACAAAGTCTCTGGACTCCCTCATCCCACTCTTAGCCCAGTCCCTGGGCTCTCCCCACCCTACTCCCACCACTACCCTCTGGCTCACCTCTATCCTGATCCCACCACAGTCCCTGGACTCCCCTCTGCCCCTGCTTCCAGCACAGTCCCAGGGCCAGTGGCGGCTGGTGAATGTGTAGGGTAGAAGGGCATAAATATTTCTGCCAGATATGCCATAATGACTGAGCACAGCGAGGGAGAATTAACCAATCAAGGGGAGTTTGGGAGGGGGGATTCTCCCCCCTGGAGTTATTTTTAAATAATGGGCTAAAATGCTGCATTTTAGAGCACACCTTAAAACATAAATTGGTTAAAAAGCCAAACAGTTTTCAATTGGCAATGTGAGGAGAGTGGGAATAGGATGGAGGCATCGTATGTTTTACTGGACATCGGTGACAGCAGCTGTATTTCTCTATGGTCCATTTCAGTTCTAAAAACCGAGAATGCCACTAACACGCAGTATGCTAAGAAACAATTGTCAAGATTACTAGAACTTCAAGAAGCTGAATGGAATGTTCCAGTATGTCACAAGTGTGCAGGGTATGAAGACCCTTTTACCCGAAGAGAACAGTATTGAATAAACTTTTTAAACAGCCACAGCTATTTAGTGGGTTTGGACTATCAGGAATCCGATGAAGGCTGCTGAATCCAAACACTGCAGGTTGCGTGCCTGCTAGCAATAATACTGCAGGAGTCTGTCCGAGTCTCAGCCGCATCATATTGATATTCAGTTCGCAATTATATCTCTGTTTATACTTTGCAGCCGAGTAAGTATCCCTCAGAGAGCCTGAATGGTGGCATATGTGAAGGATTTTATCAAAATCAGTGGAAGCCATGTTTGAAGTCAGAAATCAGGATCTAAGCACTGACAATGGTGGTTGAAAAAATAGCATTCACATCTGTATATGGGATCTGAAAATGAATATGTTCTCTGAGAGTTTCAATCTTAGCCTAAAAACAGTTAGGAATTGAAACTGCTTTTGAGAGGGGTCAGAAGTTGCAGAAGACATTGCTGAGTGAAGCTCACAAAGAATCATAACTTTATATGTATTGTTTGCCAAATAAATCTTAGTATACGTCTTTATTAGCCGTTAGAACCTAGCGGCGGGGAGGACAGCCTAGCCAATGAGGAGGCTCGGAACGGGGGCATTACCAGCTGGAGGCCACCATGTTCCACCGCCGGGGAATGAGGCAAGTGTGGTCTTCCCCCTACCCCCTCCCTCCACTCCCATCCACAGAATTCCCTCCCCAGCACCCCCACCCCCTTCTTTTCAGACCATTTCGGGAGCGGATGCGCTGGGAACACTTCTGTCCCCATCTCGTCCGCCCCAAATCACCAACAGGCCGTCATGGAAAGGAAGAATGGACTACATGTAGTCCCTTCTCTATTTTCCATGGTGGCCATTTTCTTTTTTTACTTTTTTCAATGGGAAGGGAAAACGGGCTTCATTTTCCCTTCCCCAGCGGCCATTTTTTGGACATTTTTTTTTCTGTTCCAAAACATTGGAGCGTTTTGGAACATAAAAAAAAAATGCTTTTTGTACCCCAGTCTTACGGGCCGGGGTACTAATAGCAATAAACCCCTCACAGCTAGGGGGGGGCATTACTTCTTCAGGTAATGCCCCGACTGCTTCGTTAAGGACCTTGCTTTGCTCGGTCCAGTGCCTGTGTGCCCTGGGGCATTACCTGAAGTGGTAATGTCCCCCCCGCGCCCGCTCTGGGCTTATTAATTTTAAAAAAATAGCTTTTTGTAGCTTTTATGTATACAGCCACCATCTTTGTTCACTATGTCAGCCCTTTGATTTTTCAGATCATCAATGTACCAAAGTTGTGAAGCTGTAACGAGGTATATGACTTTCTCCTTCCCATTTTAGCCTTTCTCATTATTAAGTGTCCACCTTTTCTCTCTCTAGTGGCATCAGAAGTGTTTGATACTATATGGGGTTTACATTACTGTCTCTTTAGTTTTATACATTACATACCATTATAGACCTTCCCATCACAACTATATCATTCTCTCTCTATTAGCTTCAGGAGGGTTTGCTACTGTAGAGAGATTCAGTACTGTATGTTGTGGCTTCCTCATTATACTATATGCTAAATCTGGTCTTCAGCTTCAATGAATATCGTGTGTAATAGTGCCATTTAGCTGCACATGGCTATC
Organism: Ambystoma mexicanum; assembly: GCF_040938575.1. Lineage (NCBI taxonomy): Eukaryota > Metazoa > Chordata > Amphibia > Caudata > Ambystomatidae > Ambystoma > Ambystoma mexicanum. Next base: position 270,126,375 of record NC_090921.1, on the reverse strand, counting down.
ATTACACTAACTTTCTTCTGTCTGATCTAGGTTGACATTTTTGTGTTCTCTATTTTTGTGAGATTTTTCATGTCCGGCATAACAGGAAGCTTGCCAGTGTGGAACAATGACTAAAGAAGCTCTGGGTTTGTCTCATATGTGGTATGAACTGAGCAGCCAGACCTTGCGGTCGGGCTTGCATCATGCTGAATTCTGGTACATATAGGTAGGTGTGGACAAATCTGTCAATATTTGCTCCATTGAAAAAATATTCCCACATGAAATTTCTTTTTTTACTGACATTTTACTGAAATTTTCATTTCTAGGGGCCTGCTAAATGTCAAAGGTTGAACAAAGGTGCACACCTAAATTTATAAAAAGTTGTTGAGAATTTCAGGTAATCATTTTAACGGTTTTAGGTGCAGGGGAGGAACTGGGGTCATGGCACAAAACCACTACAATGAACAATGAAGGGAAAGAGGATTCAGCCGAGGAATCCTCCCGTCCCCTGCACACTTTCAAATGTTTGGACAAGACCAATACTGTTATTTAAACAACTCAATCGGACTCCATTATCTCTTTAATTGTGGTGTCGACTATTGATGCTACATTGTTTCTTCTGTTGTAAATATTTTTCGAAAATTTGAACTACATTGTTCTGATATAAATACCTTTGGTCTTATACAACTGTGTTTGCTTAAATTTGTTGCAAGTAGAATCTGTGTTATCTTCTCACTTTTTGATTAAATAACAGTATTGGATTTGTCCAAACATTTGAAAGTGTGCAGGGGACGGGAGGATTCCTCGGCTAAATCCTCTTTCTCTTCATTGGGCTGCTAAATCTGTCAGGATAAAATAAAGTACATTTTGATATAGAAAAATGTAATGTTTTCACAGCTGACATTTCGTTTTTCCCCAAAATCTCGCTTTTTGAGGGAGTTGCACAAGGTTTGGGCTATAAAATAGAACATTTTGGGGAAAGGAATTTCATGGAAAAGTAAAATTCACATAAAAAAGTGGCAGAATATTAAAAAGAAAACCCGCAGGACAAGCAGAATTGGGAGCAGTGAAGGTGACTGTAAACCATTCTAGGGGGTATAACCCATATTGCAGATAAGTTTAACAAAAGCCGGTGCATGGGTATGCACCGTCAAGTGGGCATTCGGCACAGTCTTGTCATAAAAAAACATAGCAGTTAGATGTAAAAATGAATGGAATAATGCATTGGGGATCATTAGGAGCTCCCTGTTCCGGAAGAAATGCCGGTAAAAATGCCAGTAATTCCGGCATAGCATTTTTTCTGGATCGAGGAAACACAAGTTTGCCAGTGGGAGCACAGATCTACCGGCATCTGATCTGCTGGTAGAACGGGCCCCTGCCAGCAAAATAATGCTGGAATCACCGGCACCGTTACTACTGGTTATTCCGGCAATCCAAACCCATAGAGTCCAATGGGGCTCCATGGAATGGGAACTTAACAGTGTCTCTGCTGCCCGTAATATCCCGGTGATACTGGGATATCAGGTGACAGAGACGGAGGGGCAGTTTTCAGGTCTCCTGCCGGAATTACCGGTGGGATACCGGGAAACGTGGAATGAGCCCCATTGAAATGTAGTACTCGGGTTTGTAGAAACCATGGTTAAAAAAAAAAACAGTTAGAAATGCAGAATAAATACTATTTATTCTATCTGAGCTGGGACTCAAATCCCTTTCTGTTAGGGCAAAATGGCACTATCTCATGCTGAATTTGCCACAGATCTGGCTTTGCAAAGAGCCTGTTCTACCTGTTCGTTCGTTGAAAGGCGCACAGGCTTTCACACTGATGCCGTTGTGCGGGTGGCTGATCTTGTGGATAACCCGGGTGATGTGAAAATTGCACTTTATAAGCATGGCTGGATGGTAACACTAGATACTTTTAACGCTTATCGTTCCCTATCCCAACCTCCATAAGAATATAAGCAATTAGGTCACTTGTCCTCCTATTTGAGTATTTTTCCAGACTCTCAATCCAGAAGTAATTGCATGCGCTTAAGATTGGATACTGTATCAACATGAACTATTCTATTAAGGAGGTAGCTGATATTGCTTGGCTTAGCTTTTTGTAGGTATTGTGCTGATGTGACCATGGAAGAAACATTGAAACGTGATATTATTTTGTCCAGCACTAATTGCACACCGCATCTTGCATTTTGGATATTTTTTTACGATATCTGGGAGACTCTCCCCAGCAAACTCCATGAAGGGTGAAAAAATAAGCACTCTCATTTGCAGAGCGAGGGTACAAAAGACACTTCCTGGGCTCGCGAGCAGGAAATGGAGTTTGCAACTTGGAGCAGATATGCAAATGACCCGCCCCGTCCGTAGCTTCTGCTTGAAAACAGGGCATTGCAGCTTCGACTTGAAAAGAGATCAATCCGCTCGGGTCTGCGCCGGTCTTAAAATAAAGTCCACAGGAGTTTCACTGAATAAAAAGGATTGGTGCATAGAAATTAAAATATGACGTGCAGTTACTTAAGTGCAGTCATTTTGCTCCTACTTTGGAGCACGCGCAGCTCCATGGCAACAGCAGTAGGCCGACAGACATGAGCGAGAGGCTCAAGCCCCGAATAGTGCTTTGGCCATTTCACCTACAGGCATTGGCACGTTTCCATGCCAATGCCATGCTCCCAAACTCCCAAACTCCCCTTTCTTTTTTTTTTACAGTTCGCAGTTCCAATGTTTTAGCAATATTCTTGTTTACACCACCGAGCACCTAATCCAAAAAGCAATGGAGAGAAAAACATGCTGATATCAACTGGTGCACATACTGGATTACTGTGACCTCCTATTTGCAGGAACCTCCAAGCAGAGCTTAAACAAACTACGAGTAATCCAGAATAACGCCCTGAGAGCAGCTCTGAACATCCCAAAAAAGGAACACATTCCAGCCGCAAGGAAACAGGTTAAGTGCCCCCGATTAGGGAAAGGATCATCTTCAAGACCATTGCTATTACATATAAATGCTTGCATAAGACTGCCCCACAGTACTTGTCGCAGAAAATTGAGAGATCAAAACCCAACAAGCCCCTAAGATCCTTCCATGCCTTCAAATTAGCCCTACCCAGAGTGGAAAGAGCTAAAGTTGGAAGGGTAAGCTTCCTTTCAGTGGCGGTCAACCATTGGAAAGACCTCCCTTCAGAGCTCAGAGCACACAAATCTTACGGGGCCTTCCACAAAGCCTTAATAACCTGGCGATTCGCTTAACCAAACTCCAATGCGATAATGATTTTCGGGCAACCATTCCTGCAATGATGTCTGTCCCTTTGTCTGTTTGAGTCAATATGTGTTGAATTAAGTTTTGTATAATGTAACTGGTCTGTAACAGCGGACTGATGCCCAAGGATTTAGGCGCTTTACAAATAAATAAATAAATACTTATTTATTTTATTTATTGTGCATTTGTTTTACACAATGAACCCTTGAACAGATGTACATATACAACAATTTCCAACAACAATAAATATTCAGCGATTTCCAATTAAAATACTCATGTGTCCATATTGCCACTTTGTGCTCAGCATTGTGCGCCTGCAAAGTGAGATATTAATGTGACATGTTGTTAAGGTGACAACATTGCAAGTTCATATGCTCAGATGTATATGTGCAGCATAACAAGCATATGTGGAAAAATATACTTCAGTAGAATGGACTATTCATGTCCACCAGTGGGCACATGGGGTGATGAAAAGATAAAAGATGCCTGCATAAGTTTAATAAACTTAGTATTGTGTAATAGACAACAGACTGTGGGAAAAAGTTACCATTTATCATGGCTGTTGTATATGCAGAACAATATAGGTGCAAAGTCCTAATGCAGGGATTCAATACTGTAAATTTGAGTGGGCCAAAGAGAGTGGGAGTGGGTGAACCAGTGGAAAGGGAAAGCCTGACGGGTAGTTACTGGCAAGAATGCATGGCAGTGTGGCTATAAGAGTCGAGCTGCAGACTGAGCGGCCCTGCAGGCAGGCATTAAGTACCGAAAAGTAGCCTGAAGCACTGGAAAAGCAATGCTGTGGTGAGAATGAAAAAGACTGGAATGGTTATTTGGAATAAAACTTCGGCTAGAGGGCGGCTATGTTGGTTGTATATAGGCATGAAAAAAATTACGTTTTTAGCTGAAAACGAATAATGTTGCAGGCTTTTGGGGGAAGAAAAGCAGGATGCAAATTGAGGGTTAGTCACTACCATCCTATCTTCAATCCTTCTTAATTTAGGTCGCTACCAGCCTATCTTCAATCCTTCTTAATTTAGGTCGCTACCAGCCTATCTTCAATCTTTCTTAATTTAGGTTGCTACCAGCCTATCTTCAATCCACTCTGGGCCGTTGGAACATCATTTCTCCTGCAAAAAAAAAAACATTTTCCTCACTGATCACTTTGACTCCCATCACCCCCAAACGCTCAACGATGGAAGTCACTGGGGGGCGTGGCCAACGATCGCGGCATGAAGAAGTGAGCTTTCGGTGCTCCCGTGGCCGCCAGCCGTATCCTGTAATATCCTGCCAGAATAACAACTGTCCGTGTGAAGGAAAAAGGTGTTTTCGGGCGTCGGAACATACCTGCTCTCACGCCTGGGGGCCAATGTGCGAAACCGACTACTAATTCCAAAGACATCAGCCGATGAAAGGTGGAGTGACAGCAGCTGACAAGAATCCAAGATGGCCGCCGGGCACTGATGAGCGCGAACCCAGCAGCGCTGCATATCTTGGTGCCCGTGGAAGGGTAACTGCGCGGAGATATCCGCCACCTCAGAAGGAGCAGACTGTCTCCTCCTCCTTGCACGGACCAACACAATATCTGAGCGCAAGCAGTGGTGACTGGAGGGGAGGATCAACTGCAAGAGGAGATTTGTGCCGAGGCCCCTGCTTCCTGCCTCCCTGCCCCCGAGTGGACGCGGCGCTCCGTGTATCGTTGAGTGCCCACCGGCCTTCTGCGCTGCCGACCTGCGGTGAACACCGGGAGATGAAAACCGAGAGACCCGGTAAGGAGAGGAGAGGGCGGACCCTGAAATCTGTCCCCCCTGCCTGAAAACGCTGTGCAGGAGGAATCTCCCGATCCCCTCTCTGCATGAGCGGGCCCCCACCTGATGCTGAACAACACAACGAGGGACCTACCTTGGGACAGCGGGTATCAGACAGGGCTTCCCCCGCCCTGAGAGATTGCCGATCGAGTGCTGCTTAACCCCGGTGCTGAACTGAGGCCTGCCTGCTCCTCCAGCGCGGGCTCTGTAGAATTGTTGCACAACCGCACTCCACACGATACGCAGGCCCCCAGCGGCAGTTCCTCCCAACCTAAAGTTAATTGAGAAGGGCAACCTGACGAACATGGTCACTGAAACTGTATTGCTGCTGAATTTTTGCTCCAGCACGGTCAAGGGCAGTGTGTGCTGGTTGACTAGGAACAACAGCAGTGACCTACCAAAATAAAACAACTACCACCTACTAACCGAGGGTCCAAGCAAGCAATACCCTAATAACCACGCAAAGAAAAGAACGATGCGCATATGAGAAGGCGCAGCAGTGACCGCAACTCGCGCCCTGCCGCAATTGAACCACCTAAGTGAGCCAGGGGAACCGGCAGACCCGTAACATATGATCAGTGAGGTGAAGAAGGAAGACTCCACACCCAGGAGGGAGCAGAAACAGGGCGACATACCCTGCACATAGGCAAGGCACTCCTGCGCCCCTCAAAATCGTGACACCAGCATAAAACCGCCCCTAAGCACATCCACTGATCCGCGCTGTGGCGAAAAGAACAATTATTTTCCCGCCAGTGGATAATAAAAGCACAGCGCTCCAAACAGTGAAGAAGAGTGCATGTCACAGCAAGCATAGGCACGGACAACAAGCTATAAACCATTGCAGCCCGTGGCACAACAGAATTACAAGGTCGCTTCCCTGGGTTGGGCACTTCCTGGAAACTCTGCGCTCGACCGAGCCTGACGACCCCGTGGACAACTAAGCCAAGAAACCTCTGTAACGACACTGCTGGCCCCTCCCAAACACAAAACGAATCCCTCTTCACATTACAAGACCTGCTTTGCAAAATGGGGAAGGACAAGCCCAGGAAAACCACCACACAAAGCAGGATAGAACAATATGCAACCACTCCACTGTCTCGCTCGTCGGAAAGGTCAGCATCAACCGAATCTGAGATCATGGAAGATGACATCTCTCTCAGAGATATGATGGGTGCCATTGCCAGCTCTAGGACATCAATGGAAAAGAAAATGGACAGCATTGGCGCTGAGGTATCCCTGTTGAGACATGATCTACAGAATTTGACTGCACGCACTGGAGCGGCGGAAGCACGCATATCGGAGACCGAGGACAACCTGCAGGGAGTCAACCGCCAGATGACTGGCATGTTAGAACGAATAAAATCCCTAGAGGGAAGAGTGGACGAAAGTGAAGGAAGATCAAGGCGCAATAACGTCCGCATCCTTGGCCCTCCCGAAAAGGTGGAGGGGGGATGTATGGAACTGTTCCTCGAGAGTTGGCTGATGGACATATATGATACAGAATCCTTCTCCAAATTCTATCTATCGAGAGAGCCCACTGCATCCCATCGGGCAGTATCACACCTGGTTCACCGCCGCGGGCAGTCATAGCAAGACTTCTAAACTACAGGGACAGAGATGCCATACTACAAATGGCAAGAACGAAAGGATCCATCACCTATAACAGCTCGAAAATCTCCTTCTTTCCTGACTTCACCAGAGAAGTCCAAAAAGCGTACCAGTCCTTTGACCCACTTAAAAACCGCCTGCAATCACTGGGCACAACAGTACATTTCACGGATACCAAGGAAGCTTGGAACTGGGCGGAAAGACATATTGAAGGTGACTGGAACATATGGAAGAAGGCCAGAAATGACCATAATAGGCCACATCCAGAGAGACCACTGGATAACAGACCACTACAGCAGCAGGAAGAAGTGCCACAACAGGAAAACGCATGAAAGAAAATAGCAACAGATAAAGCAAGTGAAACCACTGGAAACGAAATGAAAGAGAATCCAGCATAAAACAAATTCACATGGCAGAAAGTATGTAATGGCTGGCGGCTGGAACCGACCTGCCCCCTCTAGCAAGAAACAAACGCACAGCGCTAGAAAAAAGTTCCAGACTGCCTAAATATACTGTTTAATTGGTGTTTGAACTGTTAAGGGGCAACAGATGCTTCAGTTGGGGATGAAGTATGGGGAGGGGGGAGTTTGGCACAAGTTTAGAAGATGGAAAAGCTCAATGAAGCACTACACACTATATGAAACAGTTGTTAATCGAACGACAACTACTGTTCCCTGCTGCGAGGCAAATGCATCCAATGCCCCCACTATGGGAGGCTCCACTGCCAGCTGGAACCATGAACATGAAGGTAACTCTGCAAGACAATAAGAACAAAACCTTAAAATTGCTCACCTGGAATATAAATGGCCTAGGAAACAGCCTGAAAAGGAGACTAGTAAGGCAGTTCCTGAACAGGCATAGCCCGGATATAGTCTTCCTAACAGAGACCCATCTGGCAGGTACATCCAATGCATTATTTAAGTGATCGAACTACCGAACATCCATACAAGCAGGCTTTACAATGGGAGCCAGAGGAGTACTGATACTAATACATAAAAGGCTACCGCTCAGCCTTACCAAAACAATACAAGACACTGGGGGCAGATTCACATATGTCACAGGCACTCTCTGGAACAAGACGATATCCCTTATGGCGATTTATGCTCCACCTACTCTCGAAGTCAGGCTTAAGGACGATATAACGCCCTTGCTCACCAGCGACACCTCGGACATTCTAGTCCTAGGAGGAGATTTCAACAACGTTATGAGCAATATACAAGACCGTACGCACCTACGCAACAGAGACCCCAACCGACGAACCAACCTGGCTACATTTGTGGAAGTGTTTGGCATTAGAGACGTATGGCGTGACTTGCATCCGGAAGAAAAAGAGTACTCCTTCCACTCTGGAGCACACACATCGCTGTCACGCTTGGATTATTTCTTTATGCCTGCGACATTAACACACACAGCAACACAAGCTGAATACCTCCCACGAGGCATCTCAGATCACTCCCCTCTACTCACGTCACTCACGACGTGCAAACCAGCTCCCCCACCGGTATGGAGATTGAACAACTACCACCTAGGCTCTCCGGAGCTGATTGAACGCATACAAAATGCCACTACAGAATACTTCGAGACAAATGAGGGATCAGTGGAAAATCCCTCAATACTCTGGGAAGCATACAAACCGGTGCTGAGAGGAGAAATCATCTCCTGGACGGCCACACAAAAGAAAATATACCTGGAATCATTGAAAGAGGCAGAAGCAAATGTAAAACAGGCAGAAGAAACACATCTAATCCAGGACTGCCCAAATAACAATAGCGCCCTGATATTAGCTCAAAAGAAACTGCAAAACATTGCGTTGGACAATGCCAAACAGGCACACAGAGCAATGAGAGCCAGAATATACGATACTGGGAACAAGGCGGGGAAGGTCCTAGCCTAGCTTGAGTGGAGAGATGAAGGACACAATCAAGTGAGAGCGATTGTGTCCCAAAACTTGGAACCCCGCCTGACGGATGAGGACATAGCTGAAGAATTTGCAAGATTTTATGAGGAGCTATACAAGGCACCTGCAACTCCCCCTGAGATCTCCATACTAGATGAAATCACCCTTCCGTCCCTCAGTGAGACCCAGATTGCTAGCCTAGAAAGAGACATCACGGAGGAAGAAGTTGCAATGGCCATGATGCAGCTCCAATCCGGTAAGACCCCTGGGCCAAACAGCTTTCCCATAGAAACTTGGAAGAAGATATGCTGTAACAATCTAGCCCCCCATTTACTCAATATGTTCCAACAGGCCCGAACAATGGGATGCCTGCCGGTGGACCTAAGGAAAGCTACAATAATTGTAATACCCAATGCAGCTCATATAGACCCATCTCCCTCATTAACAGCGAAACCAAGATACTGGCCAAACTACTAGCGACACGCCTACAACAGGTCATAATATCTCTAATCCACCTGGAACAATGTGGCTTCATGCCCGGCAGATCCACGAAAATGAACATAAGGAGAATACACTTGGTCATCGAGCGTGCCCAGACCCTCAACACTCCCCTGGGTGTACTTGCAGTAGACTTCGAAAAGGCGTTCGACTCTATTCAGTGGGAGGCACTCTGGGCTATCATGCGCAGAATGGGTTTTCGAGAGCAGTTTCTATCCTGGGCTCAACTGTTATATGAGGCACCAATGGCTGAAGACCGAGTGAACTGCTGGACCTCACGCTCTTTCGTCTTGGGAAAAGGGACCAGATAAGGCTGCCCACTATCAGCACTCCTCTTTGCACTGGCCATGGCACCACTGGCCCAGCTGCTAAGAGAAGCACCTACATGGAGTGGCATCCCGGGTGGTCCGGACTGGGAGGACAAAGTCTCACTATAAGCAGACGATCTATTGCTATATTTGAGGGACCCCAAGACGACATGCCCGGTGGTGACACAGTTGCTCCAGAAATATGGAGCCTTTAGCGGCCTGAAAGTAAACTGGTCCAAATCCACGCTATTTGCAATAAATGCTCTAGGTAGTGAGGTTCCTGAGCCGTGCCCATACAGAATAGCTCCTGAACACTTCCAATATCTGGGTATTAAGATCATGAGGAACCTTGATGATTACATACTAAATAACCTACAACCCATTACGGAGTGGTTTACATGTGATGTTCGCACTGGATGTCCCTACTCCTGACCCTATTAGGCCGAGCTGCACTGTTCAAAATGCTGACACTTCCCCACTACTTATATGTGCTCCAAAATGGCCCTCTACATATACCTGTGAAGGAGTTCCGGAAAATAGACAGCATAGTTAGAAAAATCTTATGGGGGGTGGGCGCCCGAGAACTGCCCTTCAAACACTACAAAGGTCAATATGGGAGGGTGGGTTTGGCCTACCACGGCTACAGACATACTACTGGGCCAGTCAGAAGTCAGTAGTAAATGACGCAATGCACACAGACCCAGCACTGGAACGTGTACGGGCATCGCCCCCTTGGAGCTGTACAAGGTAATACCCAGAACGACCCCCCTGAAAATGGCAGCACAGACGTCCTGTATTTGGGCAGAATCACATACTTTTATGGGATGGGGAGACAGAGTCACGCCAATCCAACCGTTATGGAATAATACAAATCTCTGTGAGGTAGCCAAATTACCAAAATGGCCAGCATGGACGGGATGTGGTATAGAGAAAGTGGGTGACATTATAATAAATTGTGCCATTAGATCCTATGAACAATTGGCTCTATACTTTAGCCTCCCTGAGGCAGAAAGGTACCATTACACACAGCTTCGGCATGCACTCCAACAGCACCTACCTACCCTTGCTGACATGCCAGACACTACTCCAATAGAACGCAATATAATAACAGATCGTATTCAGGCTAAGGTCACCACAGTAATGTACAGTGCCATCACCTCCTTTGCCACAACGGAACTGGTTAGGCTCAAGACAAAATGGGAAACTGAGGTTGGGGAAATTTTACCAGAGGACTGGGTTCAGATACTAATGTTCCCCCGGGAGGTAGCCATATCAACCAGACTGCGATTAGTCCAACTGAAAATACTACATAGAATTTATTACCCGAGGGTAGCCTTGTACCGCTGGGGCAAGATAACAGAACCTAACTGCCTACGCTGCCATAGAGAATTGATTGATTGATTGATTGATTTATTTATAGAGTGCTTTACACCAAGGCGCTGTTTATAGAGCGCTTTACACCTTCCACACGCTGTGGGAGTGTCCAAATATCCGCGATTATTGGCAGCAATGCTACAACATCCTTACCAGAGTGCTAAATCAGGCAATCCCCAGATACCCTAAGCTACTACTGCTAGGAGCAGACAGCGAAATAGATTTGTCAAGATATGAAAAGCACTGCCTCATGACAACAACTGCAATAATTAAAAGGAACATAGCACAACTATGGGGTGCTGCAGAGACACCGCAGATAAGCCAGTGATTCACTGATGTACAGATTTGCACTGCCATAGAGAAAGGCGAACAAGATATGGCAACGATGGGAAGATGTGGTGTGAATTCTGAAACCCGACTTGATATGACACCGCAGAATGTAGAATGCACATGGCAGCAGGGGACCATTCTCCATAGTATAACATTCTTTATGTGACTTTGTATGATTTACTTGATTGAGTATTCCATCAAACGTTCTTATTATTGTTGTTTTTGTGTCCTGGCCCGGTGAGGGCCAGTGTTTGTATGTTACAAAACCAATAAAAATGTAATATAAAAAAACAAAAAATGATGGAAGTTACTGAAACCTGAATGGTCCTCCCCAGAACACTGCCAGTGTGGCTACCCTCTGCACTAACTCAGCCATCTTTGTGTTGGGTGTGTGGGTGGTATTTGTTGATAGAATAACCCCCCCCCCCTTCTAGGCAGTCAAGTTGGTCACCACACTTCAGGATTCCTGTGCCTTTGTCACCAGCTTCTGGGCTTTTAATCTGGGTCTGGCATGGCTACAACTGGCCCTAGTAGACATGTAGGGTTTAACTGGGATCTTGTGTTGTCGTTAGCATCGTTTAGGAATGCAATTTCCTTATAGGGGCAGTTAAGGGCAATTCTCATATCCTCCACTTGCAAATGGAGAGCCTCAACTGAAGCAATGATGCTGTCCCATCAACCGTGGGCTTCCTTTGCACCCAGCACAGCCCACCTCCTGTTGAAGGATTGCCATCCTGCTTTTCTATCTCTGAATCCGGACATGTGAGGGGCAAAGGCTGAGGCATTAAGACATCATGCCCAAAACAGAGCATTGGCTGAGGGTCATCACACAGTTCAGGTTTTAGTTTTGATATCACCCTTGAACCCCCACCTCCATCCTGCATAGTATCAAAAGTTGCTTACAACAGACTTGCAGTTAATGGGTTGGTACAATGTATGACTAATGGGGCACTACATAGGGGGCCACCACCTTACTATCTGGGTGATCCTCAAAGAAATCCAATTAAGCTTTCTGTTTCAATTTGGCTGATGCCATCAGAAAAAGGCAAACCTCTCACCATGAAACATGATGACTGTTGGCAAGGAGCAAAGCAGCACACAGGGTAATTATAGGGCAAGCAACCTGCCCCACTACCATTGTCAGGCCCCCAATCACTTGGCTGTGAGGAAGTGCATATTTAAAGGGCACATGCACTTAGTTAAATCCAAGTGCAGAGGCAAGGGAGAAGGGCCATAAGGTCACTTTGCCCACACCGCACAAACCCCCAGCTGCCACTCAATTAAAGTGCATGTGCTAATCATGGAAAAACTGGTAAGTAAACAAAGTGCATCCATGACAGTGGTGGGACCTCTCCTTCGCTGATGTCTTCATATGTATCTTGATCTATCTGAAGACCCAGAATCTGGGCGACACCCCCTAAAGTAGGTTAAACTGTAGACACTCTACTGTGAAGGCTTTCACTTATTTCTCAAACTTTCTCGCTGCTGCTCAGCACTCTCACCCTTTACCCATCCACATCCCACCCAATCCCTCTACCGCCTTAGCTAATGCAGATCTTCCCTCCTCCAACTCTTTCCTCGCTTGGGTTCAAGCACATTCTGGATAGCCTCACATGTCTCTGACCATTCAATCTCCATCTCCTGGAACTCTAACACTTCCCCTCCCAGTCCACTCTGGGTGGACATACCATAAAATCAGTCTTGAGGCTACAACTCTTTTCTCTGTATACCTCCCTTCTCGTCTAACTCCTTCGTTCCTTCTGCCTCTCATATCATCCCTTTGCCGATGAACCCTAGAGCATCTTATTGTTTCCACCCTGCATTTGTGACATCTATTTGCACATCACTATCTCTCTGCCATCCACCATTGGATGTCACTACCTTGTCTAACACAAAACATATCAAAAACTGAAGTCAACCACTACCCTCCAAAGCCAACCACAATCTCATATCCCCATTGACTTTCCTCCAGATCCCCTCACACAATCATGCATGATCCAAACCCAGGTGGCACTACTTTGACAGCAAACACAAATGACTTCATTTCATGACTGCCACTGTGGCTGAGATCAGTCTTAAAAATACCTGCAAGATCATGTCATCCCCACTCTGAGAAAACTCTGCTCCACTCTGCATCTCAGTAGGTGGAACTACTCCTCTGTTCTGCTCACTGGTGTCCCTCTCTACTCTTTTTTCCTCCTCTACAGAGTACTCAATGTTCTACCTGTACTCTACACAAATAACCCAGATCTACTCCAACCTGTACATACTGTCACCACGCAGAGGGACTCTCCGTGCAGAATTGTTCCCTTGCTAAGTATCACTCCTCAACCTCACTGAATCAATTTCTCTCTACTCCCCTACAAGCGCCCTCTGCTCTCTAGCCCTCTACGCCCTCTCTGTCTCAGGCCTCCAAAGTGCTCCAATACCTTGCTGCTCCTTCGCCCGATATCAAGGCAGTAAAGCCGGTTGCAATATTCAAGAACAAGCTGAAGTTCCTTGGCCAGCTAGAGAATCTATCTTCCAACTAGAGAGTCTATCTTCCACCTGCATCCCCTTTCCTGGCCTTCCTTCTCAACTTCCTACCTCATCCAATACTATTTATTTATTTAGCCTTTTATATAGCGCACAAAATCCATAGGCATCTAGGCACTTTTAGTTTAAGAGATTAGTTACATTTCGACTTTTGTTTGTTGCATGAGATCACAGTATTACAGTCAAGTGGAGTGACAGTAGGTTACATGTTGCATAATATCTTACAATAGTTACAGGTTGACGTAGTGAGTCGTACATTCCTTGCTTGTGTGGCAGGTCGCGGCGTAATATGCGGTCCAGCACAGTGGTTGCACCGGTCGTTATACTCGTTACATGTGTTACTGGTCGCATCATAGAGCAAGTGGTTAGGTAATGACACACAAGGTATACAGGCAATAATAATAAGGCAGAGAGATGTTATAAACACCCTAAGGGAGCCCTCAACTAAGGTTGGTTACGTCCTTGGGTGTAGGGCCCGGTGTTTAGGCCTTTGCGGAATGACCATAGAGATGGGTCAGTCCTTAGAGCTATGGGCATGGAGTTCCATGATTTACATCCTAGATGTAAATATGTAATTATGCAATCGATAGATTAGTACATGGTGCACATGCAACTGTCTTGTCATTTGTACTTCATCATATTCACAAAATCTATCGTGTCAGCCGCTCCCCACCTCTACAGTATATCTAACCACGCATTTTCATCAACTCCCAGAAACAGGAACACCCTCCTGCCTGTTTGCACTATATGTGGCCTTTGCGCCAAACCCCATCACTCATATACCTACAAATACAAAAATACTATATGATAGGTTATTTCTAAAGCGCATGATACCCCCGAGGTTTCTAAGCGCGGACCCAGCGATCAAATCTGTGTTGTTTTGTGTCGTTTTGTTTCCAAGGCGGGCGCGTTGCCCTTGAGCTATTCTCCCGAGATGTAGAGATAAGCCGGCCTTGCTGTTGTAATTGGACTGGCGTAACAGGGGCCCCCACAGCTCCCGCGGTGCGGGGGGCCCCGCCAGTACATGTCCTTGGAGGGGCCCCACTTGTAGAATAAAAAAAGAAAAATATTTTTTTCAGACAAAAAATTCTTTTATTTTCTTTTTGAATTCACTCTACATTCATATATACATTATTTCAGTAACAAAAATAATTTCTTTATGAAGGCAGAGTGACTGCAAAAAGAAACTTTCTTTTTGAAGTGCGAGGGCTGCGCCCTTCCCATGGCATGAAAGACCCTAGGCTGGAGGCCTCCATGTCATGGTGTAGGGGGAGCCCTATGAATTCAAAAAGAAATTGTTTATTTTTGAAGTCTCTCTGCCTTCACAAAGAAATTATTTCCGTTATGGTTCGGTCCTTAACAGAAATAATTTCTTTATGAAGTCAGAGTGATTTCAAAAAGAAACAATGGGCCTCATTACGGGTTTGGCGGTAACCGTGCTGGTGCTACCAGCAGGTTGCTGCCGGACCCGTAATGAATTACCGGTGCCTGACTTCCCAGTAACACCGGGGGATTACAGCCCCGGCAGTCTGGGAAGTCAGGCGCTGTCAAATGGTAAATCCCCATTTACATAAAGTCCTATCGGACTCTATGGGAATGGGGACCACAGAAGCACCGGCACCGTTAATAACAGTGCCATTGCTTCCGTGAAAACTATGCTGGTGGGTGCCGTTCTGCCCGGCAGGTCTGACCTGCTGGGCAGGACGGCAACCGCCCGCAGAGCTGTAATATGCCAGCCCGGAACCAACGTTGCTGGTAAGCTTATCGGCACCGTTGTTTCCAGTCCATCATAGTTGTAATGAGGCCAAATTTCTTTTTGAAGTGTTAAGGCTCCCCTCAACCCAATGACGTGGGCATGTAAGAGTGTATGTTGAAAGGGTGCACACTTAAATGTATACGTGCCTACCTGTGTGAGTATATGGTGAAAGGGTGCACACTTTATTGTATGGGTGGCTGTCTGCATCTGTCTGTATGGTGAAAGAGTGCACACTTAAATGTATGGATGGGTGTCTGGGTGTGTGTGCCTGTATGGAGAAAGGGTGCACACTTAAATGTATGGATGGATGGGTGGGTGTGCGCGTGTGTATATGGTGAATGGTGTGTGTGCTTGCGTTCAGGGGCGCAACAAAACCTATATTTAGGGGGCTAACCCTTCAAATGTTTGGAGAGGCGCTAACTTCATGGGCGGTGGGGGAGGGGCAAACCTATTTGTTTGGGGCATCTAATTTCTTTACACATTTTAATGAGACTATTCTAGTGCAGCTTCAATGTTACAAGCAGTTAACTCTCTCCATTAAGGTTGAAAACACCCACTTATGGACTGCTGTGAGAATGAGTGGTCTCCTGTTCCCTCTCTACCCTTCCAATCACTCACCTGGCATGCAAGTATTAAAGCCACATCACGATTTCAATTGCCTGAAAAATGTGGCATTTGAATGCAGGTCATAACAGTGAAATGCTTTATGTTAGTAATTGCTGGGTTCTTGTTAACAGTGAAACCCAGGTGCCGTTTAACATCTGTGCCCTGTTCTGTCTGGCAAGTGCTCTGAAGGTCAGCCAGGTCGAGACAACATAGCCCAACATTTCAGGGGGGGGTGGGAGTGCTGAATCCCAGTCAACTCAATGGTGTTGCAATAATACTTGTGTTTAATGCCTGGATTACTTATTGGCAATCTTCATTACTCCTAGCCCTATTCTTCCTTGTCCCAGTGTGTATGAGACAGTACTTGTGTATAAGCACTCTGCCTCATACATAAGTACTGGGATGAGGTAGGGGCACATGGAGGTAATGCCTGATTTAGCTACCTGTAATCTTCATTACTCCTAGTCCCACTGTTCCTAATCCCAGTATTTACATATGAGGTAAGGAGCCTCAGCTGTAAGCTCTGGGGCAAGGAAGAGGGACGTGGAGGTAATTCTGGGCCAAGGAGCTGATTTTGGAGGTTGGGGTGGAAGGGAAAGGGGATTTGTTGGGGGGGGCAGGATTGTATGACAAATCGTAATGGTTGTCCATGTCCAGGCTAAGCAGGCATGATATGTGGTATTAGTGGCTAGAGAGGCAATTTGGTGCAGCCATTCTAGTCATTCCTCAGTTTGGAAAGTCATTTATAACGCGCCTGCACACAAGTGCTTCTAGGCGCGACAAGACAAGGGCGGGAAGATAGAGGGAGGAAAAGACAAGGGGAAAAGGAGGGGGAAGTGCAAGGGAGAGGGGAGGGAAAAACAGGGCAGCAATGCTCTGAGTAAGTGCAGCCAGGGCAGCGCGGCTCTGGGTAGTGCTAGGAGAACAAGGGACTGTAGAATAACAGTTACAGCCTCTAAGTGCATGGTAGGGCCAGAGGCAGTGCAAGGGTCACTGATCAAGAAAGAGTCTGGACTCAGTGAGACTCTGAGGGTAGCCAAGCAACCAGTTGGTACAGCAGACAGGTAGGTCAGGTAGGCCATCAGGGGAGGGAGAGAGAGAAAGCAGAGGAGAAGAGGAAAGGTTTGAGCTGCTTCTGGAACTTCAGGTGGTCCGGCTCAAGCATGAGAGGGGCAGGGAGGCTATTCCAGAGGGAGGCACCTGCAGAGGAGAGAGATCTACCCCCCACTCTCTGCCTAGAAAAGCATCTAACCCTTAGAGAGTTGTAGGTAGCGAAGGGCTTGAGAAGGAAGATATTTTGGAAGAGAGCGTTGGCTGTAGAGTAGAGGAAGGCAGATTGAGAAAGAGGCTGTTGCAGTAGTCCAGCCTAGAGAGAGCCATGGCTCTGGAGACAGTGAGCTTCTTGGGGAAAGTGAGAAAGGGAAGAGATCCTTTGAAGAGGAGCAGCAGGTAGTGAGACTTATTGGTGACGTCTGAGATGTGAGGAGAGAAAGAGAGAGTGGAGTCAAAGATGACACCAGGGTTGTTTGCCTCGCAGGAAGGCGAAGGAAGAGGGCCCAAAGCGGGCGGCCAGAGTGAGAGAGGGAAAGCAGGGGCAGAAGTCCAAATGAGAAGGATGTCCATCTTACTGACATTAAGGCAGAGATCGTTGGAGGCTCACCATTCCTGAATCGTGGATGGACAGTCAGGAATGAGCGATAGAGGAGAGGAGTCTGAGGGGAGCCTGAAGGAAAGCAGACTGTCATCCGCATAACACTGAACGTTAGAGGAGAATGTAGAGATCAAGTGGGCCAAAGAGGCCACGTAGAGGTTGGAAAAACCAGCGTGAGAGGCTGGAGCGGAGAGAAAGGGACCAAGTTGGACCTGGAAGGGGCAGTCCAAGAGGAAGGAGGTCAGCCACTCAAGGGCCTGATCCGTGATACCCAGGTTCACATGGAGTTGATTGATCAGGATTGATCAGGATGGCATGGGTGACTGTGTCGAAAGCAGAGGAAAGATCAAGGAGGATGAGGACAGAAGGAATGCTGGAATCAAGGTTAGAGAGCAGATCTTCATAGGTGTTCAGGACAGCAGTTTCTGTGCCTCTGGCAGCTCTGAAGCCAGACTGATGGTTATGGAGACAACCAACAGATTTTGTGTGGAGAGTAAGCTGAGAGATGGCCAGCTTTTCCAACAGTTTACCCAGGAAAGGGGTGATGGAGATTGGGCGATAGATTGCCAGGCAGGCAGGATCGGCAGATGGCTTCTTGAGGAGTAGGTGCATAAGGGAGTGCTTAACGGGAGAGAGGAACGATCCAGTGGTGAAAGAATGATTACAGAAATCGGTCAAGGCTGGAACGAGGGTGTTAATATGGTTCTTGATGGTTCTGGTGGAGCAGGAGAGCACCTGTTTGGATGACACTTTCATAGATCGGACTTGCCTAGAAACCTTGTCAGGTGTTGTCAGAGAGAAAGAGGAGAAAGGAGGATGAGAGGTATAGATGGCCAAAGAGGGCTGAGAGAGGAAGAGGGGGAGGGCAGAGAAGTGAGATGACAGAGCCATACAGAGGGTCTGGGAGGGAACAGGAGAGGTAAAGACAGGATTGACCAGTTCTTTTCAGATTTTAAAGAGTTTGGCCGTGTTGTTAGAGGCCACAGAGACACAGGCTTGAATGTGTGTTCTCTTCTTGATTGTTATTGCTTGGACTGGCATTTTGGTGCAACGAGTCTAGATATGTCTAAATGTGGCCTGGCAAGCTTTACTATATTGTTATTACGTGTCTACACTGGTCTACATTGTGCAGCCAGTTGGACATGTTTTCATTGTAGCATGGCATTTTTAATAGCAAAGCATTAATGTTCCTGTGCACTGTTGGTGACTTGCATCTATTGGATTGGTGTTACCCTACAAAACAATTGCAAACACTCTGACATTTTAGCCAATTTTTCTCAGAAAGTGTGCTGTATATTATTCTAAAACACATATTTATATCTTTCTCCTAGTGCAGTGTGCGGCATATCTCTTCAGCAGCACGTTTGTGCGTATTGCGCAAGTGTGATAATCTAGGCCAGCCAAGATTGTGGCGCAACCCTTGATGTGTTGCTGAGTTGGGGGGGGACCCCTCAGCATGGCTCGCAGAGGGGACCTCACATTTTGTGTTACGCCACTGCCGCACGCACACATATCACGCAGCGGGTGTATATATCTGGCTTGCTGTTCATTGAACTGGACAGGGTTTCTTGATCACAGAACATGTTTTTCACACTGCACAATTTCCTCGGCCTGAGGCCCACCACCTAGAAATCTGGCGACGGTACTTCCGTAAATCAGAATGGAGGGAGTAAGTGGGGAGATATCTCACGGTGAACCATAATGCCAGGGTCCACAGCCACATAATTTGACAAAAAACAGCTGGACGGAAGTCTCGTCGACGTCCTTTCAGAGGTAAAACAGAGGTAAAACAGAGGCCAGATTCAAAGATGAGATGCTGGGGGCAAAGCAAAAGAAGCGCCTCACAGGGGGAGCCAAGAGGCCCAAGACCGAGTGATGTCCTGTTGTGGCTTTAGAGAAATGAATACTTGCTTGCTGTGTCAGCGCCTCCCTTTGAAAGCCATTGTTCACAACAGCTCAGTACACGTCTAATTGTCACAGAGGTGTGATGCCACTTACAAAAACATTAAGAGCCCCCTCGAGAGCTTTCTCAGCCCCTTCAGCACAGCCTGTCCTCGGACTCCTCCTACTGACCTCTGACCCTAAGGAAAAGAAACTCTCATTAAGAGGCAGCTGCCTCATACTACCTATATATTTTATTGGCTGTATTTATTGGATATGCGTAATGCTGATTTTATGCTATTCATAATGCAAGTTAATGTACTCTTATTGCAACATAAACTAAGCTTAAAAAGAGTCCGTTTTGGTATTCACACTTATAGATTGTGTTTCTTACTGCAAAGGGGTATTATTAATTGGATAAGACCACACCCGAGATGCATGCGTTAGACTAAAAACACCCCCAAAAGAAGCAAGGAAACGTGAACACATCTGACTCAACTCATCCACCTCTTACCACCTATCCTGTTTATTGATTGGTTCGTCTGCTCCTGTGCTCCTGTGCCATTAGCCAATCACAGACCATCACTCTACAGCTGAACTTGGAAAAGGCTGACACGTGACTGTTGCTCTCGGGGCCAAGAAACAATTTGCTTTTGTTTCTGTGTAAACACTAGCTGAAGCTGTGTGAGGGGCAGAGGGAAGCACACACCGACTACAACTGAGCCAGGGCTTTATTTAGTTCTTTCCTTTGCAAACGATCTATTTCCCCATGGTACATAATTCTATTTGAACTTTTAGTTTACAAAGGAAACAGTAGCAATTGAAAGACCACTAAACCGAACCTGTGCATTTGGCAGTGGGTCCAACTTTGCACAAACACGAATTCTTCATTTTGATTTTCTGCAGCAAACTTTCAGAAACTGGAGAGAAGAAGCGAGGGAGAAAGCACACCCAGGCGGTGGAGCTTCTGGCCCCTGTAGGTGAGCTCATGATGGGTGCTTCCCAGTGTTTTAAGTGGGATTGGAAATAGAGGGGGGCGGTGTCCTATCGGGCGCGGTCTAGCGAGCGATGGCTCAGCAATGAAGGAGCCGACACGGAGCTCATGCGTAACACGTCTTCTTTGTTCAACTTCACAAACGAACTCCCCGCCCCCGCCCTGCTGCATCACTTCCCTTTCCTCCCTGGTTCCTCCCGCCCCCCTGTTGTCAAGGAGACAGCAACGTGACATCTCCCCCCTTTTTAAATAGTTACCAGATTCTTCGCAACAGGTGGCGGTCTGGTGGGCTTCTAGTCCATTTCCTCAATCCATCGGTGAGGCCTGTTCCGAGCCCTCTGCGGGCGTGCTTGACTCTGCCCTGGTGATGGTCCGCTTTGCCCAGCTTCAGTCCCCACGTCCGGCTCTGATGCCTCTGAGTCCCACTGATCTCCTTGATAGCGATCATCTGATTCATAGGTTAGATGAGTCTGTATTCTCCCACTCAATCGCCCGGGTCCTGACGGTGGACGTGGGACGAGTTCCACGTGACAGATCCCTCCGCTCCTTGGGTGGTGACCATGGATCCCTTCTTCTGGGTGACAAGTAGGGGTTCTTTGCGGAATGCTGACGTGTGCTTGTGCGTCAGGGGTTGCCGGACTGCCACAATGTCTCCTACCTCTATTTGTGAGGTCTGTGCCCTCCTGTGGGTGTCTGCATACTCCTTCATTTGGGCTTTCGCTGCCCTGTCCCGTTCTCGTATCTCTTGGTCCAGAGGCAGTGGCGGGCTGATGCCTTTAGCCTGTGGGATGCGCGTTTGCGTGTTCCGTCCAAACATTAGTTCGGCCGGGGTCTTCCCTGTGGTGCTATGGAGAGTCCCTTGGTAGTCTCTCATAAGTTGGTTGAGGACTTGTTTGTTTGGCTGACCTGTGAGCCTGGCGATCTGGAGGGCTCGCTTCAGGTTGGCCATGAATCGCTCAATCATTTCATTGGTTTAGGGCCACAGGGGAGCGATCTTCCTGTGATGGAATCCAAGGTATTCAGCTAATTGATGTCCGCAGGTCGGGGCCCCATTATCTGTCTTCAGCACCTTCGGTACACCATAGGCTGACAACACGTGGTCTAGGGCGGGGATGACGTGGTGAGCTGCGGTTGACGATATTAGCTGCACATCAGGGTACCATGAGTACTCATCCATCACGGCCAGGACGTACTTTCCCCCTTCGATGGGCCCGGAGAAGTCACCCGCCACGGCCTCCCATATTTTCTGCGGCAACTCCGACATGAGTAGCGGCTCTGGGTGACGATTTGGTTTGATGAGGCAGCATGTGGGGCATGTGAGGAAACCATACCTTTTGACGGAGCATGCGTTTGGTGGAGACCATACCCCTATGGGTCTTGTGGGCCAGCTCTATAACTTTGGCTCTCATGGCTTCGGGAGTTACTAGCTTACAGTCTTTGAGGAGCAGGTGATCTTCTGATACTGCAAGTTCCTCTCTCACTTGCAATAATCTCTCGACATCCTCTCGCACCTTGCCTCCTGCGGCTCCCCCCCTTTCTTTTGCCCTTCGCCACAGTCCGGATTCCAGTCCTTCGCGAATGATGCTGCAGGCCAAGTCATTCTCTGTCTCTCTGGCGAGCGCCTCCATGTTGATTCCCTCTGGTGCTGTCTGGTGAATGAGGTATCTTAAGTACCTGTCGACCACTGACGGTTCTGGTGCATTCTCCTCCCGTGGTCTCCTGGTCAGAAAGTCAGCTGGGTTTTCGCCTTTCCCCAGCCTGTGGATGATCTCAAACGCATAGTCCTGTAGTCTCAGACCCCATCGGGCTATTCTTGGGGGCATTTTGACCTGAGGGTTGCTGTACAGAAATAATAGGGCCTGATGGTCCGTGACAACCTGGAATGGTTTCCCGTATAGAAACAGGTGCAAGTGCTCGTACACCCATACCACAGCGAGCCCGTCCTTGTCTGCTTGAGAGTAGGCTTGTTCGGCGGTGGATAGGCTGCGACTGGCATAGGCCACTATGTGTTTTTGCGATGGGGTCCTTTGGGTCAAGTTGCGCTAGGATGGCTCCTAGACCAACGTGACTGGCCTCGACCGTGAGCTCGGTCTTCCTGTTGGGATCATATTATGACATGTTCTCCGCCTTCGCGACCCTTTCTCTAATCAGTTCAAATGCCTTTTGGCAATCACTGGTCCACTCGAATTTCACATCCTGGTGGGTTAGCTGTCTTAGCGGTTCGCTGACTGACGCAAAGTCCCGGATGTACCGGTTGCAGTAGCTGGCTAGGCCCAAAAAGGACCAGAGCTCCGACACGTTGGATGGGGCGGCGGTGTCGTTCAGCGCAGCCACTTTGTCCGGGTCAGGAGTCATGCCTGACTCTGAAAAGACATGTCCGAAGAATTTTAGAGTGTTTTTCCGGAACTCGCACTTATCTTTATTTAGGGTGAGATTGGCATCATGCAAGGCCTTGCATACCTTCATCAGAGTCTCATCGTGCTTGTTCACATCGGTTCCGAATACTAGTATGTCGTCCGAGTAATTGAGGCCATTCGGGATGTGCTTTATGATGTTATGCACTTCGGCTTGGAACGTTTCCGCCACCGAGGACACCCCGAAGCTCAGTCTTTTATATCTGAAGAGGCCGACATGAGTGACATAGGTTGTGCTGTTCCTGCTCTCGGGGTGAAGAATGAGCTGGTGGTACCCTTTCTGCAGGTCAAGCTTGGAAAAGACCTTTGCCCCGTTCAATAGGTGCATCATGTCTGCAATGCGTGGCGCGGGGTGACTCTCCCTTTTGATAGCTTGATTAGGGCGTTGCATGTCTACACACAGCCTTATGGCCTCAGAGCCCTTCTTGGGAACTGGGACGATCGGTGATACCCATGTGGTGGGACCGGTGGCCTTCTCGATAATATCTTGTTTCAGTAGCTTCTGGAGCTCATCTTCAACTTTCTTTTGAATGTTGACCGGGATCCCGCGGTAAGTCTGGGCTACTGGACGAATTGAGTTGTCTACGTGGAGTTTTATTTGCCTGTTTCAAAGTCTTCCAATTCATTAGAATTTTTTTGGGTACAGATTGTTTATCATTTCGACTGGGTCTATGTATTTGTGGACCATTATGTTGTAGAGGATATGTATTAGGCCCATGTCGGCGGCCGCCTTAAAGCTGAGGACGCAGCCGCTGTCTGTTTCTGTGGCCAGAACGTGTATTGGTACCCTCATCTCATGTCCTTTGTAGGGGCATAGACTACTGAATTGTCCCAGGCATTTGAGGGGTGTTTTGGCTCCATATGCATATATGTCCACGGTGGCCGGTGCAGCTTGGGTTTTTGAGGAAGATCAGTGTAGACCTTTTCGCTTACCACGTTGACCGTCTGTGTCTATGAGAAACTCAGTCGGTCTCTCTTGCAGTTTGATGATGAGTGTTGGGCTGTGCGCCGTTGCCGTGGGGTTGCCCAGAGCGTATACATATGCCTTTTTCTTTTGGTCACTCCCTGATGAGCAGGGATCAGAGTCTGTGGGGGACTGTTCCACCAGGTATCGCACATGGCGTCGGGATCTGCGCTCCGGTCTTGCGCGCATTACGAACCTTCTTCTTTCTCTCCTCCTCTGCCGGTCTTCTCCCGAGTCTCTAGGCCTCATTACGAGGTTGCCGGTAAGCAAAAAACGATGCCGGTAATGCATTACCGGCACTGCTTACCGCTCCGGTGCATCATGGCCCATCAACCCGCTATTAGCGGCACCCTAAATAACGGTGCCACTAATAGCGGCATGTCCGCGTACACGTGCCCCTCTGGGGAGCAAATACCGGCATGCCGGTAATAGGAGGTAATCCCAACCCAAGCCGACATGCAAATACCAGCATCACAAAGCCAGTATACACGGGCTGCGCGATGCCGCCCATACAGGCATCGCGGACCACCCGCAAAGAGCAATCAGGATACAAGGCAACTGCCACAGGTGCACACAATCCCCACAGGTGGAGTCAATGGAAGCTGGGCCAGTATAAAATGAGCACACCCACACACCACACCCCTTCTAACACCAAAATGCTCCCACTAGTTGTTGCAATCATGGCGCTGGAGGACATGCCCATACTGCTACAACTACAGCAACAACAGCAACAACAACAACAACTACAGCAGCAACAACAGGCAGCACAGAGGAGACGCAGGAGGAGAAGGAGGGTGAGACAGGCCCAGCAATTACCACCAGCGCAGCCAGCAGTGCCTCGCAGGCAACCACCAATCCCTCGCACCAGACCCAGCCCTTTTAACCTAACCCCTGAGCAGATCCACACCCTGTACCGGTTGGACCGTGACACCATCAGCAACATAATGGACATGATACAGAATGACATTGCCAGCCTCATAGAAATACGCACTACCATCCCCCCGCTACTAAAGGTGGTGTCTGTGCTCCACTTCCTGGTCACAGGCACCTACCAACACACAGTGGGCCAGCTACATGGCATTTCACAGCCACTATTTTCACGCATGTTGAACCAAGTGCTGGATGCCCTCCTGAAGCACGCAAGCAGTCACATATCCCTACCACGGACTGCCCAGGAGATATCCGACATCAAAGTAGGTTTCCATGCACTGGCAGGCATGCCCAATTGTGTTGGTGCCCTCGACTGCACCCATGTGGAATTGGTAGTCCCCCATGCCATAGAGGCGGTGTACCGCAATCGCAGGCAATACCACTCCATCAATGTGCAAATGGTATGTGACTCCAGCAAGATCATCACACATTGCTGCGCCCGATATCCCGAACAACACATGATGCCATGGTACTACGCAACTCCATGCTACCCCATCACATGGAGCGACATGCTGGACCACGTGCCTGGCTGCTTGATGAGTTGCACAACTGTCCCATGGCAGTGCTTTGGGGTACTGATGTGTAGGGATGCATAAGGGGGGGCATACTCTACCCGGGTAGGAAAGGGGGGGCATACTCCACCTGGGTGGGAAAGGGGGGGCAAACTCCACCTGGGTGGCAATTGCCAGTGATTGGAGAATGCATGCAGTGCTAAACACTCCTGACCTGAACCGGCCAAACGGAACATGACACATGACTGGCCACATTGCACAAATTATGCATATCGATGACAACAAGTAAGAGGCACAACCAGGCCACCATGGTGATGGCAAGCAATGCATGAATGAACAGGATGGCAACTGAGGCAATGTGGTCAGTGTGACCATGCATAGTGAAGAACGAACAGCATGAATTGGAGGCTTAATATTGTTGCAATACCACAGCACATCTGCCTCAGCATGCATGATTACACCCTGCATCATCTATTGAACGCCATCCAGATTACCACACCTCATGACAGTATAGATTGCATCTAGGTGACGTTTTTGCATGCGTACAGGGACATGTGTATGCCCACACCAAATATCTGACGCCATGACTGTGCTCCCTGAAGGTGGCAGTTCAGAGTGACACACACCTATTTGTATCTGCTTGCAGGTGATGGAGGATATCCCTTGAGGCCGTGGCTACTTACCCCTGTGCGGAACCCGCAAAACAGCCATGAAGAGGAGTACAATCGTGTGCACACCCGTACCCGTGTTGTGATTGAGCAGACCTTTGGCCTGTTGAAGGCGCGGTTCCGCTGCCTCAGCAGGTCTGGTGGGGCACTCCTATATAGGCCTGAGAAGGTGGCAAAGATCACCATGGCCTGTGTCATGCTGCACAACATGTGCGTCCGGAGAAATGTACCACTGCCACCTGACATTGACATGCATGGCCCGGGTGAGGATGATAAGGATGGAGACGGAGGTGAAGTAGCCCCCCTGCCAGTACGTGATGCACGGGAGGGCCATGCTGTACGCCAAGCACTAATTCACAAATACTTCTGAAACACAGGGACTATGATAGACATGTGTCAGTGACACACTGGCTCCATGTGTACATCCACACTTGTATTGTTGGGAGTTGGCCACTGAACATCATCACACATTAAATGTACATGCACAAAATGAAGAATGTCCAGCCATTGAATTTTTGGCACAAAACGGCTGTATTTTTCAAACAGGCAACAATGTGAACACCCCCCCCCTACCCCCAGTGAACTCCCTAACCCACCCTACCTACCCCAATAACCCCCAGTGAACTCCCTAACCCACCCTACAAACCCCAAATGTCCCCAAATGTACTCTAATGATTGTTCCCTTCACCAACAACTATGTGTCCAACGGCCATTGTTTGGCCAATCTACTTCTTGTGGCATATCCGGGGGTGGCATCTCCGAGTGCCGTGCACTCCTCCGGGTCATCCGCACAGGGCTTGTGTGGGCTGAGGTTGAAGGTGTTGTAGCAGAGGACGTGTCAGAGGCAGCGCCCACACCTGATCCAAGGCGTGGCCGCTGCATATGGAGCAGGATGGACGTTAGCACTTGCGTTACTGCCCCCAGACAGTCCCTCATGACGACTGCAGATGCGTTTACGGCAGCAGTGTTCACAGCGATGGCTGCTGTGGTCTCCCCAATGGCAGTAGCAATGGCCCTCCTGGTGTCCTCCCCATCGGCAATATACTGCCGCATTAGATCAAGCATTGACTCCTGTCGTGCCTCCACCCTTGACAGGCGAGCCTCAAAGGTGTCGGTGGTAGTCGGAGTGCTGGTGGCCGGGGTGGTGGTAGCCGGGGTGGTGGTAGCCGGGGTGGTGGATGGCGCTTGCGTGGGGCCCACATCCAGGGTGGTGGTGGCCCTTGTCCCATGGCGTGATGTTGATGCCCTTCCGCCCCTCTCCTGACTGGCATCTTCCTCATCGGTGCCTGGGGGTTAGAAGAGATGCAGGCCATCAGTGATGGTGTCACATGCCAGCGACATACTATTACACTGTGATATATTCATACATTCATGCACCCATTTATTACAGGGGTGTGGCAATCGGTGTTCTGAGGGGGCATGTAGGCCATCAATGCATGGCAGGCGGCATGCCATTGATATGGGGTCTGTGTGTGGAGATGGGCACGGTCATGTTATGTTGCCCGTGTGTTGGGATTGGGATTGGCACTCAGCATGCATTTGTGTGTGGCAGGGTGTGGCATTATTGACTGGATATGTTGATGTGGGTCTGGGACATGCATTGGCTTGCCTAGTCTCACTTCCACGTCACTTGTGCTATGTCATGGTTTCCCCTACAGGGATGTGCAGGGTCACTCACCTCCTTCTGGGGATGATGCAGCACCCATCTCCATCTCTCTGAATCCCTCTATTGACTCGAGATCAACGAATGAGCTGGCAGTCTCCTCCCACGGCATCAGCTTTGCTGGTGAGTGTGGCCCCCCACCTGTCGCCAAGGCCGCCCTCCTGTTGACTGCCAGGATGTTCCTCACCCTCAAGTGGAGGTCGTCCCACCTCTTTCTGCAGTCACGCACAGTGCATGGGGTGGTCCCCATGGCCGACACCCTCTGGGCAACCTCCTGCCAGATTTGCTTTTTCTTCATCTGGGCAGCATGCTTCATGTCATTTGACTTGATTATGTCTGCATGCTGGGCCAGAGTGTCCGCCAGCATGTTGAGCTCAGCGTCAGAGAAATGCTGTTTCCGCTTCCGGGGGGGCATCTTCTGGGTAGCCTTGGACATCCTCAGGATTATCTGACGCAGCACGACACAAAAAGACTGGTGGTTGGGGAGGATGGCAATGGATTGCGTTTTTAAAGATGGCCGCCTGCCCATTTCCAGTTCCTGCACAATGACGTTATTTCCGGCTCCGGTTTTGCAGACCCAGTATTAGCATGATGGTATTATGGTGCCAGTATTTAGGGGTTGCTCCGAGGCGGTGCCGGTATCGGCGGGTCACGCGATGCCGCTATAGTGGGGTTGAAGGGCCTTTAGTGGCATGCCGGTATTGCCATTACCAGCATGGGGGTTCGCGCGTGCTCGCGCACTCGTAATCACAATTTGCGGGTTCATACGAGCACGGACCCGCTCTTACCGGCATGCCGGTAATGAACCCGTTATTACCGGGCTACTCGTAATGAGGCCCTCTGTCTCGCTGGTCACCCGTGGGTTGGTTTGGGGTGGTTGGGGTGGTGGGGGCTGGGTTGCTGTTCGACGACCCCCCGTACCGGCTTCTCGGGCGAGCAGTGTTATCTTTGGGTCGGTCGCTTCCTCGATCTCGGACCAGCCTGCATACTGCCTTGAAGTGTCCTTCTTCACCACAGGATGTGCACCGTTGTCCTACTGCGGGGCATGTTTCTTCGTGCGGGTACTCGTACCCACATTTGTAACTGAAAAGTTCTTCCGTTTTCTTCTCCAGTTGTAGCCTGTTCAGGTTTTCTCCTGTATTGGTGTTGCCGAAAATCTCAACTTGAGAGTCAATGGTCCTCTCAACCCTCGCTAGCGCTAGGATTTCCTCCAGCGTGCACGACCTCTGCAGTATCTTTCTGCAGAAGGTTTGGGATTCACATCCTGAGATGATCGGTGACCTGAGGGCTTCTGTGTTTGAGTAGTTTGCAAAGTCACAGTGCTTTGGCTTGGTGCGTAGTCGCATCACATATGCGTCCATAGTTTCCCCTTTGGCCACGCATCGGCTGGGCGGGATCACGCTCGCGAGCGCCTTGATTACGGTTGTCGTGGGCGGACTGCTGGTGCTCCTATGCGCGTTGCTTTGGCCGCCAACCCATCCTCGTCGCCATTGTCCTATTGGGAGCGGCCTAGCGAGCGAAGGCGCAGCAATGAAGGAGCCGACACAGAGCTCATGCGTAACACGTCTTCTTTATTCAACTTCACAAACTCCCCGTCCCCGCTCCCCTGCGTCACTTCCCTTTCCTCCCTGGTTCCTCCCGCCCCCCTATCGTCAAGGAGACATCAACGTGACAGGAGGGGCTCTAGTTAAGGGTGTGTGGCCTAAGGACACGCCTCCTAATGAAAACCCCCACCCCTCTCGATTAAGGGGTGTGGGGGTGGCTGGTAAAAGAGGTGGAGCTGGGGCACACTGGCATCACTATCATTGATGCGCCTAGCCCCACCTTTTAAACAAAAGAAGTTGGCTGGGCGCACCAAAAGGTGTGATATAGTGTGCTCCAGCTCGTACACAGCAGGCAGTCCTTTCATTCCAGGAGCCCGCTTTAACCACGGCTCCTGGAATGAAAAGACTGCCTGCTGCTGGTGTCTATGTACTTGAAATAGGAGGGGGGCTGGAGGGCCCAGTCCCTCCTTTTGTTTTGAGTAACTAGTCATCACTCATGCTGGGTGATGACTAGTTACTCGAAACAAAAGGAGAGTTGAGCAGTCCAGCCCTCCTCCTGTTTCGATTACATAGACATCAGGCAGCCCGCACTGCACAGTTACACCTGCTGCTTCCAGGTGTCAGTACTTGCCTTTTCTTTTTTCTAAACCGAAGTACTGATACCCGCAGGCAGCTCGAGTAACCGTGCAGCCACTTACACGGGCTACCTGTGATGTCGGCTGGGTGGGGCTAGTCGGGGTGGGCACCGGCAGGGCCCCGGCTAGGGAGCCCTTTATGGAGACTGCTGGCCCCGGCCCACTTAAAGCCCTGATGCTTCCACTGTCACTAGAAACTGGATTTACAAGTGCAGATGGAATTCACTGATTTCTCCCTGGCCCGTGGCCTAGGGCTGTTGAGGTGTACCGGCATGCCAGTGTTTATACCATGAAGGTCTTGATTTCCCTACAAGTATACTTGATTTCCATCATACCCGGTTACCATCTGTTATCACTTGTTCACGTCCAATGAAAGTGATTTGTTGTAAAGCAATAAAGTCCAGTCAGCCGTGCCAATGGGGCGTGGAATATGCACTAGAAAAGAGAATATTGCGGACCATCTCAAAGCCACGAGATGATAAGACCACCCCCCACCCCGTCCCCACCCCCGCCGGCTTCCGTTGCAGCTAGGAATTCACAATTCATGGACATGCAGAAACAAGAACATTGTGATATTTTCTATTTTGGATTTAAAGTGTTGTTCCTGCATTGTCCAATTACAATGTGAACATTATTGAACGCCTTAGTAATACTATTCACCAACAGAAAGCACACACTCATCTACGCAATGTTTTGTTTTATTCAGTGTAGAATTATGTTTTTCGCAGCCACACGCACTGCTGGGCGCCTTTGGAAGGCAGGTGATGCCTCTCTACCTTTGTGGTGTTTGGTAGAGCAGAAGTTACTGCTGGCGCCACCTCTCAGTACTATTTCTACTCTTTCATGTTCGGTGCAAGTGACGTATTCCAAAGCAGGCCTCGAACTTGGGCAAACGGTTACAAGCAAATAGTTAGGAACTTGGTCAAAATAAACTGGCCATTTCTAAACTTAAAGTAACAATAATTCTAAACATGTGTAGACTATTAAAACATGTCATTTATGTTTATTTTGTAATTACCGCTTGACACACGTTTGATATAGAACTTGAAAGTACAATGACGAGTGGCGCAATACACCTTTAAAACTTCAAAAACACGAATACGCAAAATACCCCACAGGCCTCAACTGTTATACAACAACATTATGAGATTTATTCTCTGGTGTTGCACCTTACACACAAGCAATATAATGGTGCCAAGATGGGGATGTATTTTCCTTAACTGCAGCAAGTAGCAACCTGTGATCTTGGACACCCGATATATTCTGGGCTCTTATGTTCATGAGGAGGAACACAGTTAGCGCAAGCTGGTGGAGAAAGTCGCTGTAGTGCAGTCATGTGACGCTTTAATTCAGAAAGATGCCCCCTGATGCCTCTGTGCAGAGATGCTATATGCCCTCCAGAGACTAAGCCAAAGAAAGCAACATGTTTTAAGGAAAGCTATTCCCTTACCTTTCCAGATTGTTCCTTACATAAAGTTAGTATTGAGTAGATTAATAGGAACATCAGCTTTTTTTAGCGGTACAAAGCTGCAATAAAAGAAGCTACACCAATAATGTTTTATTCATTCATAATTCATTCATTGCTGTTAAAGAGGCATCCCAATTGACATGTTTAACTCTTTGTGATGGGTAACCACGTGCTACTGTTAATATTGACATAAAGGGACCGATTCATGGAAAATGGTGCATTTATCTGGCAAAGGCTGCGCGCCAAGTATGACACTGAGCGAGCCTGCGCCAGACTTTTTTGGTGCACTTCACGTGTTCATGGATCCACACACGCACGCAATACAACCATATCCGCAAATCAAAATGAGCTGCGTGAGGAACGCCCAGAACACGCAATATCCCAACCTAAGCGCAACCCTCTGCGTCCACCCCTAACCCACCATCCAGTACCCCTGCTAAAACGCGTAAGCTCCCTTGTAACTCGAGGCTGCGCCCCTACTAAAACACGGGCGCACCCTCGTAAGCCAAGACGGCACACCTGCGAAAACGTGCAAACTCCTTCGTAAGTCAAGGTTGCACCCCAGCAAAAACAGGGGCCCACACTCGTAAGTCATGGCTGCACCCCCTGCAAAAACGTGAGGGATACCTTGTGAATTAAGGCGGCACCACTCCGGAAATGCAAGTACACCCCCCTACTTCCGCGACACCCAAACTGCAGCCATATACCCATACAGCACGTCAACCCATCAAGTCCTGACGCCACCCACCAGACCTCCTCACCTCTGACACTACCCCAGGCAGCAGCCTCAAGTCCAGACACCACCCACCAGCCCCCCTCACCTCCGACACTATCCCAGGCAGCACCCTGACAGTACTCCCCCTGCCCCACACTGCCCTCACCTACGACAATACCCCAGTCAGCCCACTCAAGTCCAGACACCACCCACAAGCTCCTCTTACCTCCAATACTACCCCAGGCAGCAGCCTGACAGTACTCCCCTCCCAACACCGCCCTCACCTCCGACACTGCCCCCAGGCAACACAAAGTCCAGACACCACACACCAGCCCCACTCACCTCAGACACTACTCCAGGCAGCACCCTTAAATCCTGACACCACCTACCAGCCCCCCTCACCTCTGTCACTACCCCAGGTAGTACCCTGATAGTACTACCCCTCCCCACACCACCCTCACCTCCAACACTACCCTAGGCAGCACCCTGACAGTACTCCCCCTCCCCACACTGCCCTCACCTCCGACACTACCCCAGCCAGCCCCCTCAAGTTCAGACACCACCCACCAGCCCCCCTCACCTGCGGCACTACCCCAGACAGCACCCTGACAGTACTCCCCCTCCCCACACCACACTCATCTCTGACACTGCCCCCAGGCAGCACTCTCAAGCCCAGACAGCACCCACCAGCCCCACTCTCCTCTGACACTACCCCAAGCAGCACCCACAAGTACAGACACCACACACCAGCTCCCTCACCTCCGACACTACCCCATGTAGCACCCTGACAGTACTCCCCCTACCCACACTGCCCTCACCTCCAACACTACCCCAGCCAGCTCCATCAAGTCCAGCCGCCACCTACCATCCTCCCTCACCTCCGACACTACCCCAGGCAGTACCCCGACTGTACTCCCCCCTCCCTGCACTGCCCTCACCGATGACAGTGCCCCCAGGCAGCACCCTCAAGTCCAAACACCACCCACCAGCCCTCACCTCCGACATTACCCCAGGCAACATCCTCAAGTCCAGACACCACCCACCAGCCCCACTCACCTCCGACACTACCCCAGGCAGAACCCTGACAATACTCCACACTCCTCACTCCGCCCTAACCTCTGACACTGCCCCCAGGCCACCCCCTCAATTCTAGACACCACCCACCAGCCAGCCCCCCTCACCTCCAACACTACCCCTGGCAGCACCCACAAGTCTAGGCACCACCCACCAGCCCACCTCACCTCGGACACTACCCCAGGCAGCACCATGACAATACCGCCCCCTGCCCAGACCGCCCTCACCTCTGACAGTGCCCCAAGCAGCACCCTCAAGTCCAGACACTACCCACCAGCCCCCTCACCTCCAACACTACCCCAGGCACCACCCACCAGCCCCCTCACTTCTGATACTACCCCCAGGCAGCTCCCTCATGCCCAGACACCACCCACCAGCCGCCCTCACAGTCTCCGACACAACCAATACAATGCATGACTGAAACTCACCTGAACCTTTGTGGTCTGCCTCCACCATGAAGAAGAGCCCCAACATGTCCACTGCCAACACGATCAACAGGAATCACCGAAGATCAATCCTGGACTGGAGTATCCGCTGTCACTCCCTGGCAGACCTGAATCTGAAGCACCCCAGTCAGACAGCACTATATTGAACCAACACAACTCTGCCCCCCATCCACATGTGACATGTGAATGCAATGCAAAGTGGCATGTGCATGTTGGCCATGGGTCACTGCAAAGACACCAAAGCACAGCAACTGAATGTGACCTGAGGACAGAATTAAACCGATTAAAACATCAGCCAGATCAACAAATAATGACCATGCACTTCACAGCCAGAGCATGACCAGCCAGTGCATGGGTGATGGGAGTGCAGTCAGAGAGTGCATAACTCTCTGAGGCAGGAAATGTATGCTGTCACACAGAATGAGCAAACATGGGTTACAACTCCATTCCAGGGGCAGAGGTGGAGCAAGACATGAGGGCAGGCAGTGTGTGACTGGCACATGCTGGTGGGCGTGTGCGTATGACATGGGAGTGACACAGAAATGTGCAAGTTAAGTGACCAGGCCACCCATTCACAGTGAGCCTATCTCCCACCACAGCACCACAATGCAAAATACACAATGCAGTGAACAGAGTGTGGACGCATGCGCAATCCCAAGCATGTTCAAAGGGGACACACAAACAACAGTGGCCCTGAAATGAAAACAATGTGAAACTGCAAAAACACAAAAGAACAGGAGGCATTACATCCACAGAGTTAAACATAAAATACAAAACAGATCAACACATCAATGCAACCATACCCGGATGCACATCATCTCACACACACCAGAACGCTCCTCCCCAATCACACTGACGCTAAACACACAGTGTTGTTGCACATGTAAATGCAATTGAAAACATCCGGTGCAGCCCCCAGTTGTCTGAGGGAAACCCACCCCACATGTCAGGCACATGTGCATCCCTCCACTCACAACTATCACAGCAGCTACATCACACTCACACGCACGCCACAATAAACATGACCTGCAATGAAGAGATGCACTGAGTAAAATGTCAACAATCAAAGGTGCAGACACACAAATGAACTGCATGAAGCGTGGAAAGGAACCATATGAAACCAGTATTAAACAAAATGATATACACCAAAAACTGGGAAGCGAGGTCCAAGAAGTCCGGGGTAAATGATGATAAACATCTAACATTGGAATTTTTGGAACTAACAAATGAAAGACGCATATACCTGGATGAAATCTGGAAAGATTACCAACTAAGAGAGATAAACACTTGGTGGGAAATCCTTCTTCAAGGGACAAAAAGGCGAATTATTTTGGCAGTTACAAAATGTATCATTGTGACATTCAAGAAGCTTGAAAATCTTTCTGTTGATGCTAAATAGCTATGAATAATTATAAAACCCAGAAACAAGAGGAATAACATCACCGGAAAAGAACAAGACATTTGTGATATAGTCTCAGTATGTGCCGCTCTGTAAAATCGTGACAGATTTTATTACTTTAGCAAGGTTCTGTTCCTTTTTTATTTTTCCTTCATTCTTTCTTTCACGTTTTACCTCCTCTTGGTGTACCCTTTTTCCTTTTTCTTTTACTGAATATCTTGTTTGGAGATGTAATATGTATAGCAACAAAATAGCCAAAGGTTTTCAGTTTAGTAAACCAAAGTGCTAATAAAAAAAAAAAATAAAGATGATAAATGAAAAGAGCACAATACCTAAATAACTATGTACATGAAAAACAGGGAAGGAAAGTCATCAAAGTCCGGGGCAAAATAAAAAAGAAAGAAATGAAATCTATACCTAAATAAATATATTCAAAGGCAGCAGGCTAGTCCTCATCACCAATGTCACCAGGGCTGAGTCACATGCTACGTCCTCCTCCATCAGGTGGACCTCCGTTGATTCCTGGAGGGCTTGCAGGGTGGACATCATCTGTAGTTTGGCGTACTCCGCCGCACTGCAAGTGGCCTCCAGGATGGCAGCCCGCCTCCTCACCCGACATTGTGCCACCTCAGCCCTGGCCACCATCACAAGCGCCTCCCGTGCCTACTGCCTCCCTATGAGTGTCAATACAAACATGCAGGCACATGCCCAACCCACATGCACCATAGAGCACTGCACCACATGCCTACTCACCAGTAGACTTCAAACGTTGTTGCCAA
Organism: Ambystoma mexicanum; assembly: GCF_040938575.1. Classification (NCBI taxonomy): domain Eukaryota; kingdom Metazoa; phylum Chordata; class Amphibia; order Caudata; family Ambystomatidae; genus Ambystoma; species Ambystoma mexicanum. The sequence goes on along the minus strand of NC_090921.1, from coordinate 270,090,689 downwards.
ACGCAGACCTGGGTATGCAGCTTCATGGAGAACCTCTCCAGGTCCCGCATGTTGTTTGAGAACAGGCACCTCCCTGCATGGTGCACCTCCACGGTGGCACCGGCCTTCTGGGCGCGCAGGACCTTGGTGTAGATACTGGATTTGAGGTCCTACCAGTACTTGTGAACGGTCTTGTAGCAGCGTACTGCCAACCTTTCTGCATTGATGGCAGCCATTAAGTCCACCCAGATCTGCATACATCCTTCCTTGCCGCGTTGCTTTGCTGGGTCGAAGAGGGCATCGTAATTCTCCTGGCTCGTGTCCACCAGGATACTAACTTCCCTTGAGCTGAATGTGACAGCCCTGTGCCTCACTGCCGCGGGGGTGCCACTCTGGTCGGAGGAAGATAGTGCTGACATAGCAACCTCAGAGGTAGGTGTTGGTGGGCAAGGTGGTCTGGAGATGGGCTGTGGAGCAGTGATGGTGGAATGGTATGCTGGGAATCTGACACAGCAGCTGAGGTGTCCACAGAGACAGGAGCATAGGCAATGGCTTGACAGCAGGCACTTCCAACGCAGTGAATGTGGGCAGCAGACATCCACATTGGACAGAAAGCAGCAGATGGCAATGTGGGAGGCAGCACAGGGCAGGAGGAGACAGATAAAATGGTATGGAGGCAGGAGAGTCGTTCTTCCGTGTCTAGCTATGAAGGCAGCCAAAAACAGAATAAAGGGCTTTAGCGCGTAAGTTACGTGACAGGCACTGTACGCAGCACACCGACGCGGCCCACGTCATTGACGAGGATACATAAGGGCATGGAAACGCAACACCGTTTCTGTGCACGAAGATGGATGAGTGTAGTTAAGATTTATTTTGGTGTGCCATGTAATCTGTTACCTTCAGGTACCGCACACATACTTTTTTTGGGGGGGCTGGGGTTTAACCTCTGCGCATACGTGCATACTTTCTTACCAGTGTTAGGCCTGCAGTGTGTCGCAAACGCAATTTTTGTTTTTGGGGTTGCCACTGCATATCGCGTACAGCTTTTTTGTCAGAAGCTTTCTTGGTGTTACGTACGCAATGTATTTTTTGGAGGGTACCACTACGAAATGCATACTGCATTTTTGTATGTTGAAATCTTTCCTGGCATCGCGTGTGCAATTTCTGGTTTTGGGGGTACCAGTGCATATCGTGTTCCGGATTGTTTGCATTTTCGAGTACATTTGAGGCTTGCTGGACCACATCACTATGTCGCACATCATGTAGACTGTCCACTTACTCATATTGCCCAGGACAATAACTTGGTGTGCCTTCCATTCATCCCTTATACCTGTAACGTGTGGAAAGGCAAAGGAAAAGGGGGCAAATGGGGCTGAGCTCGGGAAGTGGTGAGGACACATCTTCCCCGGCACCAGGGGATTGGGGATGTGGTGTGGAGACATCTGCGTTAATACACAAAACAAGAACAGGAGAGAAGTTATTATTTCAAAAGATTGCCTCGAGAACTATTATTGTGTTCCCTAAACCTAACCCTCACTGAAGAACACCCTGTCCCTCTGTGATGTGCTGGCCCTAGATTGCGGTGGGAGCCCCCAAACTTGTCGGGGAGAAGCTGGATCCCCCCCCACCCCCAGAGCAGTGGGGGGCCAGCAGCCATACCCTCACCAGCTATGGGAGGCCCCAACACCTCCCATATGGCCCCCAGAAATGCAACAGAGTGCCAAGCAGGCAGCAGCATGTTTTCAAACTGCATTTATTTCTGGCACAGAAAAGAAAAAAATCACACAAAGCATCGTGCACACCGCGAATTCAGGCGCCGTCTCCCCCGGGGCTGTCTTGCAAGTAAGTTTTATAATCACACTGCAGGCTGACCTCACAGAATTGGATCAGCTCCCAGAAACCTATCTCCTCCTGTTATTGGCTGCAGAGTGGTGGGTTACATATGTAGCCCTTATAGAGAGCCTGATAATTGGATATTAACCTCCTGCGTCAGTGGGTTGATTTAGCTGTGCCAGCCCCCATTACCTAATTCTAATCTTGTTGCAATGTGACTTTGTTCCCATAACTTTTAGCTGAACAAGCAGTTCGCACCTGGGCTCTGGCTTGTTACAAGTTATGTTTCAATGTTGTGCGTGTCCTTGAGAAAATGTCTTTCTTTCCCAGAAAGAAAAAAAAACACACTGGGTTGCCGTGATTTATTGGCATTTGTGGATAATTAAAAAATGTCTGTCTGCAGAAAGCAATTTTATCTTGAACTTGCGGCCTTGGCAGGTCGGACTTCTTTTGCGAGGAATGTTGATAAGGCTCCCGCAGCCAGTGTTCAGTGAGTGAAATGAACTTAGCTGTAATTTTCCTGAAACATAGCTTTACACTGTGCATTTAGACCATGTTAGTTCATATAGGCATTTGCAAGCCTTTAAACAGGGATTTTTGTGTTTGTAGATTCTGATATTGCAGCATTGATTCTAATGTAGCATAGAAGTTGCACTATTGGTGAAGTGGGTGTGTTTCAGCATATTTGTCACCCATGGGTGCGCTGGGGCCTGGTTCAAATGATAAGTGCGCTCCTTGTTCTTCCTGTTGTTCTTGTATGTAGGCGCTTGGGGTGCGGGGCATGGATTTGGTCTCCATTTTCCCTCTTCAGTCCCCCCTCTGGTCGACTTTGTCGACCACACCACCAAGCAACATTCACCTCCTTCCGGTCTGCATATCTTTGCCAATTCCTTGAAGTGTCCATAATTTTCTGCATTGTTGTTGATCAACAGTACATATAGGAGTGTTCTCCTTCTGTGTTCCACCACACTCACTTCCCTTCATACTTCCTCTGATCACAGGGAGTGGCCACCTTTATTACTGCTGGAACCATGTTGCGCACCGCTATCTTAGTCCGGCTCTTCCTTTCACCATGTCTCTTGTTTGAATTCCGATGTCTTCTTCTGTTGTTCTCTTGCAATGTATCTCTATCTTGCACAATGGTGCTGTGCTCGGTACTCGTCCTTCCGTTATCACCTTCAAGCAACCAGGCAGTCATGATGTCATCCATCACCATGCAAGCACTAGCTAGTTCTTTGCTTTCTCTTTTCAGATGCATTTTTTGCTGATCATTCTTTGGTATGCTGGTACTGCACCCACTCATTCTTCTTTCTCGCTCGAGAAGTAATTCCCCCCTCTTTTTACTTCTCTGTCTGTTTCTCTTCTTCCGTTGTTTTCCATCTAGGTGAATGTGTCACTCTCCACATCTTCCTTGGTCATCACCAACAAGGGCATGCTGATGCGCACCAATGAACACTCTCCTCCCCAATTCAGTGGTAGTTTCTCTTGACCTTTGGATGCATGTGGTCAATAGTAGTCCATAAGCAGTGATGTTCCTGCTCTCATCTCGCAACTTCTCTCAACCTTCTTGCATCCAGCATGATTGTCCACTTCTTGTCACTGTTGTGCTGGTAACATAACGTTGGTACCTTAACAGTATACGTCCTTCTTCAGTGACCATCTTTGCTCTTTTCTCCCACACTGTTAGGCACTTATCATATTTTTGTCTTTTTCATTTTATTTTTTCTTCTCTCTTTTTGTTTTTCTTTCTTCTTTTATTATTTATTTATTTATTTTATTTTCAATCTCAATGTTGCTGTCTTCCCTTGCAATCTTCTTCACACCTTGTCATACATGGGCGTCGTGCTCTGCTGTAGTAAATTCTGTTGTAATCAATTCTCTTCCGGCATATGTTAAAGAACAGTCAGGACAGCTCTCTCCAGTGGTGTCCCTACCAATTTTGTACATGTGTGCATGTTGTTGGTCACTTCTGATATGTGTGTTATGCGTATGTTTTACTCCCCTTGTGTCTGCCCTTAACTCTCTTTACTTTAGCAGCAGCTTTTCCTTACCCACTGACGCCGTAACTGTTCCTGCTTAGGTTAGGGAATGTTAGCAGGGGATACAGCGGTAATGCTCATTATTACAACTAATTTTCAAATTACCACCCCCATTATTTCGTTCATCATTAATAGTCCCATCGTGAAGGTAAAAGTCCTTATTTGCGTGCCGATAACCACTTACGCTGCTGGGTCCTTGCAGCTGATGAGATGATAAAGTTGCCCGCCTGAAAATCGCAAGAAAAGCGTTAATACGTTAGTACATGTTAGTAACCTCAAGCTCCGCGAACTAAACAATCACTAAGGGCAAAATCAAACCTCCCCCTGGACATTTCGTGTTTTCAAAATTTCTCAATATGGGTAGGGAAAATCTTGGGCTGTTTATTCAATGGAAGCAAGGAAATATACTTCAGGGAAACATGCTCTAAGTGGTCTGAGGTTCTTGATAGGGTGGGCAATTGAGTGGGGAATGCTACACAATGTTTTAATCAGTAGGCCTCACAGTTTCTAATGGAAGATAACATTAAGGAAATTTCCTACACATTTCTAACAGCATACATACGCAACAACCTGCATGTGCGGGGAAAAGAGAAGAAACAAAACAGTGTTACAGCTGTAGGTGCAAAAAATGTAATATGAAACTCAATTAAACTTTGGAAATGCGTGTGTCAGTCCCTATTCTAGTTGCTAGTGTGCGTTGGACCATGGGATGGCCATGTTTCCCTAACTCGGGAGAGTTCGTGCTATTTTGCAGTTCATGAAAATCTCTTGCGTTGGCCCTGTTGATCGTTGCTCCCTCGTTGCCAGGGTGGCCACCGCTTTGTAGGGCTTGACGCCTTACACTTCTAACAAAGTCTGTCAGGAGGGGATAATGTCCCACTGTAGTCCATAGCCATTGGGTGTTGGTTGTCCGTTGTCTTCAGGCCTGCCCTGGGTCCTTTGTATCTGGCGAGAAATGAAATGGAAGCGCTTGAGACCTGAGAATTTACATATTCTTCAATTTCTTGACCTAACCTCTCTGCACTACTCTCACACTATTCAGTGTCCTAGTGGGAGGAGCCAATGGTACACCTATGCACCATCCTGTCACCACCTGGTGGCGTTCAATGGCGGTCTGACTGTAAATTATTACACAATTCGGAATGTACCCAGAAAATTGGTAGGACTTAATTTATGTGAAGATACTCATTACACACTTGGATCATATATATGCAATTTGGGTGCTAGTGTACAAATGGGCCTTTGGATCCTTGTATTTACTGTGCTTTTGTTGTAAGCTGTTTATAGTGCGTGCCTTTGTCCCGTGGGGCATCGGGCACTGACAAGCTAAATAGGGAAACATCAGGGTGGTAAATTTGTCATATGGGGTGGCTGTGTTTCTAAATTAAGTGCACCATGTTACTTAGTTAAAATAATCGCAGGGTTTTTAAATCTTTTTTTTTTTCTATGGCTCCTCTCTCACTTCTCAGAGCGTGCCTCGCAGTGAACTGCAGGCACTTTAAGCTGGTACTAATGAAATCCGCTACCAAGTTACTCCCATTCTCTCTATCCCACCCCATGTCCACTTTTTAAAGCCTACCTACTCTGTTAATTACTCATTTAGTCTAGTATTTTATTACTCCACTACTGTAATTACTGTTACATTTAAACAATATATATTTCTAATTACTGTTACATTTAAACAATATATATTTCTCCCCCCAATATCTGCTTTCAAATTTTAATACAACCATCATTCTCCAGTTCGTGCAGCAATGACCTCTTTCCCTATGTGTGTTGGCTAATGCATTTGTGCCAGTGTTATTTTCAAAAGCGCTAGTGGCAGTACCATTTGCACTGTTTTTTGTCGCCAAATTAATTCTGTTGGGAACATGGATCATCCACCCTTTACCCCTATTTCTCTCCTCCTGTGGTGAACTGTCAATGAAATGTAGTCCTCCCCCCTCAAGTGCACCTTCTTCCACCTTGTGTGTCTCATTTAATTGTTCTGTGTTAATCGTGTATTCATGAGCCCAGTCTCCTCACTGAAAGATGTGTGCTCAAAATGTAGCTAAATGTACTCTCTTGTGATGCGCTATCATTATGCACCCCCCTCTGTATCGTGCACCCCCATTATTCTTAAACAATCTTCCTTACTTTCAACATGTGTATGCCTGGTGTTTAACAAGTTATGGATTTCTCTGTTAATAAGGTGGTCATATCCACATTGCTCATGATGTCACAAATGTCTCTTCCCTAATGCATGGCCTAGTCGCCCCACTGTCACCCAGAAAAGGAAATGTTTTGATACCTATCACCACCCCTATGCAATTGTCCTCTGCATTATTGAGTGTGCGTGAGTGTGTGTGTCGGCGCGCGTCTCGCCCGCTCTGTCGGTGAAGCGGAGCATGAGTGTGTGTGGCAGAGTGAGTCAAATCAAGTTTGTCTTGGGCTGTCCTATTAGCGGTGTAATGTCAATCTATGTCCTTTGAAAGATTTGTTCCCCATCAGGAAGACCCCACCCAGTCATGTAACCGGTACCATTGCTATTGTGTCAGTGTTCTGTATGGGTGCTGGCTGCTGTGCAGTGCCCCTGTGTTGTCATTCTAGTCAGTCCTGGGGTAGTGGTGCTGTCATTTGTTGTGTCTGTACATGTAGTGGTGACAGTACCTGCATTGGTGCTTGTGGTGTCTGCTGAAATGATCCCATCCTGCCCCATGTATCCTCCCCACATGGGCGGTGCATATTGTGGTGGTTGTTGACACTACTATTGTGATTCTTGTGCGTGTGTGTTGAAGCTGTTTTTAACTGCCCCTCCCATCGCATGCTTGAATGATTTATTTTGTGCCTACTTGTCCTCATCTGCCTTTCTCTGCCCCTGTGTCATCAAATATTACACTCCCGGAGGTTCAGAAGGGTGAGTCCCCTCTTCCATATGCTCGCGCTGGTTCAGCATCAGCTGACCCCTCGCATTTTCCCTTTCCTTTGTGCACACAGTTCAACTGTAGCCATGTGCTTTTAAAGCTATTCCCGTATAAGTGCTGTGTATGTGTGTCCTTAGCGATTGCTGCACGCTTCTGGAGAAGCCGCCTATGAGCAGCCATGGTCTTTTTAATTTACCTTCAGTACTTTTGAATCTTTGCACACTATGGCCCTCATTACGACCCTGGCGGAAAGTGACTGACCGGACCGCCACAGCGTAAATAGCGTTTCCGCCATTGCACGAAGGAGCAAAGTGCGGCCCATTCCGACCCATCGGGCACGAGCACCACGGCATGGCGGAAGTGCAAAGTCCGCGATGGCGGAAACGACCCCAAAACGGCCCACACCGCCGCCGTACGGCGCCCTAGGTGCAATACCGCCACCCATCACAGCGGACACCGCAGTGTGCGCCTACCGGAAAGTACGGTGACCGGAAATATACGGAAACGGAAGTTAAAACATGGGCCCGGAACGGGAAACATCCCGCCGTACACCTATAAAACCACTAAAACCACACAACCACTAAAATCACTACCCTGAGACACACCCCAACCCGTCATCCACCCTAGCGAAACCAAGAAAAATGGGAAAAGTAGCGAAGAAAGCGTGCGACCGCAAGCGGCAGGTCCACTTCTCCCGTGAGGAACTCACCGTGCTAACAGAGACCCTCCAGGAGAATGCTGCCGTCGTCTTCTGCACGCAAATGACCAGGACGGCACTTGCAAAAAAGAAGGCCATATGGGCTCTGGTGGCACAGCGGGTAAGTGCGGTGGGGACCACACCCCGCACCCCACAGCAATGCCGTAAGCGATGGGACGACCTGCGGATACGCGTCCGCAGCATACTCTCTGCCAACCGCAACATCACCACAGCCACCGGGGGAGGTCCTGAATCACCCATCAAGTTGACCCCCTGGGAAGAAATCTGTGCCTCCACCATCGGAATGGAGAGCATAGAGGGAGTCGGAGGGATGGAGAAAGGAGTGCAGACATCCGAAGATTCAGGTAGGTGGGCCAAATAAAACAATGCCAAATCCACAAAGTCCATCCATGTGAAGTACCATGCGTCCACATAGTGCAACAGAAACACATGTCCAGGAGAACGTCCACACACATCGGCCTGATAGCGCACGTTAAAACCCACAATAAATACATAAATAATTAAAACCCCCTAAAACACGCACTACACGTGCAGCAGGCACACCCTAACTGCAGGCTGCCAAACAACTGCACCCTCACTCCACACACAAATGAAAGCACCTCCAAGGCCCCGACCCAAATCACCCTCAGGTACCACCCCAATGCATGTGATACAATGCCATTCCAATTCCCACAGACCCATCAATAACCCTCGCCCTCCTTTACTCCACCACAGGGTCCGATCCAAACGACGAGCATCAGGACACCCCTACCAGCACACCTGCAAAGAGGGCCAAGACCAACGGCCAAAGACCCTCCACCTCAGCTGCACGCATCAAGACACGGCAGCAGCACAAATCAGGTGGCAGCACAGAGGAGGGAACATCAACAGGCACCCCAGCAGCCAGCATGCCCACAACACCACCACCACAGGTCCCCCCAACGGATGCCACAGAAGGCACTGCCTCTGGTGGCAGCAGCACCATAGGTGACACCCCATTGATGGCAGCATGCTCCGACACAGAAGACGGGGATGTCGAAGTCAGATCCATCCATGACCTGTCCCAATCCCCCTGTCTGTCCCATCCCGTACAACATGAGGATACCACGCAGGGGCACCCACAAGACGACGACTGGCCATCCCCCACAAGCCCTGTGGCAAGGCAACATGAGGACAACAGCCCCTCTGTGACACCCCCGCAAATGGCCATGGCCCAGCAGAGGCAACAGTCCCTCGACCAGTTAATCGTGCAACAGCAGCAACTGGCCACGCTCCTCAAGGACCATACCGATGAATGTGGGGGCACTAAGGCAGACATAGAAACATCAACTGAGACACTTAGGGCAGAAATGGAGAGAGGTACAGAGACACTAAGGGCACAAATGGAGAGTAGCAGCGAGAGCCTGGGAGTCCAAATGGAGAGAAGCACCGAGAGCCTGAGGGGGGAACTGCATGCGACGTCCAAAGACGTATGTGCCGAACTTGCCGCAGTGCGCCGTGTGCTCACTGAGCTCTCGCAAACCCTTAGGGACATGCATGGACGTGAGCAGGCAGAGACATCATCCGTTGCAAGTTCCGTCCAGGGCAGCCCCCAACGTAGATCTGGGAGGAACCTGCGCTCCACAGGCAGGGGTGCCCCTGATACCCGCAGAGGGGGCTTGCAATAGCGACTGCCCACTGACAATGTGCATCTTTGGACACTGGTGTTCGGGGGGGAGGTAGGAGGGTGGAGGGGGTGTGTTGGGCTCACTTGGGTGGCGGGTCGATAGGGTGTTCAACATGATATCACATATGCCATAAACAGTGCACGATCAACCAATGAGATGTGTGGACATTGATCTTTGTGTACTAGGCCATCATAGGGGTACAGTCCATATTGTGCATGTCCCAGACACACACAGTGCCACGAGTCCCGTGTCCATGTATCAGCCACCAGGCGTGAGTGCTAGAAGCATACATCAATGAGATGCTGACGAATGTCACGGCCCTCCGGTGCCTCGCAGACTCCTTGAGGTGCTGCCACATCCCCACCCTCATCATGACCATCATCAGGTGCTTGCAGTTCTGCGTCAGGGGGCATGGGCACATTTCTACGTACGCACATGTTGTGGAGCATGACACATGCCATCACCATCTTTGCAACCTTCTCATGGCGGTACAGGAGTGCCCCGCCAGACCTGCTGAGGCAGCGGAAACGACCCTTCAGTAGGCCGAATGCCTGTTCAATGACTACACGGGTACGTGAGTGGGCTTGGTTGTAGTCCTCCTCATGCTGGTCCCGTGGGTTCCGGACTGGTGTGAGGAGCCATCTCTTCAGTGGATATCCAGCATCACCTGTATGTGGACGAGAAACGTATGATGTGGAATGCCATTGCTACGTACGCACCCCCCCCCCTTCCTGCCAGGTCATTGCCGAATCACATACCCCACATTATCATGCATGTAATGAGACTCACCGAGTAGCCAGGATCTGTTCCCTGCGTGTCGCTCCATGTAGCGTGGTATTGTAGAGTTCCTCAAGACCATTGCATCATGGGTTGATCCAGGGAATCTGGCACAACAATGTGTAATGATCCTGTTGGAGTCACACAACATTTGTACATTCAGAGAATGAAATTGTTTTCGGTTGCGGTACTGGGCCTCCATGGCATGTGGGACGACCAATTCCACATGGGTGCAGTCGATGGCACCAATGCAACCCGGTATGCCGGCAAGTGCATGGAATCCCACTTTTGTGTTGGTAATTTCCTGCTCCGAGCGTGGTAGAGAGATGTAGTCGTCTGCGTGCTTCAGGAGGGCATCGAGCACTTGCAATAGTGTCCGTGAGAACAGTGGCTGAGAAATGCCATGCAACTGTCCGACTGTGTGCTGGTAGGTGCCTGTGGCCAGGAAGTGGAGTACAGACACCACCTTCAGTAGGGGTGGGATGGCGGTTGGGCTATCTATCATGCTGACAAGGTCAGCCTGTGTCATGTCCACAATGGCGGCTATGGTGTCCCGGTCCAGACGGTAGAGGGTGTGGATCTGCTCATCAGTGAGGTTGAACGGATGTGCTCGGAGGCGTGGGATTGCGGGCTGCCTGCGTGGTGGTAGTGGCTGTGCTGGCGGCCCTTGCTGGCCCTGCCTTGGCCTCCTCCTCCTCCTGCGTCTCCTCCGTGCGGCCGGTTGTAGTTGGTGTTCGTCTTCTTCTTGGAGTTGGAGTACTTGCAGTGCTATCATGTCCCCCAGGGCCAACATCGCGAGTCCTGCCGGTAGCATTTCGGTGTGGTTGTGGGAGGAGACTGGGTGTGCAATTTATGTGTTTTCAGGCTGAATGGCCTCCACCTGTGGTGATTCATTCCACCTGTGCAAACTGCTCTCCCCTTTGGCCGAGCACGTCCCGCACACAACGCTGCAATTCGTGGAATGGCATCTTGCTATTGCAATCATTTATTTGTACCCGATGGCCGTGTAACATTGGTTGATATGTTCATTCTGCTGTGGTCCCATTGTTTCACATACTATCTGTGCAGTCGCGGACAGACTTGTGAAGGGTCAGTGGAACGTAGTACTCGAGTAACGGTGGGCCCTCATGCATCACTGTACCGAGTTGCAACGACGGGCGGGGCGTCCCATTCGTGGGTGAAGGCAGTTGCCATTTTCACACACAGCCGCACTCGATGGATTAATTAGTGTTTTCAAACGGCCACAGATGCCTCTCCGACGTGATGTTGCAAATGAGGAATTCGAAGGGCGGCGCTTTCGGTTTTCAGCTAGCGGCGAGGAAATGCCCACAGGTCTGACTGCAAATATAACGTACCATTGTTCAATGTCCTTGAGACAGGGGCCATGGCGAGGATGCAATGATTGATATGAATGGTTTGGGATGTGCAATAGCGACGTGGGCGATGAGGCCGGACGTTCCCAAATACATGTTACTTCACTACACTGGAATTACGGGCTGGGGCACTGTGGATTTTGCAGGCTGCATAACGCACAGACTCAATGGATATTTCTAATGTTATGTGAGTAAATATTCAGGCGTTTTAATCCCGGGATGAGGGAATGATGAATGGATGCATGGGCAGGTGATTTGATACAGAGTTTGCCATGTACAGGGCTTCTTGGGATCTATCCGCCTCCCCTACGCTATGTGATGCAGGGCTGCCATAGTGGGACCATCGTCTATCTGGCCTTGTTGAGCCCTCCCTGTCTCGACGCGCCCTCAGACACTTGTGTCCATGCACGTTACCAATCCCATCAGATGGATTCTGTTTTCACAGGCGCATGCACAGGTACACTCGTTTGTGATGGTGATTACACCTCGATATAGATAGTTATGAGTCGCAAGTGGTTTTTGGGTGGTGATGGACCTTTGGAGTGGGCTGGCATGCATATGGCTGTGGATTTAGTGTGATCATTGCAGTGAGTCGTTGGAATGTAGTACTGATGGCCATTCTGTTCTTTTTCTTTTCTTTTGGTTGACAGGTATCTCCTCCCCTTTTGCCACTGCCATCTGTATGCCACTCCTGCAGATGGCTTTTACTCCCGACACCTGCTGCTTCGTGTTAATCAGTGGAGCAGCATTACGATCTTATGGGACGATTGCCAATGGGCCACATGCCCTTACGCAGTACTGGTGGCTCGGAGCAACATTTCGGCCTTTCAGCTGGACTAGTGCCTCCCCGTTGGGACGGCCCTGCGGTTCTGTGCGCTTCCATGTTGCCTTTTCGTACGTGAATGTGGCTCTGTGTACCATGAGGGAACAGGGCGTCACACAAGTAGTGGCTGGTCATTTCTTGCGGATGCAGCCCACAATGGTGAAATGTGTTTTGGAGTTCATGGCCTGATGGCTGTATGGGCTTGGTGATTTTGATGTGCATTAAATTTCTGTTCTGATTTGGCCCGTGTAGCGTTCTTCTTTGCAAGTGATGTGGCATATTCCTATTTGGGGAGCGATGTATTGTGAGGAGATCTGCATTGGGTTCCAGCTTCGGAGTTTAGTTGCGTGGTACTGTACTGGGCGCGTTTGCCTACGAAGCCCAGTGAGGTCAGGGATGGGGGCTGCCAATATGACTGTTTGAATGTTGTCATGCTCAGGGGCGGGGGATTGGGTTTTGTGTAACAGATGTCGGTCAGCCAGGTGGACTGGTGGAATGATGTGATTTTCGGAATATTGCTGGTCACAGGTGCCTGTGTTTGCGTGCGTTTCTTGGTGGGGGACTGTGGTCATGTCCATTGGGATGGCTTCTGTATTCGTGCCATCTGTGCCCTGCAGCTCCCATTGGCCCCTGTTGTGTTTCTTTTGTTCGTTGGCATGCATGGGTGACTTGTACATTTCACTGGTTGCATTGTGACTTCATTGCACCTACGGGGAGTTGTACTTTGTGGGCAGGGAGCGGTGTACAGGCACTCAGTGGGGCTGTTTACGGTTGATTCGCGATGCCGTACTTCTCACCATGGCGGAATGGTACATTCCGCCATGCTTGATGGCGTTAGGTACATGTCCGCTAGGGTCGGAATTGGCGTACCCTTGCGCCATGGTGGTGTTTACGGTTTGGCATGGCGCGCGCGCGCGTGCTTGGTGCAGTTAGCGTTGGCGTTCACTACGGTGTCGCTAATGGCATCGTACTTTGCGGTGACGGGTCATAGTCGCACCGAGCGCTATTCGATGGCGGTATTGCATTTCCGCCATCGTTTTCCGAATTCCGCCAGGGTCGTAATGAGGGCCTATGTTTTACTGACTTATTTCAGCATGGAAGCGGTGTGCTACACAACAAGTGAAGGGGAGTCATTTCTGTATTGTGTGATACATTTTACCTCTATTCAATTCGAAAATTTCGGTAGTCCGCTGTTCAGGGAGCAAAAGTTAGAAGATAATTGAACATTTTTTTTTTCAACTTCTGTGAGCCTTCTTTGCTCCGCACCTTAGCCAGTGCACTCCACGTGCAATCCATCTTCACCAAACCATTGCCTTCTCAGGCACACCCCCACAATCTTGCGCATGTGTCTTCCACACAACGCCTCTGGGTCACCTATTCTCCAAATCCAAAACCACACCACTATCTCCTCACCATCAAACTTTGTGTCCTTATGCATCAATCTGAAGGTGACGTCACCAAACTAAAAACACAATGCAAATGAAAAGACAAATGTGCATACACAGAACAATAACCCATTTCTCCCAACCCCACAAAAAATCCCAAAATAAAACCCCACAATCCCCACAGCTGTCTTCCTGTCTCAACTGGAACAAGGTAAACCACAATAAACTCTTATAATTGGACTGCACACACTGCGTCGCCTAGTGTGTGATACGCTCCTCACCAGGGGACCTTAACCAGCCAACTATCTTCCACTCACTGAACTAAACGCTCAATTAGCAGGGAACCTCATCTACTCATTGATCTATAACGTCAATTCATAGGAAATCCAGACCCCGTACATGAAATCACCATCCAGACCAATCAGCGCGGCACTCCTGTTCTAGACCAATCAGCGCGGCACTCCTGTTCTATGTGTAGGGAGTCACTACCCCACCCAATATGCTCAAAAACACAAGAAGGGACCACTGCCACCACCCCAGTCCCAACTACAATTCACGTGCCGATCACTACCAATGCGCTGAATTTTGTGACAATGTACAATCACCCACCACCCAATTTACAATCCCTCCCTAAAAAAAAAAAAAAAAAAAAAAAAAAAAAAAAACACTTTAACATTTCTACTTTAAACATTTCCCCCCCTCAGAGCCCATGTTGCTGGTTTACTTACATTTTCCTATGCTGCACTGGCAGTTGCACCACTGCTGGACACTCCCTCAATGCGCTTCACCGGACCCCTTCTCCTGCAGGGCTCTCACCTGCCCTCAAGCGGGGTATTTCCAAGTGGCTCCCGAAGCCTTTAGCCGGTTACGCGTTTTTCCGGTGGTCTTCAGGTGCAGGCGAGGGTCTCACAGCTTCCTTGAGTCGGCGGCAGGGAGCTCAGTCCATCGCAGAGCTTGCGCAGGCAGAGCTCAATTACCCATGTTACAATGAGCAATGAGCCTCACAGAGGGCACCAACTTGTCGGGGAGAAGCTGGATCCCCCCCGACCCCCAGGGCAGTGGGGGGCCAGCAGCCATACCCTCACCAGCTATGGGAGGCCCCAACACCTCCCATATGGCCCCCAGAAATGCAACAGAGTGCCAAGCAGGCAGCAGCATGTTTTCAAACTGCATTTATTTCTGGCACAGAAAAGAAAAAAAACACACAAAGCATCGTGCACACCGCGAATTCAGGCGCCGTCTCCCCCGGGGCTGTCTTGCAAGTAAGTTTTATAATCACACTGCAGGCTGACCTCACAGAATTGGATCAGCTCCCAGAAACCTATCTCCTCCTGTTATTGGCTGCAGAGTGGTGGGTTACATATGTAGCCCTTATAGAGAGCCTGATAATTGGATATTAACCTCCTGCGTCAGTGGGTTGATTTAGCTGTGCCAGCCCCCATTACCTAATTCTAATCTTGTTGCAATGTGACTTTGTTCCCATAACTTTTAGCTGAACAAGCAGTTCGCACCTGGGCTCTGGCTTGTTACAAGTTATGTTTCAATGTTGTGCGTGTCCTTGAGAAAATGTCTTTCTTTCCCAGAAAGAAAAAAAAAACACACTGGGTTGCCGTGATTTATTCGCATTTGTGGATAATTAAAAAATGTCTGTCTGCAGAAAGCAATTTTATCTTGAACTTGCGGCCTTGGCAGGTCGGACTTCTTTTGCGAGGAATGTTGATAAGGCTCCCGCAGCCAGTGTTCAGTGAGTGAAATGAACTTAGCTGTAATTTTCCTGAAACATAGCTTTACACTGTGCATTTAGACCATGTTAGTTCATATAGGCATTTGCAAGCCTTTAAACAGGGATTTTTGTGTTTGTAGATTCTGATATTGCAGCATTGATTCTAATGTAGCATAGAAGTTGCACTATTGGTGAAGTGGGTGTGTTTCAGCATATTTGTCACCCATGGGTGCGCTGGGGCCTGGTTCAAATGATAAGTGCGCTCCTTGTTCTTCCTGTTGTTCTTGTATGTAGGCGCTTGGGGTGCGGGGCATGGATTTGGTCTCCATTTTCCCTCTTCAGGAGTGACACAGAAATGTGCAAGTTAAGTGACCAGGCCACCCATTCACAGTGAGCCTATCTCCCACCACAGCACCACAATGCAAAATACACAATGCAGTGAACAGAGTGTGGACGCATGCGCAATCCCAAGCATGTTCAAAGGGGACACACAAACAACAGTGGCCCTGAAATGAAAACAATGTGAAACTGCAAAAACACAAAAGAACAGGAGGCATTACATCCACAGAGTTAAACATAAAATACAAAACAGATCAACACATCAATGCAACCATACCCGGATGCACATCATCTCACACACACCAGAACGCTCCTCCCCAATCACACTGACGCTAAACACACAGTGTTGTTGCACATGTAAATGCAATTGAAAACATCCGGTGCAGCCCCCAGTTGTCTGAGGGAAACCCACCCCACATGTCAGGTACATGTGCATCCCTCCACTCACAACCATCACAGCAGCTACATCACACTCACACGCACGCCACAATAAACATGACCTGCAATGAAGAGATGCACTGAGTAAAATGTCAACAATCAAAGGTGCAGACACACAAATGAACTGCATGAAGCGTGGAAAGGAACCATATGAAACCAGTATTAAACAAAATGATATACACCAAAAACTGGGAAGCGAGGTCCAAGAAGTCCGGGGTAAATGATGATAAACATCTAACATTGGAATTTTTGGAACTAACAAATGAAAGACGCATATACCTGGATGAAATCTGGAAAGATTACCAACTAAGAGAGATAAACACTTGGTGGGAAATCCTTCTTCAAGGGACAAAAAGGCGAATTATTTTGGCAGTTACAAAATGTATCATTGTGACATTCAAGAAGCTTGAAAATCTTTCTGTTGATGCTAAATAGCTATGAATAATTATAAAACCCAGAAACAAGAGGAATAACATCACCGGAAAAGAACAAGACATTTGTGATATAGTCTCAGTATGTGCCGCTCTGTAAAATCGTGACAGATTTTATTACTTTAGCAAGGTTCTGTTCCTTTTTTATTTTTCCTTCATTCTTTCTTTCACGTTTTACCTCCTCTTGGTGTACCCTTTTTCCTTTTTCTTTTACTGAATATCTTGTTTGGAGATGTAATATGTATAGCAACAAAATAGCCAAAGGTTTTCAGTTTAGTAAACTAAAGTGCTAATAAAAAAAAAAAATAAAGATGATAAATGAAAAGAGCACAATACCTAAATAACTATGTACATGAAAAACAGGGAAGGAAAGTCATCAAAGTCCGGGGCAAAATAAAAAAGAAAGAAATGAAACCTATACCTAAATAAATATATTCAAAGGCAGCAGGCTAGTCCTCATCACCAATGTCACCAGGGCTGAGTCACATGCTACGTCCTCCTCCATCAGGTGGACCTCCGTTGATTCCTGGAGGGCTTGCAGGGTGGACATCATCTGTAGTTTGGCGTACTCCGCCGCACTGCAAGTGGCCTCCAGGATGGCAGCCCGCCTCCTCACCCGACATTGTGCCACCTCAGCCCTGGCCACCATCACAAGCGCCTCCCGTGCCTGCTGCCTCCCTATGAGTGTCAATACAAACATGCAGGCACATGCCCAACCCACATGCACCATAGAGCACTGCACCACATGCCTACTCACCAGTAGACTTCAAACGTTGTTGCCAAACGCAGTCCTGGGTATGCAGCTTCATGGAGAACCTCTCCGGGTCCCGCATGTTGTTTGAGAACAGGCACCTCCCTGCATGGTGCACCTCCACGGTGGCACCGGCCTTCTGGGCGCGCAGGACCTTGGTGTAGATACTGGATTTGAGGTCCTACCAGTGCTTGTGAACGGTCTTGTAGCAGCGTACTGCCAACCTTTCTGCATTGATGGCAGCCATTAAGTCCACCCAGATCTGCATACATCCTTCCTTGCCGCGTTGCTTTGCTGGGTCGAAGAGGGCATCGTAATTCTCCTGGCTCGTGTCCACCAGGATACTAACTTCCCTTGAGCTGAATGTGACAGCCCTGTGCCTCACTGCCGCGGGGGTGCCACTCTGGTCGGAGGAAGATAGTGCTGACATAGCAACCTCAGAGGTAGGTGTTGGTGGGCAAGGTGGTCTGGAGATGGGCTGTGGAGCAGTGATGGTGGAATGGTATGCTGGGAATCTGACACAGCAGCTGAGGTGTCCACAGAGACAGGAGCATAGGCAATGGCTTGACAGCAGGCACTTCCAACGCAGTGAATGTGGGCAGCAGGCATCCACATTGGACAGAAAGCAGCAGATGGCAATGTGGGAGGCAGCACAGGGCAGAAGGAGACAGATAAAATGGTATGGAGGCAGGAGAGTCGTTCTTCCGTGTCTAGCTATGAAGGCAGCCAAAAACAGAATAAAGGGCTTTAGCGCGTAAGTTACGTGACAGGCACTGTACGCAGCACACCGACGCGGCCCACGTCATTGACGAGGATACATAAGGGCATGGAAACGCAACACCGTTTCTGTGCACGAAGATGGATGAGTGTAGTTAAGATTTATTTTGGTGTGCCATGTAATCTGTTACCTTCAGGTACCGCACACATACTTTTTTGGGGGGGCTGGGGTTTAACCTCTGCGCATACGTGCATACTTTCTTACCAGTGTTAGGCCTGCAGTGTGTCGCAAACGCAATTTTTGTTTTTGGGGTTGCCACTGCATATCGCGTACAGCTTTTTTGTCAGAAGCTTTCTTGGTGTTACGTACGCAATGTATTTTTTGGGGGGTACCACTACGAAATGCATACTGCATTTTTGTATGTTGAAATATTTCCTGGCATCGCGTGTGCAATTTCTGGTTTTGGGGGTACCAGTGCATATCGTGTTCCGGATTGTTTGCATTTTCGAGTACATTTGAGGCTTGCTGGACCACATCACTATGTCGCACATCATGTAGACTGTCCACTTACTCATATTGCCCAGGACAATAACTTGGTGTGCCTTCCATTCATCCCTTATACCTGTAACGTGTGGAAAGGCAAAGGAAAAGGGGGCAAATGGGGCTGAGCTCGGGAAGTGGTGAGGACACATCTTCCCCGGCACCAGGGGATTGGGGATGTGGTGTGGAGACATCTGCGTTAATACACAAAACAAGAACAGGAGAGAAGTTATTATTTCAAAAGATTGCCTCGAGAACTATTATTGTGTTCCCTAAACCTAACCCTCACTGAAGAACACCCTGTCCCTCTGTGATGTGCTGGCCCTAGATTGCGGTGGAGCGCCACCTATCTAACAGGAAAGGGAGAGAGGTAAACTTACCCTGATGCTACAATGAGACACAGGTCTCACTAAAATCAATCTGGGAACCTGTCCCATAACTGAAGAGGTGGTGGAGCAGTTCACGTGGGAGTATTCGGTGAATGGTATACTGCCATGTTGCTTATTAACCCTCCATGAAGTATGTTTGACCACCCTTAAAAAAGTTAGTTTTAAAAAGGAAAAACAAAAGGAGAGGGGGAGCACTCTCAAAGTTAAGAAAATCCTTCGTATCTAATACGTGGACTGCTTCAATGCGTGAATCTTACGTAGGCTGCTTTTTGTTTTTGCCTGGCATTTTCCTCAAGTAACTATTATGTTTGTGCAGTAAATTTCATTGAATATGAATAACACTCAAACCAAACTAGTGTCATCTAGGCACTGATCATTCATAGTTATTATTCTCGAGCAATCATCTCACATGATTTAGAGATATTTGCATAATCACTGGTCGACCGGTTTCGATGATCTGTTGTTTCAATCATCTTCATCAAGACCGATTTCTTTGTTGCTTTTGCCATTAGTCATCCAGCCGTGAACTACGGAGGGACACCCAGCCCAAACTTGTAAGCACCTTGTCCATGGTATTGCGCGAAGGTGTTCTATTTAAGTCCCATTTAAGTCCACACGGAACTGATCCATGTCTGGAAGGGTACGTGCGGTGCAGCAAGGCTCCTCAAAGGAATCTCGAGCGGAAGACTTGCTGCGCGAGATTCCTTTGAGGAGCCTCGCTGCATAGCACGTACCCTTCCGGACACGGATCAGTTCTGTGTGGACTTAAATCGGACCCGTAACCAACCAGATGGAGACAGACAACTCTGAGCATCTTCACGCATTAACATGAACAAGGCGCTTACAAGTTTGGGATGGGTTTCCCCCCCTTAGTTGACGGATGGATGACTAATGGCAAAAGCAACAAAGAAATCAGTCCTGATGAAGATGATTGAAACAGCAGATCATCGAAACCAGTCGACCAGAAGTCATGCAAATATCTCTAAGTCACGTGAGATAATTGCTCGAGAATAATAACTATGAATTACCAGTGTCTAGATGACACCAGTTTGGTTTGAGTGTTATTCATATTCAATGAAAATTACTGCACAAACATAATAACAGATTTTGTGGAAAATAACAGGTGAAAACAAAAAGCAGCCTACGTATGATTCACGCATTGAAGCAGTCCACGTATTAGAAGCAAAGGAATTTCTTAACTTTGAGAGTGCTACCACTCTCCTTTTGTTTTTCATTTTTAAAACTAACCTTTTTAAGGGTGGTCGAAAATACTTCACAGAGGGTTAATAAACAACATGGCAGTATACCATTCACTGAATACTCCCACGTGAACTGCTCCACCACCTCTTGAGTTATGGGACAGGTTTCCAGATTGATTTTAGTAAGAACTGGTCTCATTGTAGCATCAGGGTAAGTTTACTTCTCTCCCTTTCCTGTTAGACAGGCCGCTCTCCACCGCAATCTAGGGTCAGCACATCACAGAGGGACAGGGTGTCCTTCAGTGAGGGTGAGGTTTAGGGAACGCAATAATAGTTCTCAAAGAAATCTTTTGAAATAATAACTTCTCTCCTGTTCTTGTTTTGTGTGTTGATGTAATGTAGAGATAACAGGAAGGATTATCTCCCCATATGAGGTGTAGAAAGCAAATGATCAATGACCCTGAGTTTGTTGTGGAGACATCTGCCCCAGACCCAGGGGGTCGAGGATCTGGTGTGGAGATAATCCAGTACCAGGAGGACATGTCAGGACCCAGTCCACAGGTGGCCCGGCACCTGTACGCCAACGTGGTTCCAGCCAGACAAGGTCAGCACCAACACCCTGTGCCACTTGTGGCAGAAAGGGACGCCCTGCACAGTAGGAAGAGTCTCAACCCCAAGACACCGCACAGAACACTGGCCCGCAGAGGAAGAAGAACTTCACTGAGGAGGAGCTCCAGATCCTCATTGACTATGTGATCGATCACCATCGTGACATGTGCCTGTATGCGGGGAGCACACATACAAACACACAACATATGGTACATTGGCAGCGTGTCACAGACCACATTAATGCCTTAGGGGTGGAGATGCGCACTGTGGAACAGGTTGTGAAGCACCAAAATGATCTCACCTGTCGCACTAAGCACAAGCTGAGTGTCAACCTGGCCTCTGCAATGGCAACTGCAGGGTTCCAGCAGAAAAGGAGCATCTGACACTGCATGAAGAGGCCACGAGCCAATTCATCCTCAATGAGCAGGTGCAAGGCATGGGAGGCCTGGAGAATTATGAGGGCATATCAGGTAAGTGGCCGTCATTGTGCATCCTGTGTTTTACCAGTCATGCACCACCCACATCATTTGTGTATTGGCACATCTGCCTGCATTTGTAAGACAGCCCTGGGTAAAGCATGTCATGTGATGTACAGACTCATGTCAAATGCCCGTCATACTGGGAGTAGCCTGTGTGGCAGACATTAGTGGCACATGTCTGTGTGACAGTACACATGCCCCACAGAGTACTCCACCGGTACATGGGCACCATGAGACACCTACATGTACTGTTGAGTGCTAAATTCTTGTTGCATGTCACTCTGCACTGCTAGACAGGTGCATGCAAACAAAGTTCATCTTTCCTGGCATGTCATGCAGGGTTGCATGTTCCATTCATACCTGCTCCTATGTGTTGCCGTGTCACGGTGCAGATCTGAGCTCTCTGCCTACGCATCTTATGTTGTTTCCAGAATGAAGTTGCATAAGTGCCCACAGACCACATCCCCAGTGCCTCAATTCCAGTTACACAGAGAGCCTACTCATTGTGACGCCTGCTCCCTCTTACCCTCTCACACTCTGGCCCAACTCCATGGGGCCACTCACCCGCTTGTGGCTCAGTGGACCTTGTTTAGATCATCCATTTCGCTCTCCATCTCTCTGCACTTCACAGACCTTGACTAGAAGGCCCACTTTCAGCTGTACCTACTCACAGGTTTTTTCCCTTTCCGCACCTTCCTGCAGGTCTTCATTGTCTCCAGTTCCCTGTCCCAGGGCTGATTAGTGTCTCATGTGTTGACCGTGTTGTTGCCTGTGAATATGGATGGCTGACCTTTGCCATTTGATGTCATTCAACATTTCGAATGTCACATGTGTATTACTTTTCCCCTGGTATGTGTGGCAAATCGACAGTTGCATGGCACCTCATTATGCTTTTATGCCACTGTTGAATGTCAATGTGTCCACTGCTGGCATGAACATGATGGGTGGGGGAGGTCACCTGTCAGTAAATGATATGCATCTGTTGCTAACAGAACAAAGTATGTGAATGAACAATGTCTGATGGGTGCGTGCCCTGCCATTTGTTGTCAGAGTGCACTTTGAAGCATATGTGCATTGACTGTCTCCTTGAACATGATTCAATATGTCTTTCTCTGTCCATGTGCAGGTGTGAATGCATCAGATGCAGAGGAGGAGGAGGGGGAGGATGAAGAGTTAGTGGTGCGTAAGACCACCAGTGGAGGACATGTTGTGGTACGCCATGAGAACCCACTGGTGCTCCTGACCTTCCTCAGTCGTGCTGCAGACTGTTCGGATTCAGCTGGCTTTGATGCTGAACCTTATGTGTATACCTCAAAGAGGGCGAAGGTGAGTGCCCCAATGGGCTGATCAGATGGGGCCTGTGAGTCTACGACAGGGCAGCTGGCTTCACAAGACCAGTCAGAGGTTGTCCCCTCGTCTGCGGAGTGTACGGCTGCAAGACCACCCTTCCATGATTTGGCTTCAGGTCCTGGGGCTGATGTCCAAGGGAGGGTTGCAGACCTACAGCCAACGACCGGGACACCACAGCAACAGGCATGGTCCCTTGCATCAGGCCGCCGTGGGCCCCCCACACGTGCTGAACATGTGCAGTTTGGGGAGACAGAGCGAGAGCAGCAGATGTTGCATGCCGGCGTCCACCATGGGAATGTGTCGGACAAAATATCTGAGGGTATGGATAAGATGGGCTAATCCCTGACCCCGCCAGCGGCCTGGGTAGAGCAACAGCTGCATGTCATGCGGTCCTCATGCCGCTCCCACAGACTGCACATGAAGGCAGACATCAAGGGCCGACGGGCTAATCTTCAGGCACACAGAGAGGCCCTGAGGCTTGAGATGCAGGCAATGAGGACTGCAATCCATGACAAACTCAGAGCCACAAGACCACTAATCCACAAGGATATGGATGCGGGGAGCACACATACAAATGCACAACATATGGTACTTTGGCAGCGTGTCACAGACCAGATTAACGCCTTAGGGGTGGAGATGCGCACTGCGGAACAGGTTGTGAAGCACCGAAATGATCTCACCTGTCGCACCAAGCACAAGCTGAGTGTCAACCTGGCCTGTGCAATGGTAACTGCAGGGTTCCAGCAGAAAAGGAGCAGCTGACACTGCATGAAGAGGCCACAAGCCAATTCATCCTCAATGAGCAGGTGCAAGGCATGGGAGGCCTGGAGAATTATGAGGGCATATCAGGTAAGTGGCCGTCATTGTGCATCCTGTGTTTTACCAGTCATGCATCCCCCACATCATTTGTGTATTGGCACATCTGCCTGCATTTGTAAGACAGCCCTGGGTAAAGCATGTCATGTGATGTACAAACTCATGTCAAATGCCCATCATACTGGGAGTAGCCTGCGTGGCGGACATTGGTGGCACATGTCTGTGTGACAGTACACATACCCCACAGAGTACTCCACCGGTACATGGGCACCATGAGACACCTACATGTACTGTTGAGTGCTAAATTCTTGTTGCATGTCACTCTGCACTGCTAGACAGGTGCATGCAAACAAAGTTTATCTTTCCTGGCATGTCATGCAGGGTTGCATGTTCCATTCATACCTGCTCCTATGTGTTGCCGTGTCACAGTGCAGATCTGAGCTGTCTGCCTACGCACCTTGTGTTGTTCCCAGAATGAAGTTGCATAAGTGCCCACAGACCACATCCCCAATGCCTCAATTCCAGTTACACAGCGAGCCTACTCATTGTGACGCCTGCTCCCTCTTACCCTCTCACACTCTGGCCCAACTCCATGGGGCCACTTCCCTCACCCGCTTGTGGCTCAGTGGACCTTGTTTAGATCATCCAATCTGCTCTCCATCTCTCTGCACTTCACAGACCTTGACTAGAAGGCCCACTTTCAGCTGTACCTACTCACAGGTTTTTTCCCTTTCCGCACCTTCCTGCAGGTCTTCATTGTCTCCAGTTCCCTGTCCCAGGGCTGATTAATGTGACATGTGTTGACCGTGTTGTTGCTTGTGAATATGGAAGGCTGACCTTTGCCATTTGATGTCATTCAAGATTTCGAATGTCACATGTGTATTTCTTTTCCCCTGGTATGTGTGGCAAATCGACAGTTGCATGGCACCTCATTATGCTTTTATGCCACTGTTGAATGTCAATGTGTCCACTGCTGGCATGAACATGATGGTTGGGAAGGTCACTTGTCATTAAATGCTATGCATCTGTTACGAACAGAACAAGGTATGTGAATGAACAATGTCTGATGGGTGCGTGCCCTGCCATTTGTTGTCAGAGTGCACTGGGGAGGTCACCTGTCAGTAAATGCTATGCATCTGTTACGAACAGAACAAAGTGTATGAATGAACAATGTCTGACGGGCGCTTGCCCTGCCAATTGGTTGTCAGAGTGCACTTTGAAGCATATGTGCATTGACTGTCTCCTTGAACATGACTCAATATGTCTTTCTCTGTCCATGTGCAGGTGTGAATGCATCAGGTGCAGAGGAGGAGGAGGGGGAGGATGAAGAGTTAGTGGTGCGTAAAACCACCAGTGGAGGACATGTTGTGGTACGCCATGAGAACCCACTGGTGCTCCTGACCTTCCTCAGTCGTGCTACTGACTGTTTGGATTTAGCTGGCTTTGCTGCTGAACCTTATGTGTATACCTCAAAGAGGGCGAAGGTGAGTGCCCCAGTGGGCTGATCAGATGGGGCCTGTGAGTCTACGACAGGGCAGATGGCTTCACAAGGCCAGTCAGTGGTTGTCCCCTCGTCTGCGGTGTGTACGGCTGCAAGGTCACCCTTCCATGATTTGGCTTCAGGTCGTGGGGCTGATGTCCAAGGGAGGGTTGCAAACCTGCAGCCAATGACAGGGACACCACAGCAACAGGCATGGTCCCTTGCATAAGGCCACCGTGGGCCCCGCACACGTGCTGGACATGTGCAGGTTGGGGAGACAGAGCGAGAGCAGCAAATGTTGCGTGCAAACCCTCCACCTTGGGAATGTGTTGGACAAAATATCTGAGGGTCTGGATAAGATGAGCAAGTCCTTGACCCCGCCAGTGGCCTGGGTAGAGCAACAGCTGCAGGTCATGCGGTCCTCATGCCGCTCCCACAGACTGCACATGAAGGCAGACATCAAGGGCCGACGGGCTAATCTTCAGGCACACAGAGAGGCTGTGAGGCTTGAGATGCAGGCTATGAGGACTGCAGTCCATGACAAACTCAGAGCCACAAGAACGCTGATCCACAAGGATATGGATGCTTTCAGGCAGACACTCTCAGAGCAACTCAATGCATCACGGTGAGCGTGCATACATACTCTGTAGCCATCCGTGAGAAAATGCATGGATACCTCACTGTGCTGGTGCATTCAACTGTATGATGGCTGGCTGTGGCCAGTGAAGACCAGGCCTTGGCACTGCGTGGTAGGGCTCCGACACCATGTCCACCTGCAGATCAACCACAGGATTGGGGCCCCGGCACATAGCATACTCCTGGTCCAATGTTGCTGTGAGGTCCATGAGCCCATGAATGGGATTATTTTATTTTATTGTAGTCTAATTTGTGTGGTCACTCATATGGAAATCGACATGTACCCTACCCCGCCTCCCGGATGACCCCCTCCCACCAGTCCATGATGGACATTTTTTTAGCTGTTGTCCATGGACAGAATTCTTTCTTGTTTTTTGGGTCCCCTGGATTCAGCATTGACACTTTGGTTTTTTTTCACTTCTCCTGGCCGAATGTTGGAATGCATTTTTGTTTTGCCCTTTCCAAGGTGGAATTTTTGTATTTTACTTTTTTTTTCTCCCTAGAGATCTGCATTTTACCTCTCAAGGGTATGATAAATGCAGTTGTGGACAAGCAGCCATGCGCAGTGACGGCAACTGCCATGGTTGCCTCGTGGTCAACAGGATGGCATATGCAGGTAACACTGGGTGGAGGGAAATCTTGATGCATGTGTGCTGCACGCATGAACTATGGCTGTTGTAATGCATTGCCCCATATTGTTGCAGTGCTCCTAAATCATGCAGTGACTGCACTCCATGAGAGGTCCACCCTGCACCCTTTCACATCCCTAGGCAACATGCCCTCTGCCAGGCACTGGCCCTCCTCTAACGCATTTGGTGCACAGTTCCTGATGCAGGTGATGAGGGAAACACATCATGCCAGCTCAGTCCGCTGGTAAGCATGTGCAATGTCTTGCGTGTTGTGTAAGTGTTATTGGTCATCTTGGTATTTGAATGCATTACACGTCTTGATTAAATGAGGTGTTAACCATGTGTCACAGTGAGTGTCTGTGCAGATGTGTGTCTGTACACATGCATGTGTCTGTGGGTGTAGTTGCACTTCTATGCATGTGCATTGTTTTGGTGGATGCACTTAGATAACCGACATCATCATTGGAAGTGATTGTGCAGCACTATTCATACTTTCCCCTTTGGCAGTGTTTCATTCAGTGTGAATGTACGACATACTGATTGACGGCATGCATTCACTGTGCATCTGCACTCTGTGTATTTGTGTACTCAGACACTTGCCTCACTGACCGTGATGATGTCTCCTTACTGCCACCCTTCAACTCCCCCTGTCCACATGTTTCGTACCGTGCCGTGCAGGTGTATTCCTGGTGCACACTACTCTTAGACCTGTGCCACTTCCCAATCCACTCCCTTCTCCACTTACATGACCTGCCCACCCATGCCACTGTTCAAAATGTACCACACACGTATACTGACATGGATTATCATCCTATGCTACAGCGCTTCATGACGTAACCTATGGTGACTCAATTCTGGCCTTTTGTGTGCATTGACTCCACAGGAAATGTTTTCACACTTGATGCATGTTGGGTTGGACCGATAAGCACATGTGTTCCCATGACTGACTGCTTCTGCATTATCCAAGGATGATACATTTTGTATAGTGTTTTATTCTGTTGGTTATCTGTACAAGGGTGTCTTACTTGTTTTGTTGGTATTGGTGCGTTCTTCATGTCATCTGCCAATGTCAGTAAGTGTACATAGAGGGCCCACATTGTGGTCCCATGCATGTGTGTTAGGGAGAATTCTCAGACATGTGCTTATTTCCCTTCACCTTAGAGACCGCCAGCAACTTTGCTGGATTTTGAGGACTTGTTTTTTCCCGTAGAGTGAGTGTGAGCCTTTTTCCCACTCTCTCAGGTATTTTGATGTGTGTTTTACTCTTGTGTTCTTTGGTTATGGAATTTTAGATAAACCCCATAGGCATCAACGTTTTATTGTTGTATCACACAGCACCTTTAGTGCAGTGGCACAGGGTGTCCTTTGGACTTCCCAAGGTTTAAATACCTTCTCTGGGATGAACTACTGTTCCCCAGAGAATGTAAAGTTAAATTGACTTTACTAGTCTTTTTAAATTCATAGACCCAGCACAAACTATCTTCCTATAGAGTGCTGGCGGGGTTACTTAGTATCCCTATGTCTAAACACTCTTGTAGTTGTCAAAAGCGACCCTTCCTATTGAAATGGCTGGTGGCAGTGGTTTTATAATGAACTACCATGATTTTTCCTGACCGTAAACCCCGGTAGCAAAAAATCGGGGCCGCCATGTTTTTCAATATGGCGCCCAAGACCCCTCTGTAAAAACAGACTCCGGTCATCTTTTTTCGTCTTTTTTGTGGAAAGGTCCTTCTGGTGTTTAAATGAGTGTCTGGGGTGGGCAGGAAGTGAGGGAGATGCCCAAAACTCCCTGTGCTTGGTCTCCTAGGAAACCCAAATGCACTCTGGCGTGATTGGCTGGCTGACTGTCCGGTAAGGACAGCCACCCTGCTGGGTGAGTGACAGCTAGGCTGGAATGAATGGGAGAAAACTGTTTAAAAGGCGAATCTCCAGGACTGGAAGGCAGAGTCGACCACTGGAACGAAAGAACCGAAGACGAGCTGGAAGAGGACAGCTGCTGAAACTATTGGACTGTTGCTTTGCCCGGTGAAGCCCTGCCCCAACCCCAAATTGCCAGATCTCCAATCGACAGAGAAGCCCCTTCAAGGACGGCTTCTTCCTTTGAGTTAGTGGGATCAATCAACTCAGCAAAAGTCTGGATACCATTCTCGGAGCTGGGTAAGGTTAACCAGGGAGAAGGACACCAGTTTGTGTTTGGAAGCCACAGCTACTTGAGCTGAAGTGGCACCATTTTTGTTTGCTCCAACGACGATCCTGTGCAGTGCAGGAGTCCCCTGACGTCCTCCCTCTTGTCCCCACGACTGAGGCTCAGGAACAGCGAGACCTGCAGGACCTGCCAGGAGCCAACATCTTCAGCTGCATCTTTTTGCTCCACTTTAAGGTACTGTGCCATCCAGTTGAGAGATCCTAACTCTCACGGTGGAAGTTCGTGAAACTTTCCCAACTCGCAGGCCTAATCAGCTTGTGACCCAGCATATCTTTCTTTATCATCTGAACTACTTCTAAAAAATTTTACAAAGACTTCTCCATTTGTACCAGAATTGTGCTGTCCTATCCAAGAACACTAGACTATTGACTTTGGCCTGGCCTATTGAATTGAACTGACCCTCCCGGTACTTTGAACCTTTGCATTATCTAAAAGAAGTGTTTTCTAACCCTTTGCACAAACCTATGCTTTTTTATTCCTATTTAAAAGTACTGAAGAGCCATTTGGCTCCTTTTTCATGGGAGCTCAAACTCTCTTTATAACTTAGAATTTGAATCTGTAGTATATTGGTGTTTAATATTGAGTTGATTTCTACTAGTAAAGGTTTTCTAAATGACTGTGTAAATAAATGTTTAAGTATTTTTTACCAAGAAAAAAGTGTGTCTACTTGAACCACTGTGATTGTGATACTTCGGTGTAACTTCCTCTACTGCTCACATTCCCTCTTGAGATAAGCCTGGCTGCTCAGCTCGCTAGCAAAAGTGTGTGGCACAGATTTATACCAAAGGTTGGTTTTTGCTTACACCTGTAGTCCTAATTGTGCGTGCTGTTCCCAGAGGGTACTGCCTGCAATTCTGCCTAACAATGTGTGAGACTCCCCAGTTGAAAAGTATTTATAACGTTATGAATTGAATTAGGGTTATCATTCCCACAGGAGTGCATTTGGGCTACCTACTGGGGACAGTGGGTTGCATTATTTTGTATTTTAAAAGCTTATGTTGGAGGACATTAAGAAAATACTTTTTCGACAAAGGAGATC
This sequence comes from Ambystoma mexicanum, assembly GCF_040938575.1. Taxonomy (NCBI): domain Eukaryota; kingdom Metazoa; phylum Chordata; class Amphibia; order Caudata; family Ambystomatidae; genus Ambystoma; species Ambystoma mexicanum. Next base: position 270,061,441 of record NC_090921.1, on the reverse strand, counting down.
TAGTAACTTTTCACAAATCGAACAACAAACACTTATGAGATTATTGGACAACCAGGATCTTATCTTGAAACCAGCGAATAAAGGGGGTGTATTGGTACTCATGGAAATATAGCACTACATGAGGGAGGTGAAGAGACAGTTATAGGACAGGGAGACATATTTAGAACTTTCATTTTATCCTACAGATAAAGCCAAATTGCTCATTAAGGAAACCTTAGATGATGCACAGATGAAGGGCGGTAAGAACATAGAAGACTAGAACATTTTTGGAAGTTGCAAATCGAGCCGTGCCTGTATCATACTTGTTACCCAAGATCCATAAGGGTTTGATGAATCCCCCTGGGCGTCCAATAATCTCCGCAATGGGGAGTATACTAGAACCGTTGGCGAAATATTTAGACATGGTAATACAACCATTGATTCAAACTAGCATAATTACATCAAGGATACTACGCACTTCTTGTCTAAATTGAATAACATTGAGTTTGTACCCGGTCGGGACATTCTCTTCACAATGGATGTCACTTCCCTATACACAAATATAACACATGAGGTTGGACTGGAAGTCATGAAATGATAGTTGTTGGCACACACTACATGTAGTGCGGACAGCGTTTTTGTACTAACTCTCCTAAAGCTAGTACTCATGAATAATGTCTTTAGCTTTAATGATAGGTTCTATTTACAACCCTCAGGGACCAGTATGGTGGCAGCTATGGCCCCAAGTTGTGCGAATAGCTTTATGCTCTATTTGGAATCAGAAAATGTCTTGATTTCGGCAACATGGATGAACTATCTATCTCTATATGTGAGATACATTGACGTATGATGTATTTGGGATATAGAGTGGACCTAAACAGGAGTTACAGAATTATTTCGAAATGATGAATCAGATGCATCCTCGCATTAAATTCACAACTGATCTGAGTGAGACATGTTTACATTTCCTGGACATTGAAATTGATGTGGAAGAGAGTAAACTTAACACAAAGATTTTTGCCAAGTCTACAGATCAGGATAGTCTGTTGTTAGCCACAAGCATTCATCCAAAACATACATTAGACAGTGTTCCATTGAGTCCGTTTTTACAATACTGACGGAATCTTTCTAATCCTGTAGAGTACGACAGACAAGTTTCTGTATTGAAAGAGAAGTTTCTAGCGAGACAATATGATGAGGGGCTGATCCAACAAGCGATTGATAAAGTGTCCCAGAGTAGCAGAAAATAACTTTTTGTACCTAAGTCATTGAAAGCCAGTCTACCACTGGTATATGTGACCACTTATTTGTTGCAGAGCAAAACAATCAAACAGGTGATCAGAAGGGACTGCTCTTTGCTACAGATGGATTGTACATTGGGAAGATTATTCCCAAACCCACCTGTGTTTGCTTATAAAAATAGTAAAACCCCTTAAGAATACACTTGTGAGAGCAGAACTAACATCAACAAGTACAACTAAAAGTTCATGTAAGGGCACACAACCATGTTGTAATTGTCAACAGTAACATCATAATGGGCACATAAATCACTCACCCACCTAAAGGTACTGAGATTAAACTGAGACACTCCAATACGTGTGACTCAATTAATAGTGCCTTGAAGATTAATGTATGTGGGCATGAGGACAAGAAAGGCCAAGATCTACTGGACCGAGCAGAAATCAAATATATGTACGAGGAATTTGTCTTCACCAGTAACCTTGCATTTTCTGGAGGCTCACCATAATGTAGCACAGATGAAATGTGTAATTTTGAAACAGTTACTCAAGCAAAGAGAGGAGGGGATGTCACTAGACTGCTCATGCAGAAAGAACCTGAGTGGATGGAACATTTAGACTGTGTGGTACCTAGCGGGATGAACATCAAATGTGACATTACCTGCTTTGTCTAGGTTACAAAATGTGAACCAGACTCCTACTGGAGTCAGATTGTGAGCATGGGGAGTCATGTGAGGCTGTTTTTTTGCGGGGGAAATGAATGTTGGGTTGGAGGAGGTGAGCTTAATAGCCTCCTCATGAAGCAAACTACGAGATTGGCAAACTGAAAGGCTGTTATCCTTCTTGCTAGTGGATGGTAATGAAGGCAGTATGTTCAGATTGCAAGATGATCATAAGGTGTTCAACCGTCACTGGGTTGTGATTCAAATGTGTTTTTAAAATGTGAATTTTCAGGTACAAATACCAGAATGCCAGGCTGGGGAGCCCTGTGGCACCAGGCCAGCATTTGCTGGATTGGTGCCACTAGGGCTGCCTTGCCCCTGCCGGAACCATACACATTATCCACTATGTAGAACAGACCCTTCATAAACATTCTGGGTGAATTTGTGGTAACATCTTTAGTTGCTAGGACAGAAGAGAACAGTACAATTAACTCTGCGGAACAAATGTGATATCCGCTGCTCAGTGAGGGAAATACCAGAGAGAACAAAGCATAACGGAGGTGTGGTGAAATGTAAAGAACAAAGCATAATGGAGGTGTGGTGAAATGTAAAGAACAAAGCATAATGGAGGTGTGGTGAAATGTAAAGAACAAAGCATAATGGAGGTGTGGTGAAATGTAAAGAACAAAGCATAATGGAGGTGTGGTGAAATGTAAAGAACAAAGCATAACGGAGGTGTGGTGAAATGTAAAGAACAAAGCATAACGGAGGTGTGGTGAAATGTAAAGAACAAAGCATAACGGAGGTGTGGTGAAATGTAAAGAACAAAGCATAACGGAGGTGTGGTGAAATGTAAAGAACAAAGCATAACGGAGGTGTGGTGAAATGTAAAGAACAAAGCATAACGGAGGTGTGGTGAAATGTAAAGAACAAAGCATAACGGAGGTGTGGTGAAATGTAAAGAACAAAGCATAACGGAGGTGTGGTGAAATGTAAAGAACAAAGCATAATGGAGGTGTGGTGAAATGTAAAGAACAAAGCATAACGGAGGTGTGGTGAAATGTAAAGAACAAAGCATAATGGAGGTCTGGTGAAATGTAAATGCGCTCCATTGATGCGCTGAGTCAGGATATGTTAACGCACCGAATATTTACAGTGTGCAAGGACTGGCTGGGTAATTTCTGGGGGTTAGATGGTGTCGAGGGAATCGGCGGCCACTCCGGATCTTAGAATACAGATTATAGTGAATTTAATCCCCTTAATGAAATATTGGAAATACCAATTCAAAATAAAGAGGAGATGTTAAAGTTTTTCTCTTTCGGCGCAATACATAATATGGTTAACTCGTTCCTACAAGATGGCCGCAATATATTTAAGTTACCGGTATACACCATGGAGGGACATGTGACTAAGATGTGATGGAATGCCTTCATTTAAGTGCAGCATCCACACAGGCTCAGTTTTTCTGCTGAGTTCCCGCGTGAAGGACGCAGGAAACGCTGCAGGTATGGGTTCTAGCAACAATCATGGGGAATTAGACACAAGAGGGACACTAGGTCCCTGGTACTGTGAGTGATTTGTAACAGGCTGATGTGTCACTTTTCAATAGGAAGAAAATTACCATTGATATGTAAAACAAACAGCAGAGGAGTTAGCCAGTGTAAAATCAGGAAGGCTATACAGATGACAGTTCACCATTTGTACTTCATGGGGAAAACCTTTGATTGACTTGGATGATTTTTTGAGTGAAGGGCTACATATTTTTATTTCATGTTGGGTTTCAGATTGACAATCAAGGGTGATGTGTCTACGATGCAAAGGTTAGGGAACATTATTTATGATATATTTACTTGGATTTTGTACAGACCTCGAGTGGCTATTAATGAGTAATTGTATACATATTTTCTAGGTTATTTAATTGAATGCAAGATTAGAAGAACACTATACAGGCACTGAAGACGGATACTTTATCTGAAACGCCTTTGCATTAATTTCTGGAGGAGACCAACTGAATATCTACAGATTTACCTCGGCAAATAAAAAAATTGCTCAGTGTTTGTTGTTTATATAATAGGATTACATTCAGGGGGTAATTCATAGAATTCAGCGCACAAGTGGCGCACGCGGCTGGCGCACAGTGTGCGCGTGCAAATCCCTGCGCCAGCCGCGTGCGCTAAAATCCATTTCCGCGCACAGCGTATTCATGGATTCCAGCCACCAAAACCAGCCGTGGCGCACAGTGGCGCAGCGACCCTGCAGCAGCGCCAGTTACGCCCCCAAGAACGCCTCTCGCGCAGGGAAAAGTCATCAATATACCCAATCCAGCGCAAAGGGCTGCGCTAACCCTGTACCAGCACGGCAAGCGGGCTACGTGTATCACTGGGGTGCGCGGGAAGTACCTCACGCGATTGGCCCCGTGCGAGCAGGGTACGCGTATTTCAGGGGTGCGCGGGAAGTTCCACATGCGATTTCCGCAGGGTACGTGTATCTCAGGGGTGCGCGGGAATTTCCACACGCGATTGGGCCCGTGCGAGCAGGGTACACGTATCTCAGGGGTGCGCAGGAAGTGCCACACGCGATTTCTGCAGGGTACGTGTATTTCAGGGGTGCGCGGGAATTTCCACACGCGATTGGGGGTACGCGTATCTCAGGGGTGCGCGGGAAGTGCCACACGCGATTTCAGCAGGGTACGTGTATGTCAGGGGTGCGCGGGAAATTCCACACGCGATTTCATCATGGTACGTGTATTTTGGGGTGCAGGGGAAGTTTCACACGCGACATCAGCAGGGCACGTGTATTTCAGGGGTGCGCGGGAAGTTCCACACGCGATTCCATCAGGGTACGTGTATTACAGGGGTGCGCGGGGAGCACCACACGTGAATTGCACGTGTGGGTCCTCCCAGGTGTTCCCTCTACACCCTCCATGGCCCCTGCAGGTGGCTCACACCACAGGGACCTACCCTGCACATGTCCTGCAGGCACACCATCCACCATGGCCATGACCCCCAGCCAACCCACATGTCAACTTGCACTACTGCCCACCAACGCATGTCCCCCTGCACCCCCAGTCACCAGGGGCACCCTCCACCAGGCCCCCACCCATGTCTCCCAGCACCCCCACCCCCCAGCAGTGCAGGGGCACCCGCCACCAGGCCCCCACCCATGTATCCCACCACCCCCACCCCCCAGCCACGAGGGGCACCCACCACCAGGCCCCCACCCATGTCTCCCAGCACCCCCACCCCCCAGCAGTGCAGGGGCAGCCTCCACCAGGCCCCCACCCATGTCCAACTCATGTCTCCCACCACCCCCACCCCCCAGCACTGTGGGGCACCTGCCAACAGGCCCCCACCCATGTCCAACTCATGTTCCCCACCACCCCCACCACCCAGCACTGTGGGGCACCTGCCAGCAGGCCCCACCCATGTCCAACTCATGTTCCCCACCACCCCCACCCCCCAGCACTGTGGGGCACCCACCACCAGGCCCCCACCCATGTCTCCCACCACCCCTACCCCCCAGCAGTGCAGGGGCAGCCTCCACCAGGCCCCCACCCATGTCTCCCAGCACCCCCACGCACTGTGGGGCACCTGCCAGCAGGCCCCCACCCTTGTCCAACTCATGTTCCCCACCACCCCCACCACCCAGCACTGTGGGGCACCTGCCAGCAGGCCCCCACCCATGTTCAACTCATGTCTCCCAGCACCCCCACCCCCCAGCACTGTGGGGCACCTGCCAGCAGGCCCCCACCCATGTCCAACTCATGTTCCCCACCACCCCCACCCCCCAGCACTGTGGGGCACCTGCCAGCAGGCCCCCACCCATGTCCAACTCATGTTCCCCACCACCCCCACCCCCCAGCAGTGCAGGGGCACCCACCACCAGGCCCCCACCCATATCTCCCAGCACCCCCACCCCCCAGCACTGTGGGGCACATGCCAGCAGGCCCCCACCCATGTCCAACTCATGTTCCCCACCACCCCCACCCCCCAGCACTGTGGGGCACCTGCCAGCAGGCCCCACCCATGTCTCCCACCACCCCCACCCCCCAGCAGTGCAGGGGCAGCCTCCACCAGGCCCCCACCCATGTCTCCCAGCACCCCCACCCCCCAGCACTGTGGGGCACCTGCCAGCAGGCCCCCACCCATGTCCAACTCATGTTCCCCACCACCCCCACCCCCCAGCAGTGCAGGGGCACCCACCACCAGGCCCCCACCCATGTCCCCCACCACCCCCACCCCCCAGCAGTGCAGGGGCAGCCTCCACCAGGCCCCCACCCATGTCTCCCAGCACCCCCACCCCCCAGCACTGTGGGGCACCTGCCAGCAGGCCCCCACCCATGTCCAACTCATGTTCCCCACCACCCCCACCCCCCAGCAGTGCAGGGGCACCCACCACCAGGCCCCCACCCATTTCTCCCACCACCCCCACCCCCCAGCAGTGCAAGGGCAGCCTCCACCAGGCCCCCACCCATGTCTCACACCACCTCCACCCCCCAGCCACCAGGGGCAGCCTCCACCAGGCCCCCACCCATGTCTCCCACCACCCCCACCCCCCCAGTCACCAGGGGCAGCCTCCACCAGGCCCCCACCCATGTCTCCCACCACCCCCACCCCCCCAGTCACCAGGGGCAGCCTCCACCAGGCCCCCACCCATGTCTCCCACCACCCCCACCCCCCAGCAGTGCAGGGGCAGCCTCCACCAGGCCCCCACCCATGTCCAACTCATGTCTCCCACCACCCCCACCCCCCAGCACTGTGGGGCACCTGGTAGCAGGCCCCCACCCATTTCCAACTCATGTTCCCCACCACCCACACCCCCCAGCACTGTGGGGCACCTGCCAGCAGGCCCCCACCCATGTCTCCCACCACCCCCACCCCTCAGCAGTGCAGGGGCAGCCTCCACCAGGCCCCCACCCATGTCTCCCAGCACCCCCACCCCCCAGCCACCAGGGGCAGCCTCCACCAGGCCCCCACCCATGTCTCCCACCACCCCCACCCCCCCAGCACGGTGGGGCACCCACCACCAGGCCCCCACCCATGTCTCCCAGCACCCCCACCCCCCAGCAGTGCAGGGGCAGCCTCCACCAGGCCCCCACCCATGTCCAACTCATGTCTCCCACCACCCCCACCCCCCAGCAGTGCAGGGGCAGCCTCCACCAGGCCCCCACCCATGTCTCCCAGCACCTCACCCCCCAGCACTGTGGGGCACCTGCCAGCAGGCCCCCACCCATGTCCAACTCATGTTCCCCACCACCCCCATCCCCCAGCAGTGCAGGGGCACCCACCACCAGGCCCCCACCCATGTCTCCCACCACCCCCACCCCCCAGCAGTGCAGGGGCAGCCTCCACCAGGCCCCCACCCATGTCTCACACTACCCCCACCCCCCAGCCACCAGGGGCAGCCTCCACCAGGCCCCCACCCATGTCTCCCACAACCCTCACCCCCCCAGTCACCAGGGGCAGCCTCCACCAGGCCCCCACCCATGTCCAACTCATGTCTCCCACCACCCCCACCCCCCAGCAGTGCAGGGGCAGCCTCCACCAGGCCCCCACCCATGTCTCCCACCACCCCCATCCCCCAGCACTGTGGGGCACCTGCCAGCAGGCCCCCACCCATGTCCAACTCATGTTCCCCACCACCCCCACCCCACAGCAGTGCAGGGGCACCCACCACCAGGCCCCCACCCATTTCTCCCACCACCCCCACCCCCCAGCAGTGCAGGGGCAGCCTCCGCCAGGCCCCCACCCATGTCTCACACCACCCCCACCCCCCAGCCACCAGGGGCAGCCTCCACCAGGCCCCCACCCATGTCTCTCACCACCCCCACCCCCCCAGTCACCAGGGGCAGCCTCCACTAGGCCCCCACCCATGTCTCCCACCACCCCCACCCCCCCAGTCACCAGTGGCAGCCTCCACCAGGCCCCCACCCATGTCTCCCACCACCCCCACCCCCCAGCAGTGCAGGGGCAGCCTCCACCAGGCCCCCACCCATGTCTCACACCACCCCCACCCGCCATCCACCAGGGGCAGCCTCCACCAGGCCCCCACCCATGTCTCCCAGCACCCCCACCCCCCAGCAGTGCAGGGGCAGCCTCCACCAGGCCCCCACCCATGTCTCCCACCACCCCCACCCCCCAGCACAGTGGGGCACCTGCCAGCAGGCCCCACCCATGTCCAACTCATGTTCCCCACCACCCCCACCCCCCAGCACTGTGGGGCACCTGCCAGCAGGCCCTCACCCATGTCCAACTCATGTCTCCCACCACCCCCACCGCCCAGCACTGTGGGGAACCTGCCAGCAGGCCCCCACCCATGTCCAACTCATGTTCCCCACCACCCCCACCCCCCAGCACTGTGGGGCACCTGCCAGCAGGCCCCCACCCATGTCTCCCACCACCCCCACCCCCCAGCAGTGCAGGAGCAGCCTCCACCAGGCCCCCACCAATGTCTCCCAGCCCCACCACCCTCCAGCCACCAGGGGCAGCCTCCACCAGGCCCCCACCCATGTCTAACACCACCCCCACCCCCCAGCACTGTGGGGCACCCACCACCAGGCCCCCACCCATGTCTCCCAGCACCCCCATCCCCCAGCAGTGCAGGGGCAGCCTCCACCAGGCCCCCACCCATGTCCAACTCATGTCTCGCACCACCCCCACCCCCCACCCACCAGGGGCAGCCTCCCATGTCTCCCACCACCCCCACCCCCCCAGCCACCGAGGGGCAGCCCCCACCAGGCCCCCACCCATGTCTCCCACCACCCCCACCCCCCAGTCACCAGGGGCAGCCTCCACCAGACCCCCACCCATGTCTCCCACCACCCCCACCCCCCAGCAGTGCAGGGGCAGCCTCCACCAGGCCCCCACCCATGTCTCACACCACCCCCACCCCCCAGCCACCAGGGGCAGCCTCCACCAGGCCCCCACCCATGTCTCCCAGCAGTCCACCCATGTCTCCCAGCACCCCTACCCCCCAGCAGTGCAGGGGCAGCCTCCACCAGGCCCCCACCCATGTCCAACTGATGTCTCCCACCACCCCCACCCCCCAGCCACCAGGGGCAGCCTCCACAAGGCCCCCACCCATGTCTCCCACCCCCCAGCAGTGCAGGGGCAGCCTCCACCAGGCCCCCACCCATGTCTCCCAGCACCCCCACCCCCCAGCACTGTGGGGCACCTGCCAGCAGGCCCCCACCCATGTCCAACTCATGTTCCCCACCACCCCCAGCACTGCGGGGCACCTGCCAGCAGGCCCCCACCCATGTCTCCCACCACCCCCACCCCCCAGCAGTGCAGGGGCAGCCTCCACCAGGCCCCACCCATGTCTCCCAGCACCCCCACCCCCCAGCCACCAGGGGCAGCCTCCACCAGGCCCCCACCCATGTCTCCCACCACCCTCACCCCCCCAGCACTGTGGGGCACCCACCACCAGGCCCCCACCCATGTCTCCCAGCACCCCCACCCCCCAGCAGTGCAGGGGCAGCCTCCACCAAGCCCCCACCCATGTCCAACTCAAGTCTCCCACCGCCCCCACCCCCCAGCCACGAGGGGCAGCCTCCACCAGGCCCCCACCCACGTCTCCCACCACCCCCACCCCCCCAGTCACCAGGGGCAGCCTCCACCAGGCCCCCACCCATGTCTCCCACCACCCCCACCCCCCCAGTCACCAGGGGCAGCCTCCACCAGGCCCCCACCCATGTCTCCCACCACCCCCACCCCCCAGCAGTGCAGGGGCAGCCTCCACCAGGCCCCCACCCATGTCTCACACCACCCCCACCCCCCAGCCACCAGGGGCAGCCTCCACCAGGCCCCCACCCATGTCTCCCACCACCCCCACCCCCCCAGTCACCAGGGGCAGCCTCCACCAGGCCCCCACCCATGTCTCCCACCACCCCCACCCCCCAGCAGTGCAGGGGCAGCTTCCACCAGGCCCCCACCCATGTCTCACACCACCCCCACCCCCCAGCCACCAGGGGCAGCCTCCACCAGGCCCCCACCCATGTCTCCCAGCACCCCCACCCCCCAGCAGTGCAGGGGCAGCCTCCACCAGGCCCCACCCATGTCTCCCAGCACCCCCACCCCCCAGCACTGTGGGGCACCTGCCAGCAGGCCCCCACCCATGTCCAACTCATGTTCCCCACCACCCCCACCCCCAGCACTGTGGGGCACCTGCCAGCAGGCCCCCACCCATGTCCAACTCATGTCTCCCACCACCCCCACCCCCCAGCACTGTGGGGCACCTGCCAGCAGGCCCCCACCCATGTCCAACTCATGTTCCCCACCACTCCCACCCACCAGCACTGTGGGGCACGTGCCAGCAGGCCCCCACTCATGTCTCCCAGCACCCCCACCACCCAGCCACCAGGGGCAGCCTCCACCAGGCCCCCACCCATGTCTCCCACCACCCCCACCCCCCCTGCACTGTGGGGCACCCACCACCAGGCCCCCACCCATGTCTCCCAGCACCCCCACCCCCCAGCAGTGCAGGGGCAGCCTCCACCAGGCCCCCACCCATGTCCAACTCATGTCTCCCACCACCCCCACCCCCCAGCCACTCGGGGCAGCCTCCACCAGGCCCCCACCCATGTCTCCCACCACCCCCACCCCCCAGTCACCAGGGGCAGCCTCCACCAGGCCCCCACCCATGTCTCCCACCACCCCCACCCCCCCAGGCACCAGGGGCAGCCTCCAACAGGCCCCCACCCATGTCTCCCACCACCCCCACCACCCCCACCCATGTCTCCCACCACCCCCACCCCCCAGCAGTGCAGGGGCAGCCTCCACCAGGCCCCCACCCATGTCTCACACCACCCCCAGCCACCAGGGGCAGCCTCCACCAGGCCCCCACCCATGTCTCCCAGCACCCCCACCCCCAGCAGTGCAGGGGCAGCCTCCACCATGCCCCCACCCATGTCTCCCAGAACCCCCACCCCCCAGCACTGTGGGGCACCTGCCAGCAGGCCCCCACCCATGTCCAACTCATGTTCCCCACCACCCCCACCCCCCAGCACTGTGGGGCACCTGCCAGCAGGCCCCCACCCATGTCCAACTCATGTCTCCCACCACCCCCAGCACTGTGGGGCACCTGCCAGCAGGCCCCCACCCATGTCCAACTCATGTTCCCCACCACCCCCACCCCCCAGCGCTGTGGGGCACCTGCCAGCAGGCCCCCACCCATGTGCAACTCATGTTCCCCAGCCAACATGTCATCACAATCTAGATCCCTGGTCCCTATGGTCAGCCTCCAAATGCAAAACACCCACCCGAGTATTGCATCCTCCCACTCATAATTTGCAATTACATCACAGAACACCAATTGCAAGTTCCGAAACAAACACATTTCCCTCACATACACCCAATGGGTGTCAGTGAATCTCAAAACGCATATCATGAAATGCATGAAACCAATGAGATACCACACATTGAAGTTCACCAAAAAAAATATGTATTAAAGGAAACATAAATAGAATAAAAAATGAAGAAACAGAAATGTGAATGTACAAAAATGAAAAGAAGCATGTCCGTGAAAAAAAGCAAAACCAAAAATAAAATTCCAAAGTAATGTTGTCCAAAGTCAATGTCCACAAAACAAAATCCAATGGGAAATAAAAAAGAAAGCCATTGCTCCATGGTTAAAAAGTGAAAAAAAAATACAATCCAACTGTGAACTATGTACATGGGAACAAGCCAGGGTCCATTATCCCAACAAAATAAAGGAAACCTATCTAACTACACTAACTAATAAAATAAACTATATACAAAAATGTGGCCAATGTCCGAAAGGTCCAAATAAAATCAAAACAAAAATGAAACCTAACACTACCTACATAACTATGTACAAGGGCAGCGGGCTAGTTTCACGGCTCACTTGTGGATGTCCCGGGCCAGGGCATCATCGAACTCCTCCTCAATGTCCCGGAGGCGGTCCTCCTCCATGGCCCCGAGGGTCCGCAGGGCCGTCGACGTCTCCACCTCCAAAACCCTGCGGATTGCCTCGAGGCACTCGGCCCGCCTCAGGGCCCTCCGCATGGAGTTCTCCGCCCTGACCATTGTGAGCCGTGCCTCTTCCGCCCGCTGCCGCTCCGCATCTATGGCGTGGCCCAACCGCTGCCACACGGAAGACACTCTCTGTCCTGGGTCCTCCTGCCCTCCGGCTGATGCCTGCCCCTCCGATGTTGAAGGCCCCGAGCCTTCATGGCTCCCACCATGTTGCTGCTGCTGCTGTGCCTCTGCCCGTGCACTGCCTCCTGCTGCCTCCACATCCTCCGCCGGCTGGGATGCAGTCGTAGATGTGGCCACCCCTGCTGGACGTCCGACTCCCGACTGTGGCAGGGATGCCTCCTCCAACAGACTGGCCGCACCGTCAGAGGCAGCTCCACAGGGCACCCAGGTGACTGATGGGTGGGAAGATGGCACAGAGGACGACTGACGCGTAGGGGGTCCAGTTGAGGAGGGGGTCGTAGCAAGCCCCATCAGACGGAGGAATCCAGCCTGGGTGACCTGTCCCAGCAGGCGTACGTGGTCAACGAGCCATTCGAGATGACGTGCAGTCTCTTCATGAAAAGACTGCAGGTCACCTCGCATGGCCCGTTGACGCAACGCCACACCAGCCAGGACAGGCTCAACCCGGACCTGGATAGCCACGTCCGCAGGCAGAGGAAGGCCAGTTGACGTGAGCTCATCCCCTGCCTGAAAACGGGTCTGGACGTAGGCATCCCTGCCTGTGCAAGATGATGCAGGGACAGGATCAGGGACAGGATTGCAAACTGGCACCTCCGCGGCGGCCTGTGCTGCCTCCTGTCCCTGGTCCTGCACTGCACCACTAGCACCAGTGGGATCCCCACCCCCAGACCCCGTCTCTGGTGCTTGCACGGCCTCCTCCTCCACCAAACCCCCCACCAACCTGGATGTCTCCGTGCCATCTTCCCCTGTTGGGCCCTGTGGGGTCCCAGCTGCCCCTTCTGCTGCTGAGGAGTCCAGCTCCAGCCTCCGCCTCTTGGACCTCCCCCCGGCAGCTGCGGCCTGGGACGCGGCTCCGGACTCCTCACTCACCGACGAGATCACAACATGGGAGGGGAGCCGGGCCTTGCGTCTCCGGCTGGCGGTGGGATCCCCGCAGCTGTGCTCCACAGCACCTTCTCCGCCCGCTTCATCAGTTGACGCTGCAGACAGGGAGAAACAAAACACAGGCATCAGGGCACTGTACAATGGACACATACACACATGACAGTTGTACATGAGTGGCATTGGCAAACCTCAGACATGTCATCACAATCCCCAACACACATGTCATTACAACTCGCACACATGAGCCATACCACAGCCATATCGCAACTGCCACCACCATCCATACACATACAACAGCATGAGCAGCCAAAGGTGAGCCAGACATCACATGCAACACAGGAAGTGCACCACACATGTACACACACCACCACACTTGCATGCATGTGTACACCTCTGCCAAGTGTCGCAGTGTTCAGACGGGCATCCATGTCACATCTGCCAATCAGGCTTCCACATACCGCTGTCACATGCATCCATGTTGCATCACTGTTGCACCCTTGTCAAATACACACACATGCACATGTACACAGTGCTGATACATGCAGCCAAAAACAACATACATGCGTGACATCACGGACATGTCTATTTACATACACATTCATCCAAACATGTGTGCCCACACAACTGCATTTGGCATGCAAGCCTACACACACAAGCACCATCCATGTCTCACACATTCCAGCCCTCGCATGTGTCAGCCCCACGGCCCTGTACACCCCCACCCATACTCGACCCCATACAAACAGATGTGCAACCTGCACACTACTGAATAATCACTACACGCACTGCTCACAATCAGGATGCATGTACACTCACCGCTCGACTCCAGATGGGTCTGCTTCTCAAGGACCTGGACGTGGAGCGCTGGGGATATGCGTTCCAGGACCCTCATCTGTTCTTCCGACAAGTGGCCCCGGCACCCCTTGGCATCCGCTGCCTTCAAGAGGCGCCGGGCCTTGTTCAGGGTCCTGGACCTGAAGTCCTCCCAGCGCTTCTTGACATGTTGTAAGTCGCAGACTGCCACCCCCTCCGCGTTGATGGCAGTCACGATGTCAGTCCAGATCCGAGTCCGTCCTTCCTTGTCGGCGCGGGAACTTCCGAAGAGGGCATCATACTGCCCCAGGACTTGCTCCACCAGGACACCAACTTCGGTGGCACTGAAGCTGGTGCCCCTCTGCCTCTCTGGCCGGGGGTTGTCAGTGGTCCCAGATGGTGTTTGCCCCGACATGACAACCCCAGAGGCAGGAGTGGGTGGGCAACTAGGTCCTGGGGCTGGGCTGTGGAGCGATGGAATCCCAGTCGGGAGTCTTCGGTTCCAGCAGGGGTGGTCACAGCAACAGCACCCCTGGCTGATGTGCAGGCAGCAAATGGCAGGGCACGTGGGCAGCAGGCAGTCAGGCAGCAGCAGATGGCAGGTGGGAGCGTGCTCGGGGCTCTGGGGGGCAGTAGTTCGGCCTTCTGGGCAGGAGCGTGGTCTTCCGTGTGCTTACGCGTGGCCAGCTTGATACGGAGTGATATGATACGTGAAAAATCTGCACATCAGCGTGTAATTCGAGGAAAGGCCCTTAGCGCGTAAGCGCGTCTGCACGCATACGCATTTTCATTAGACAGAAGGCCCCTCAAGCGCAAGCGACTCCTGTGACGTGACCCGTACAGACGTGCATGGGCATTTCAGCGCGCGTGAAAAACTGCACGTCCGCGTGTAATACGAGGAAAGGGCCCATGCGCGTATGCATGGCAGCACGCATATGCGATTTCATTGGACCAAAGGCCCTTAGCGCGTGAGCGCGTCTGTGACGTGACGCACGCAGGTGTTTCCCTCATTGCACGTGATGACAGAACACACGTGGATTTCCACCAATCGCGTGTGAAAGTTCCCGGCACCCCGGAACACACGTACCCAGGCTAATCGCGTGTGGAATTTCCCGCGCACCCCGAAACACATGTACCCAGGCCAATTGCGTGTACGCTCACTCCCCTCCGATCACACGCGATGACACTCGGACCGTATCCGAATACGGGAAACCCGCGCATGGCAAAAGACGTGCACAGGCGACAACGCGTCCGCCCACACGAAGGCAGGCGGAGCCGTCCCCGCGCACAGCATAAAAGTGCGCGCAAACAACAAACGTGTATATACAGCTACGATGAATGCCCCATTTGTCGCTGCACTGATCGTGGGACACCGCAGGAGGAGGAGAATAGCCAGGGCACGCATTTTCGCACCACGGACAAGCCTTTTTGGGATGCCTGACGACCAGGTCTACGGCAGGTATAGGTTTCCACCCCATATCATCCTAGACCTGGTCAGGGAGTGGGAAGATGACCTCACATCCCCCACCCTTTGCTCCCAAGCATTGAGCCCCTTGGAGAAGCTGCTCAATGTCCTGCATTTTTTGGCCCCTGGGTCATTTCAGTGGACCACTGCCATAGTGGGGGGGTCTCACAGGCCACGCAGTCACGCTGCCTACACCAGGTACTGGCAATCATGACAGTGCGCCCCTCAGTCCGCAGGCACATATACATGCCCAGAACACCCACAGAAAGGCAGGCCGTTGTCCTGGATTTTTTCAGGGTGGCACACTTCCCCAAAGTGCTCGGTGCCATAGATTGCACCCATGTGGCCCTACGTCCACCTAGGGCCATTGAGCACATCTACCGAAACCGCAAGCACTGGCATTCCATCAATGTACAGGTGGTATGTGATGCAAAGGGAATCATCACCTCTGTCTATGCAAACTACCCTGGCTCCACCCATGACAGTTTCATATACAGAATGTCCTCCCTGAGCCGGGCCCTGGAAGCTGGGCAGCATGGCGACACATGGCTCCTAGGTCAGTACAAATGCCCTTGCACATGCATGCAAGTCACACACAGACAAATATCCAAACCCTAATAATCTCAACTATTATCACCTCCCCAGGGGACAGTGCCTACCCTCTGAGCAACCACATGATGACGCCAATCCGGAACCCCATCACACCACCCCAGGTAAGATACAACGCCGCCCATATTGCAACCAGGGGCATAGTGGAGCGCACATTCGGAGTGCTCAAGTCACGTTTCCGCTCCCTTGACTGCTCTGGTGGCCAACTACTCTATGCACCACCAGTAGTGTGCAGGATCATTGTGGCAGCATGTGTCCTGCACAATGTTGCAACACGGCAGGGCGTCCCGGAGAACATGGTGGTGCCCCCACATCCCCAACCACAGGCACAGGCGCTGCCCATGGGAGGGAACAGGGCACGTGGCGAGGAAGCCCGGACCCAGCTTGTGGCCACATTTTTCACCTAAACTCCCACCCCTGCGGAGTGCACACAGGCCTGGCACATACCAGGTGACAATCGATGATGACAAAGAGACAGTCAACTGTCACAACCCTACCACCCTGAGATAGTTGCCATGGAAGTGCCACATCGTCTGCATCCCTAGCTACTTAAACACAAGCTATCCTGTGTGACCAAAAGGCACACATATGACATATGACATGATATGGGCCATACACAAGTATTCCAAGGCGCAATGAGGCAGGGAGGGGGGAACAAGGGAACACAGAGAACGGTACTACTAGGCCAGGTGTCATTGAGATTGTGCAAGTGCAGGGGTAGGGGGAATGGGAAAAGTGCAAGGGGAAGGGTGGGGGGGAGTCCAGTACAGGGGAAGTAGCCCAAAAAAAGTAATACATAGGTCGCCTGGTGGCAACTACAAAGGTAAGTGCAGACAAGTGCTGGGAAGGGAGGGCTGTAGGGATAGAGAGACAGTACTGCAGTGCAGGGGTTGCCAGGGAGGCAGTGCAAGTGGAGAGTGGCTGGGCCAGGGACCGAGGTCGGTGAAAGTGGCCCAGTTGCAGCTCCTGTGCAGTTCCAGTGAAGAATTCTGCAAGGGAGAGGCAGAGAGTAAGCAGAAGCAAAGAGGAAGGTCTTGAGGTGCTTCCAGAACTGGAGATGGTTCCCCTCAAGTTCAAGTCAGGCTGGAGGTCTGTTCGAGGGGGAGGGCCCTGCTGCGGAGAGAAATCTACCCCCAGCTAGTTGCTCTGAGAAGCGGATGACCCGGACATGCAAGGTGTGCATCACACACACCTGCAAAACAGGCCATGGCCATCACTGTCATGTCACTCAAACCCTCCCAAACATCAACATGACATGGCAAGCAATACCCATACACCAACGCAGTAACAATAAGGTACACATTGCCATGTCCGAAATGTGCAGTGGCATCGGACACTGCTGCCTGACCCGGAATCAGATGAAATGACAGACCAACAAAATCTCCCACCCAAAATAAGTCATTTCCAAATGCATTACAACAGTCGTAGACGTAACATCACAATGAATGCCTGTGTACATGCACATTATGCATTGCAAAATCAACACTGCAGCTCATGTGTGCAGTGTCCTACTCCTGCATCACACTGCTCAGCGCACAGCACAGTGAACAGCCATTGTGTGTGATGCACACCCTGAGCATCACATCTAAGTGACAGACCACGTCAAACATCAAATTAGGCATGTACTGGATCCATGATCGGTCACAGAACATGTGCTGCCGGGACACAGTGGGCACCAGAAGGCAAACAGTGTACACGTAGATATGCAAGGGGGGGAGTACATGTAGTGCATCAGAGTGCAAGTGTGTGGTTCTGCAAGGACATGCACTCCACATATGCATGTGCACTCCAGTGACCATCAGTGTTCCCTACACATCACATGTGAACATCCACCATGTGTACACCCCAGCATGTCAAACCACAACTATCCCCTCGCACCTGAAAGGAAAACACAACACATGAACAGGCATTGATCAGCAGAACACAACATGTACATAGGATACCACCATTACTATGTCAGAGTTCCCATCACACTGCAGGGCAAGGCAACTATCAACAACAACCCCCCCCCTCCCTCACAAATGACCATGACCCACTGAACAACTGCACCTGGGTCATGGAGCCTCCAAACTTCAATTCCACCTGGCCACAGGATCACCTTTACCCTTCGTCACCATCTCCCACCTTGTGTGTAAAAAGATGCCTGAACCCTCAGAATCCACACTCATTTCCAAAATCACAAAATCCAAGGCTTAAAAACGAACCCGAACACCCTCCAGTAGATGACCTGACATAGCAGTACCTCACAAAGGCCAAGTACTATCACAATGATGCAACAACCAAGGTAGCACAGCAAAACAATGTCACGACAGGATGTGAGACATGTGTGGTACATGACATAGGATGATGCACCATGAATGGATGTGTACTGTCACAGGTCCCCTGTACAGGCACGGGGGGGTCACGAAACAGCCACCCCCACCATGTCCCGGGTGCCTGCAAGGTCAAACTCACACAGGCCCCTGAGACCCTGGTGGGGAATGAGGTTCAGGGATATGCAGTCGGGACAGGTGTTGACACACTGGATGACTGGAATGAGTGGCAGGAGAGGGGAGGAGGAATGACACATGAAACTAGGGAATGCACAAAAATGTACAACCTGCATGAACACATACACAATCCAAACAAACTTGGACATCATTGTCATGGCCTTCTGTAGTCCAGGCTCAGGAGTGGTACGAACCAACCACCCCCTCTAGGGTTTTGGCGCCTGCAAGTTCGGGGTTTACACAGGCATCCGCAACCCCAGTGGGGAAAGAGGGTCAGGGAACGTTGCTTGGATAGGCACAGGAAGCAGGAACACCGGGTAGAGGGTACAGGTTTCAAAATTGCATAGGATCACGGGTGATTAGCGAGAAAAAAACATACCAAATTGAACCACACATACATCCATGCATCAGTACACTCCCCAGCAAGCCTATGCAGAGCAGTTCGTAAGAAAAACAACAAGACACTTAGCTCTGGTTTTGAGTGCTGGCCTCCTGCCTGCGCACTCTCAGGTCCGGTTACAGGAGCACTGCAATGCTGCAAAGAGAGCCACAGTCAACAAGCTGTACGTGCCAATTACACAAAAACACAACACCAAACATGCCCCATAGCAACAAACTACTCTACAAACAGACAACTGTGGTCGATGCTTCGTACCCATATATAACATCACCCCTGTGACGGGTCATACACAGTCAATGCAGTAAGTCAGCCGCTGGTGGGTGCGTGGCAAATGGAACACCAATGTGTCACAATTCACACAACATGCAATGTTCCCTGGGTAAGCAGACAGACCCATATAGCAAGCCATGACTACAGAGCAAGTTGCAAAGCACCATGACCGAAACAAAGTTGGCAGTGCATTTATCATGAAGTAAGTGGAAAAGACATGCACTGCACCCGAGTATGTCCCTTGCTGTATGTCCCTGTGAGCTGTCCCTTTCCATGTCTCGGAAGGCTACATGGTTGATACAAGAGCCTCAATGGACCTTGGTGTACCGGAGGGTATGTGCCACAGCCCCTGCATGTGTCCCAGACAACCCTACTATCAACAGCCATCAGTCCACAAACACATCTGAGCTGCATTGTGTGCTTCAACACCAATATTCGTCTAAGCTCACCCTCAGTGCTGTGACTAAGCCTGCATGTGCAACTCGCCTGGTGCAAGCTTTGCTGTGTCGTGGCCCCCCTGTGATGCTCACCTTGCCTGGAGTTCCTTGGAACATGTCAGCAGTTCTAGGATGTGGGTCTGCAATCACTGTGCCTCTGCTTGTGCACACATGTGCATGTGGGCACCAACAAACGAGTCCAGAATTCCGTCGTCCAATGGGCCATGTCTGCTGGCAAAGGTGCTCTGGAGGCTCATCCCCCTGCAGAAAGGGCATGAAACACATGATTAATGCTTCAAAGTCATCTGTGTGTGTCTCATCAGGCATCTCATTACTTGACCATGTCAGAGAGTCACATCACAAATCACACCATCAGTCCGTCTATCACCTCCAAAGTGTGGAACACTATCTACAGCATGAATTGCAACAAGCACATGTACAGGAAAGATATGAAACATACTACACAATGCATAGCAATCAATGTCCACATTAATCATGACACACCCCATCTAGCAAAAGCTGAACAGTGGACAATGGCACCTAAATCATCCCCACTAGGGGTGTCAACACAAGTCACTCAGCACCAGACATGCCACAGATATGACAGTCCAAAGCCCTTGTGTAAAATGCTGTAACACCGAACCATCCTTGCGAGCCCATGGATAAGGGAGGCAGAAGTGGCATATGTGAGTCAAGGACCCCAAGCAGCAAACACATACACAAGACAACCATGAAGGGCCCAGCTGGAACAGACAGTGGATGCCTTCAAAAGCCACAAAGCACCGCACCGTCACATGAAAGCACAATAGACTAGCAATTTTAAACTAACTCAACTCTTAACTAATTACACTAACTATGGAAAACCTACATTACCTATTTAAACTAACTATCAAACAGAACCTTAACTAACTAAACTAAAAGAAAAATCAAAAATGGCCACATACGACCCGGGGGGGAGGAGAGGCACCCAGGAGGGGGGAGGTACAGGGTGCTGCTCAACATCCACATGCGATGATGCTGAGCCAAAAAAAAAATCCTCCATGGGCTCAACGCCTGCACAGCACGACCTATGTGGGAGATAGATGGTCGTCCGAGTCTGGCTAATCCTGGAAAGGAGGACGTGGCACAGTAGCCTGGCCACGCCTAGCCGCAGCTTGCCCCTCATCGGCAGCAAGTCTGCCGGACGGGTGAGCCTGGTTCTGTGTGGCGATGTGACGTAGGTCTGCATGCAGAACCTCACGTGATACACGTGCTTCCTCTTGCAAGGTAGCACGTGTAACACGGAGTTCCTCCTGCAAGGCCTGGCTGGACAACCGCTGCACCTCCCGGCAAGCCTGTAGCTCAGCCGAGATGGTACGCTCAAGCTGTGCAAACCTCTCCTCTGCCTGCTGCCTCTGAGACATCATAAGGACACCCAGAGTGGATCTGAGGGAAGCATACTCCTCCCTCAGGGCATCCATGTGCGCCTCTGCGTGAGCAGCAATTGCTTGACGCAGAGACGACATTTCAGCCTGGCGTGCCCTGTCTGAGGCCGCCATGCCCAGCCTGAGCGAGCGGGCCGTTGACCGTGCCGCCTGCTGCTAGAGAAGCACCTGCCTAGCAGGGGGAGCACAGATTGGGCCACACGCTCCATGCTCTCAGCCATGTTCTCCATTGCTGCCCCCTGCCGTTCGGAATTGGCAGTCATGTCTTGCTCCCACTCAGTATACAGCGGTTGCGCGCGGCGACCGCCTTGCCGGGCTTGACCCCTGCGGGACCCAAGGACCGGGGGTCCTCGCTGTGTTGGCACCGCCTGCGGCTGCACGACTACATGCCCCCGTCGACGTGATGTCCCAGGCACATCAGTGACTGGTGTGGAGGGTGACCCTGCGTCCCGATCCACCACGGGCGGAGGAACCAAGACTGTCTGATCCCTCAGTGCAGGTGTCGCAGACAGAGGAGTGTCCACATCAGAATCACTCACCCCTGACACATGGGCTTGATGCTCATCCAACTCAACATGGACGTCAGAGTCATCATCAAGGCTGGACTCATAGGCAGCCAGAGACAAGATGTACTGCAGCACTTGGGGATTTTCGTGGCCTACCACCCCACGACCCCCACTAGTGCCGGGTTGATGTGGTGTTACCAACCCTGTGTCTGGCATGACAACACCATCCTCCGCCTCCATTGCGTCATCACCTGAAAAATAGAGAGAAAAGGGTCAATACACATGTCAGAAGCACACGACACACACACACACCGACAGCAAAGGCATCCGGCAGACATGTGACACACAACATATGACCTGGCATGCATGCTGGGTCTACTTTGAATAGCTTCTGTGATCAGACCTGTTGAAAGGTGGCAGTTTCCATGGAAGTGGGTCTATGCAGTGCAGAAAATGTGTACGCCACTCACTACCTACATGTACAAGCACTACATGGTGTGTGCCAGGAAATGTGAAGGCAGTGCAATGTCAAATTCAGACATCACGTGCATTGTGCATTCAATGTGTACCATGTCTAGAAGCCAAGCACCCCTCCACCCCAGTACCAAAGCAGGGATGCCTAGCATGGTATCAAAAGGCTGACCATACACCTGTGTATTGACAGGCAGTGTTGACTGGCATCAACAGCTTAATGTGATTCAAATTACAACACTGCAAATGATGCTGGGACAGTGGGCAGGACACATGATGGAAACTCTGGAGGCCGCCCACGTGTGAAGAAGACACAAGAGTTGGACAGAGTCATTGGCCATTGAACAGGCTGAGGCCTGTGAGCCACACAGATTGTCAGGGCCTAAACATGTGTGCAACGCAGGACTGAGCCACAGTTGACATGGGGAGGCCGATGAGATGGCAGGCAATGTATGTAACCAAGGACTCATATTACAGTTATCATCCAGTCAAGGACACATAGGGGCATGCGTGCAATGCACATGGAGCATGAATGGGCACTCATGTCCCTGCGGGACATCTGACCCATGCACAGTACAAGTGAGATACCCTGCATCGAGTACTAAGGCTGTACCACACGGCATATGTCTGTCAGTTTCTACGCTGGAAGTTAGCATCTACACAGGACACATGAACAAGAAACTACACATTGGCAAGATTGGAGCAGACCAGTGCAAAGGTGGAACTGGAGTGCAGAGTGGCGGAGGAGGGGCAAGGGAGCATGCCCACATGGAGTCCCGCATGCAGGCAGAGGAGACATGCATGACGGTAGCATTGCATTACTTACACATCAGAACCATGTACACGTCACATGTAGCAGCAATCATGCACAACACATCCCACAAGTGAAACACACACGTCCTCAACAAACACGCATCAACACTCACTGGACTGGGCATCAAAGTCCAGCATCTCTCCCACTCCTTCGACCAATTCAGGTGGTATGAACTCCACAACGAGAGCCTCATGCAGAGTGAGTTCTTCCTCCTCTGGTGCAGGCCCACCGCCAGTCACCAGAGTCAAGTTGTAATTTGAGGCACGCTTGGCCTTAGTGCTGCGCTTGATGTCATTCCAACGCTTTATGCACTCCTGCGCCGTGCGCACCTCATGGCCGAATGAACTGACATGTTCTGCAACATGCTTCCAGTGGGTGTCACGTTGGGCAGCCTTAGTCTGACTATTGGCACCCACTAGCATGTCACGGCTGTGGCCCCTCACGTAGTCCACGAGGAAGTCCAGTTCCTGCTTACAGAAAGGCTTCTTCCTCGACGTGCAGGAGGTCGTGGCTGTGTGTGGGGTCCCAGCCTGTGCTGCAGGTGCAACCTTCCTCCTCTTGGACTGTGGCGCAGACCCTGGCTGGCTAATGCCGCCCCGACCAGTATGGCCAGTGGGTTCGGTGGATTGAGCCAAGGGTCTTGCAGGTGGAGGGATGACCAAAGGCCTGACTTGTGTCAGTGGCAGCTGGGTGCCCACTAATGGACCCTGCGCAGCAACATCAGCTGTGGCAGGGTCATTGACCGCAACGGTCCTGGTTGGCAGACTCACAACCAGGGTGCTGTTGGGTGCATCTGCCCCTGCACTTGCCAACACCCGGCTGTTCGGGGCAGCAGATGACATGACTGCCCCAGGGACACGTGTCTTGGTCTGAGCAGCCCGGCCTGCCCCTATGGTTTCCCCCCTGGCCTGTTGGAGATCTACCAAGGGCTCTTCAAGTGCCAACGCAGCCTGCGCTGGAAGACCCTGAGCCTGGGTGGCGGTGTCCACAGCTGCACCTGCAGCTACCACTACCCTTGGGTCCGTGGCAGTCGATGGAACGGACTGCCGGGTCATATGGGTGCCAGTGCCAGATGCAGGAGCTGCATCCCCCGGAACCACAGGGGGTGGTGGCATGGCTGCACCGACACATGGCACAACATTGTGCTCAAGTGGCGCACCCCTGCCTCTTCCCCCTCTGTGGCTGCCCTGGACACCCTGGAGTCCCCCTACTCCCTGGTCACCACGGCCTCGTCCCCGACCACACCCGCCACGAGGAGTACGCCCAGCTGAGGCGCCCCTCACCTTTGGTGGCCTCCCAACCATGGCACAGATGTAGTAGTGCTGGCACAGATGGAGTGGTGCCAATGGGAGGTGTACACCACAATTGACCTGGGCAATTGGGGTGAAGGGGGTGGGAAGCAAGATGTTAACAGCCCCCCTGCACCTGCAAGGCTGTATGTGACCCCGGTGATGTGGTGACGGGTCACGCAACGCTCAGGCACCCCAAAACTGCAGTAAAACTGTGCACGCAACCCTGCAGCCTACGTGCATGGATTCAACCTCCCGCAGTACGCAGTGGCACCCAGTAACACGAATAACACGTACGCGTGGGACACGCAGGCTACTATGACATCGAAAATGGGTGCAATACACAGGGGCACCCGCAGTGGGAAAAAGAGCGTGTGCGACTCACCGTCTGACTAGCGCGATGCAGAAAAACACGCGTAGCCAATACCCCCGCCAAAAGAAGAGATACGTCCTTGATAGCTGTGAAGTTGTGATGGCGCGCGAAACAACAGGAAGCAGCAACACACGTCGGTCTCCACGAAAGGCACGTACAGCGAACTGCTGGGCCCGCTCACCTTTAACACGTGATGAGAGAAACGCACGTCACTTACGCGCATGGGCCCTTTCCTCATATTACATGCGGACGTGCAGTTTTTCACGCGCGCTTACGCGCATGGGCCCTTTCCTCGTATTACACGCGGACGTGCAGTTTTTCATGCGCGCTGAAATGCCCATGCACGTCTGTACGCGTCACCTCACAGGGGCGCTTGCGCTTGAGGGGCCTTCTGTCCAATGAAAATGCATATGCGTGCAGACGCGCTTACGCGCTAAGGGCCTTTCCTCGAATTACACGCTGACGTGCAGATTTTTCACGTGCCAAATAACTCCGTATCAAGCTGGCCACGCGTAAGCACACGGAAGAACACGCTCCTGCCCAGAAGGCCGAACTACTGCCCCCCAGAGCCCCGAGCACGCTACCACCTGCCATCTGCTGCTGCCTGACTGCCTGCTGCCCACGTGCCCTGCCATTTGCTGCCTGCACATCAGCCAGGGGTGCTGTTGCTGTGACCACCCCTGCTGGAACCGAAGACTCCCGACTGGGATTCCATCGCTCCACAGCCCAGCCCCAGGACCCAGTTGCCCACCCACTCCTGCCTCTGGGGTTGTCATGTCGGGGCAAACACCATCTGGGACCACTGACAACCCCCGGCCAGAGAGGCAGAGGGGCACCAGCTTCAGTGCCACCGAAGTTGGTGTCCTGGGGCAGTATGATGCCCTCTTCGGAAGTTCCCGCGCCGACAAGGAAGGACGGACTCGGATCTGGACTGACATCGTGACTGCCATCAACGCGGAGGGGGTGGCAGTCCGCGACTTACAACATGTCAAGAAGCGCTGGGAGGACTTCAGGTCCAGGACCCTGAACAAGGCCCGGTGCCTCTTGAAGGCAGCGGATGCCAAGGGGCGCCGGGGCCACTTGTCGGAAGAACAGATGAGGGTCCTGGAACGCATATCCCCAGCGCTCCACGTCCAGGTCCTTGAGAAGCAGACCCGTCTGGAGTCGAGCGGTGAGTGTACATGCATCCTGATTGTGAGCAGTGCGTGTGGTGATTATTCAGTAGTGTGCAGGTTGCACATCTGTTTGTATGGGGTCGAGTATGGGTGGGGGTGTACAGGGCCGTGGGGCTGACACATGCGAGGGCTGGAATGTGTGAGACATGGATGGTGCTTGTGTGTGTAGGCTTGCATGCCAAATGCAGTTGTGTGGGCACACATGTTTGGATGAATGTGTATATAAGTAGACATGTCCGTGATGTCACGCATGTATGTTGTTTTTGGCTGCATGTATCAGCACTGTGTACATGTGCATGTGTGTGTATTTGACAAGGGTGCAACAGTGATGCAACATGGATGCATGTGACAGCGGTATGTGGAAGCCTGATTGGCAGATGTGACATGGATGCCCGTCTGAACACTGCGACACTTGGCAGAGGTGTACACATGCATGCAAGTGTGGTGGTGTGTGTACATGTGTGGTGCACTTCCTGTGTTACATGTGATGTCTGGCTCACCTTTGGCTGCTCATGCTGTTGTATGTGCATGGATGGTGGTGGCAGTTGCGATATGGCTGTGGTATGGCTCATGTGTGCGAGTTGTAATGACATGTGTGTTGGGGATTGTGATGACATGTCTGAGGTTTGCCAATGCCACTCATGTACAACTGTCATGTGTGTATGTGTCCATTGTACAGTGCCCTGATGCCTGTGTTTTGTTTCTCCCTGTCTGCAGCGTCAACTGATGAAGAGGGCGGAGAAGGTGCTGTGGAGCACAGCGGCGGGGATCCCACCGCCATCCGGAGACGCAAGGCCCGGCTCCCCTCCCATGTTGTGATCTCGTCGGGGAGTGAGGAGTCCGGTGCCGCGTCCCAGGCCGCAGCTGCCGGGGGGAGGTCCAAGAGGCGGAGGTTGGAGTTGGACTCCTCGGCAGCAGAAGGGGCAGCTGGGACCCCACAGGGCCCAACAGGGAAAGATGGCACAGAGTCATCCAGGTTGGTGGGGGGTTTGGTGAAGGAGGAGGCCGTGCAAGCACCAGAGACGGGGTCTGGAGGTGGGGATCCCACTGGTGCTAGTGGTGCAGTGCAGGACCAGGGACAGGAGGCAGCACAGGCCGCCGCAGAGGTGCCTGTGTGCAATCCTGTCCCTGATCCTGTCCCTGCATCATCTTGCACCAGCAGGGATGCCTACGTCCAGACCCGTTTCCAGGCAGGGGATGAGCTCACGTCAACTAGCCTTCCTCTGCCTGCGGACGTGGCTATCCAGGTCCGGGTTGAGCCTGTCCTGGCTGGTGTGGCGTTGCGTCAACGGGCCATGCGAGGTGACCTGCAGTCTGTTCATGAAGAGACTGCACGTCATCTCGAATGGCTCATTGACCACGTCAGCCTGCTGGGACAGGTCACCCAGGCCGGATTCCTCTGTCTGAAGGGGCTTGCTATGACCCCCTCCTCAACTGGACCCCCTACGCGCCAGTCGTCCTCTGTGCCATCTTCCCACCCATCAGTCACCTGGGTGCCCTGTGGAGCCGCCTCTGACGGTGCGGCCAGGCTGGTAGAGGAGGCAACCCTGCCACAGTCGGGAGTCAGACGTCCAGCAGGGGTGGCCACATCTACGACTGCACCCCAGCCGGCGGAGGATGTGCAGGCAGCAGGAGGCAGTGCACGGGCAGAGGCACAGCAGCAGCAGCAACGTGGTGGGAGCCATGAAGGCTCGGGGCCTTCAACATCGGAGGGGCAGGCATCGGCCGGAGGGCAGGAGGACCCAGGACAGGGAGTGTCTTCCGTGTGGCAGCGGTTGGGCCACGCCATGGATGCGGAGCGGGAGCGGGCGGAAGAGGCACGGCTCACAATGGTCAGGGCGGAGAACTCCATGCGGAGGGCCCTGAGGCGGGGCGAGTGCCTCGAGGCAATCCGCAGGGTTTTGGAGGTGGAGACGTCGACGGCCCTGCGGACCCTCGGGGCCATGGAGGAGGACCGCCTCCGGGACATTGAGGAGGAGTTCGATGATGCCCTGGCCCGGGATATCCACAAGTGAGCCGTGAAACTAGCCCGCTGCCCTTGTACATAGTTATGTAGGTAGTGTTAGGTTTCATTTTTGTTTTGATTTTATTTGGACCTTTCGGAAATTGGCCACATTTTTGTGTATAGTTTATTTTATTAGTTAGTGTAGTTAGATAGGTTTCCTTTATTTTGTTGGGATAATGGACCCTGGCTTGTTCCCATGTACATAGTTCACAGTTGGATTGTATTTTTTTTCACTTTATAACCATGGAGCAATGGCTTTCTTTTTTATTTCCCATTGGATTTTGTTTTGTGGACATTGACTTTGGACAACATTACTTTGGAATTTTATTTTTGGTTTTGCTTTTTTTCACGGACATGCTTCTTTTCATTTTTGTACATTCACATTTCTGTTTCTTCATTTTTTATTCTATTTATGTTTCCTTTAATACATATTTTTTTTGGTGAACTTCAATGTGTGGTATCTCATTGGTTTCATGCATTTCATGATATGTGTTTTGAGATTCACTGACACCCATTGGGTGTATGTGAGGGAAATGTGTTTGTTTCGGAACTTGCAATTGGTGTTCTGTGATGTAATTGCAAATTATGAGTGGGTGGATGCAATACTCGGGTGGATGTTTTGCATTTGGAGGCTGACCATAGGGACCAGGGATCTAGATTGTGATGTCATGTTGGCTGGGGAACATGAGTTGCACATGGGTGGGGGCCTGCTGGCAGGTGTCCCACAGTGCTGGGGGGTGGGGGTGGTGGGGAACATGAGTTGGACATGGGTGGGGGCCTGCTGGCAGGAGCCCCACAGTGCTGGGGGGTGGGGGTGGTGGGAGACATGAGTTGGACATGGGTGGGGGCCTGCCGGCAGGTGCCCCACAGTGCTGGGGGGTGGGGGTGGTGGGGAACATGAGGTGGACATGGGTGGGGGCCTGCTGGCAGGTGCCCCACAGTGCTGGGGGGTGGGGGTGCTGGGAGACATGGGTGGGGGCCTGGTGGAGGCTGCCCCTGCACTGCTGGGAGGTGGGGGTGGTGGGAGACATGGGTGGGGGCCTGGTGGAGGCTGCTCCTGGTGGCTGGGGGGTGGGGGTGGTGTGAGACATGGGTGGGGGCCTGGTGGAGGCTGCCCCTGCACTGCTGGAGGGTGGGGGTGGTGGGAGACATGGGTGGGGGCCTGGTGGAGGCTTCCCCTGGTGACTGGGGGGGTGGGGGTGGTGGGAGACATGGGTGGGGGCCTGGTGGAGGCTGCCCCTGGTGACTGGGGGGGTGGGGGTGGTGGGAGACATGGGTGGGGGCCTGCTGGAGGCTGCCCCTGGTGGCTGGGGGGTGGGGGTGGTGGGAGACATGAGTTGGACATGGGTGGGGGCCTTGTGGAGGCTGCCCCTGCACTGCTGGGGGGTGGGGGTGCTGGGAGACATGGGTGGGGGCCTGGTGGTGGGTGCCCCACAGTGCTGGGGGGGTGGGGGTGGTGGGGAACATGAGTTGGACATGGGTGGGGGCCTGCTGGCAGGTGCCCCACAGTGCTGGGGGTGGGGGTGGTGGGAGACATGAGTTGGACATGGGTGGTGGCCTGCTGGCAGGTGCCCCACAGTGCTGGGGGGTGGGGGTGGTGGGGAACATGAGTTGGACATGGGTGGGGGCCTGCTGGCAGGTGCCCCACAGTGCTGGGGGGTGGGGGTGCTGGGAGACATGGGGGGGCCTGGTGGAGGCTGCCCCTGCACTGCTGGGGGGTGGGGGTGCTGGGAGACATGGGTGGGGGCCTGGTGGTGGGTGCCCCACAGTGCTGGGGGGGTGGGGGTGGTGGGAGACATGGGTGGGGGCCTGGTGGAGGCTGCCCCTGGTGGCTGGGGGGTGGGGGTTCTGGGAGACATGGGTGGGGGCCTGGTGGAGGCTGCCCCTGCACTGCTGGGGGGTGGGGTGGTGGGAGACATGGGTGGGGGCCTGCTGGCAGGTGCCCCACAGTGCTGGGGGGTGGGGGTGGTGGGGAACATGAGTTGGACATGGGTGGGGGACTGCTGGCAGGTGCCCCACAGTGCTGGGGGGTGGGGGTGGTGGGAGACATGAGTTGGACATGGGTGGGGGCCTGCTGGCAGGTGCCCCACAGTGCTGGGGGGTGGGGGTGGTGGGGAACATTAGTTGGACATGGGTGGGGGCCTGCTGGCAGGTGCCCCACAGTGCTGGGGGCTGGGGGTGCTGGGAGACATGGGTGGGGGCCTGGTGGAGGCTGCCCCTGCACTGCTGGGGGGTGGGGGTGCTGGGGGACATGGGTGGGAGCCTGGTGGAGGCTGCCCCTGGTGGCTGGGGGGTGGGGGTGGTGTGAGACATGGGTGGGGGCCTGGTGGAGGCTGCCCCTGCACTGCTGGGGGGTGGGGGTGGTGGGAGACATGGGTGGGGGCCTGGTGGAGGCTGCCCCTGGTGACTGGGGGGTGGGGGTGGTGGGAGACATGGGTTGGGGCCTGGTGGAGGCTGCCCCTGGTGGCTGGGGGGTGGGGGTGGTGGGAGACATGAGTTGGACATGGGTGGGGGCCTGGTGGAGGCTGCCCCTGCACTGCTGGGGGGTGGGGGTGCTGGGAGACATGGGTGGGGGCCTGGTGGTGGGTGCCCCACAGTGCTGGGGGGGTGGGGGTGGTGGGAGACATGGGTGGGGGCCTGGTGGAAGCTTCCCCTGGTGGCTGGGGGGTGGGGGTGCTGGGAGACATGGGTGGGGGCCTGGTGGAGGCTGCCCCTGCACTGCTGGGGGGTGGGGGTGGTGGGAGACATGGGTGGGGGCCTGCTGGCAGGTGCCCCACAGTTCTGGGGGGTGGGGGTGGTGGGAGACATGAGTTGGACATGGGTGGGGGCCTGCTGGCAGGTGCCCCACAGTGCTGGGGGGTGGGGGTGGTGGGGGACATGAGTTGGGCATGGGTGGGGGCCTGCTGGCAGGTGTCCCACAGTGCTGGGGGTGGGAGTGGTGGGGTACATGAGTTGTACATGGGTGGGGGCCTGCTGGCAGGTGCCCCACAGTGCTGGGTGGTGGTGGGGAACATGAGTTGGACATGGGTGGGGGCCTGCTGGCAGGTGCCCCACAGTGCTGGGGGGTGGGGGTGCTGGGAGACATGGGTGGGGGCATGGTGGAGGCTGCCCCTGCACTGCTGGGGGGTGTGGGTGGTGGGGAACATGAGTTGGACATGGGTGGGGGCCTGCTGGCAGGTGCCCCGCAGTGCTGGGGGGTGTGGTGGTGGGGAACATGAGTTGGACATGGGTGGGGGCCTGCTGACAGATGCCCCACAGTGCTGGGGGGTGGTGGGGAACATGAGTTGGACATGGGTGGGGGCCTGCTGGCAGGTGCCCCACAGTGCTGGGGGGTGGGGGTGCTGGGAGACATGGGTAGGGGCCTGGTGGAGGCTGCCCCTGCACTGCTGGGGGGTGGGGGTGCTGGGATACATGGGTGGGGGCCTGGTGGAGGCTGCCCCTGGTGGCTGGGGGGTGGGGGTGGTGTGAGACATGGGTGGGGGCCTGGTGGAGGCTGCCCCTGCACTGCTGGGGGGTGGGGGTGGTGGGAGACATGGGTGGGGGCCTGGTGGAGGCTGCCCCTGGTGACTGGGGGGGGTGGGGGTGGTGGGAGACATGGGTTGGGGCCTGGTGGAGGCTGCCCCTGGTGGCTGGGGGTGGTGGGAGACATGAGTTGGACATGGGTGGGGGCCTGGTGGAGGCTGCCCCTGCACTGCTGGGGGGTGGGGGTGCTGGGAGACATGGGTGGGGGCCTGGTGGTGAGTGCCCCACAGTGCTGGGGGGGGGTGGGGGTGGTGGGAGACATGGGTGGGGGCCTGGTGGAGGCTGCCCCTGGTGGCTGGGGGTGGGGGTGCTGGGAGACATGGGTGGGGGCCTGGTGGAGGCTGCCCCTGCACTGCTGGGGGGTGGGGGTGGTGGGAGACATCTGTGGGGGCCTGCTGGCAGGTGCCCCACAGTTCTGGGGGGTGGGGGTGGTGGGAGACATGAGTTGGACATGGGTGGGGGCCTGCTGGCAGGTGCCCCACAGTGCTGGGGGGTGGGGGTGGTGGGGGACATGAGTTGGACATTTGTGGGGGCCTGCTAGCAGGTGCCCCACAGTGCTGCGGGGTGGGGGTGGTGGGGAACATGAGTTGGACATGGGTGGGGGCCTGCTGGCAGGTGCCCCACAGTGCTGGGGGGTAGGGTGGTGGGGAACATGAGTTGGACATGGGTGGGGGCCTGCTGGCAGGTGCCCCACAGTGCTGGGGGGTGGTGGGGAACATGAGTTGGACATGGGTGGGGGCCTGCTGGCAGGTGCCCCACAGTGCTGGGGGGTGGGGGTGCTGGGAGACATGGGTAGGGGCATGGTGGAGGCTGCCCCTGCACTGCTGGGGGTGTGGGTGGTGGGGAACATGAGTTGGACATGGGTGGGGGCCTGCTGGCAGGTGCCCCACAGTGCTGGGGGGTGGGGGTGGTGGGAGACATGAGTTGGACATGGGTAGGGGCCTGCTGGCAGGTGCCCCACATTGATGGGGGGTGGGGGTGCTGGGAGACATGGGTGGGGGCCTGGTGCAGGCTGCCCCTGCACTGCTGGGGGGTGGGGGTGGTGGGAGACATGGGTGGGGGCCTGGTGGAGGCTGCCCCTGGTGGCTGGGGGGTGGGGGTGCTGGGAGACATGGGTGGGGGCCTGCTGGCAGGTGCCCCCAGTGCTGGGGGGTGGGGGTGGTGGGGAACATGAGTTGGACATGGGTGGGGGCCTGCTGGCAGGTGCCCCACAGTGCTGGGGGGTGGGGGTGCTGGGAGACATGGGTGGGGGCCTGGTGGAGGCTGCCCCTGCACTGCTGGGGGGTGGGGGGTGTGGGGAACATGAGCTGGACATGGGTGGGGGCCTGCTGGCAGGTGCCCCACAGTGCTGGGGGGTGGGGGTGGTGCGAGACATGAGTTGGACATGGGTGGGGGCCTGCTGGCAGGTGCCCCACAGTGCTGGGGGGTGGGGGTGCTGGGAGACATGGGTGGGGGCCTGGTGGAGGCTGCCCCTGCACTGCTGGGGGGTGGGGGTGGTGGGAGACATGGGTGGGGGCCTGGTGGAGGCTGCCCCTGGTGGCTGGGGGGTGGGGGTGCTGGGAGACATGGGTGGGGGCCTGGTGGAGGCTGCCCCTGGTGACTGGGGGGGTGGGGGTGGTGGGAGACATGGGTGGGGGCCTGGTGGTGGGTGCCCCTGCACTGCTGGGGGGTGGGGTGCTGGGAGGCATGGGTGGGGGCCTGCTGGCAGGTGCCCCACAGTGCTGGGGGTGGTGGTGGTGGGGAACATGAGTTGGACATGGGTGGGGGCCTGCTGGCAGGTGCCCCACAGTGCTGGGGGGTGGGGGTGCTGGGAGACATGGGTGGGGGGCCTGGTGGAGGCTGCCCCTGCACTGCTGGGGGGTGGGGGTGGTGGGGAACATGAGTTGGACATGGGTGGGGGCCTGCTGGCAGGTGCCCCACAGTGCTGGGGGGTGGGGGTGGTGGGAGACATGAGTTGGACATGGGTGGGGGCCTGCTGGCAGGTGCCTCACAGTGCTGGGGGGTGGGGTGGTGGGAGACATGGGTGGGGGCCTGGTGGAGGCTGCCCCTGCACTGCTGGGGGGTGGGGGTGGTGGGAGACATGGGTGGGGGCCTGGTGGAGGCTGCCCCTGGTGGCTGGGGGGTGGGGTTGCTGGGAGACATGGGTGGGGCCTGGTGGAGGCTGCCCCTGCACTGCTGGGGGTTGGGGGTGGTGGGAGACATGGGTGGGGGCCTGGTGGTGGGTGCCCCTGCACTGCTGGGGGGTGGGGGCGGTGGGAGACATGGGTGGGGGCCTGGTGGTGGGTGCCCCACAGTGCTGGGGGGTGGGGGTGGTGGGAGACATGGGTGGCGGCCTGGTGGAGGCTGCCCCTGCACTGCTGGGGGGTGGGGGTGGTGGGAGACATGGGCAGGGGCCTGGTGGAGGCTGCCCCTGCACTGCTGGGGGGTGGGGGTGCTGGGAGACATGGGTGGGGGCCTGGTGGTGGGTGCCCCTGGTGGCTGGGGGTACAGGGGGACATGCGTTGGGGGTAGTGCAAGTTGACATGTGGGTTGGCTGGTGGGCATGGCCATGGTGGATGGGGTGCCTGCAGGACATGTGCTGGGTAGGCCCCTGTGGTGTGAGCCACCTGCAGGGGCCGTGGAGGGTGTAGAGGGAACACCTGGGAGGACCCACACGTGCAATTGACGTGTGCTGCTCCCGGCGCACCCCTGTAATACACGTACCCTGATGAGATTGCGTGCGGAACTTCCCGCGCACCCCTGGAATACACGTACCCTGCTGATGTTGCGTGGGATACTTCCCCCGCTCCCTGAAATACACGTACCCTGATGAGATCGCGTGTGTGACTTCCCGCAAACCCCCGAAATACACGTACCCCGCTCAATCGCGTGTGTAACTTCCCACGCGCCCCCGAAATACACATACCCCGCTCAATCGCGTGTGTAACTTCCCGCGCGCCCCCGAAATACACGTACCCCGCTCAATCGCGTGTGTAACTTCCCACGCGCCCCCGAAATACACGTTACCCGCTCAATCGCGTGTGTAACTTCCCGCGCGCCCCCGAAATACACGTACCCCGCTCAATCGCGTGTGTAACTTCCCACGCGCCCCCGAAATACACGTACCCCGCTCAATCGCGTGTGTAACTTCCCGCGCGCCCCCGAAATACACGTACCCCGCTCAATCGCGTTTGTAACTTCCCACGCGCCCCCGAAATACATGTACCCCGCTCAATCGCGTGTGTAACTTCCCGCGCGCCCCCGAAATACACGTACCCCGCTCGCACAGGCCCAATTGCTGTATGTTGCCACTTTTGTGATGCGCTGGGACTCTACCGCCTGCCTTCGTGTGGCGGACGTGTTTCAGCTTGTGCGTGTCTTTGGCTGTGCGTGGCTTCGAGTGCGTGTGGGCGTTCCGTCTGCTTCCCTGCAGTACATCCCCAGTTACGCCCTTATTTTCGCGCGTTGTTCCCCATTCCGCGCGTTACGCCCCGTGTCCCGCCCACTTTCTGGTGTATGCGCCGAGGTTGTGCGCTTTCACTGTGCGCGTCGCACACGCCTTTCGGGATGTTGCTTTGACTTGTGCGCCATGCACGGGTTTGGCGCACATCCCGAGGTGTACACACGCAGGGACTTCCATGAATCGTGCGCCT
This sequence comes from Ambystoma mexicanum, assembly GCF_040938575.1. Classification (NCBI taxonomy): domain Eukaryota; kingdom Metazoa; phylum Chordata; class Amphibia; order Caudata; family Ambystomatidae; genus Ambystoma; species Ambystoma mexicanum. Next base: position 270,026,805 of record NC_090921.1, on the reverse strand, counting down.
GTTTTTTTCCGCTTGCGCCTGCTTGCGCGAAGATTTCGGCGCACATTTGTTCCATGAATCGGCCCCTCATTGTCGCTTGGGAAACACTGAGGGATATAGAGTTTGAGGATGTTATGATTTGCTTATGATTTTTTTTTATAACTTCTCTTTCTACCTTTTGAGTTTACTTTGAACTGTGTTTTGAGTATACACTACCTCATTGAATAGGTGGTGTAATTTATAAATAAACAAAAATATTTTTGAACATTGTTTTGTATTGTTCATATACAGTTGATTGACTGGTTTGTTTTGCAAAGTATTTATAATGTTATGAATTGAATCAGGGGTATCATGCCCACAAGAGTTCATTTGGGCCACCTACTTGTGACAGTGGGTTCAATTATTTTGTAGACTCCACACATCTTGTCTTCATCTGTTTCCCCCATGTGAGTTGCAAGTGCACCCTGAAATCCATGCACACCTACTGCGACAGTCTCAATCAGGGTGTGTGGTGTGTTGGGGGGTGAGTGAACAGCGGCATGTTGTCTGGTGGTCCATTTGCAGTGTTGTAGAACAGGGGTGCATGTTGGTCGGTGTACAGTGTGTTTATATGGTTGGAGTGCCTTCTTTGGAGGGATGTAGCTTACATGTATTTTCATATGATTTGCATTCCATTGTGGATGTTTCCGGTGTTTTTTTTTATGTAGAGCTAATGATTGACCTTTCACGTGTGCTCATACTTGCCAGTCTGCCCTTCACCGTCACCCATTTTTGTCCTACATGGCTCACTACATGTGGTTCTTTTCTATCTCTGTTCCTTCTGTGCTCTCCGAACAGGATGCTCCTTCAAGAGATGTTCATGTCTCCATCTTCCTCTCTAGGGCGGCTTAGCTATGCCCTTACCCACTGTGATGTCAGTCATGTCCAAGAAAATCCCTCGCAGGACAAAGCTGAAGTGTTGTGTGACGCAGGTGCGCAGGAGATGCGGCCCGTCGAAACGTAACACGATGTGCCAACCTTTAAGAACAGAGGATCGGACCCTCTGCAACAAAGCACTCGCAGGACAAGTCCACAGAGTTGTGCGACGCTGGTGTGCAGGAGACGCTGCCCATCGACACGTAATACATTGCACCTACCTCCACACATCCAAACCTTTAAAAACCGAGGATCGGACCCTCTGCAACAAAGCCCTTGTAGTACAAGGCCACCGTGTTGTGCAATTCAGGTGCGCAGGAGACACTGCCAGTCGACACATAATGCGTTGCATCTACATCCATACATCCAAACCTTTAAGAACTGAGTATCGTACCCTTTGGAGCAAAGTCTTTGCAGGACAAGGCTGCAGTGTTTTGCGACACAGGTACACCTGAGATGCTGCCCGTCGACACGTAATACGTAGTGCCTACGTCCACGCATCCAAACCTTTAAGAACCGAGGATGAGACCCTCTGCGGCAAAGCCCTCGTAGGACAAGGTCATGGTATTGTGCGACGCAGGTGCGCAGGTAATGCTGCCCATCAACACATAATACGTGGTACCTATATCCACGCATCCAAACCTTTAAAAACCGAAGATCAGATCCACTGCGGCATAGTCCTCGCAGCACAAGGCCGCATTGTTGTGCGATGCAGGTGTGCAGGAGAAACTGCACATCGACACGTAATACGTTGCACCTACATCCACGCATCCAAACCTTTACGAACCGAGGATCAGACTCTCTGGGGCATACCCCCCGCAGGACAAGGCTACAGTGTTGTGTGACTAAGGAGACGCTGCCCGTCAACACGTGATACGTTGTGCCTACGTCCATGCATCCAAACCATTAAGAATCAAGGTTCGGACCCTCTGCAGCAAAGCCCTTGTAGGACAAGACCACAGTGTTGTGCAATGTAGGTGTTTGGCAGCAATGGGGTAGCGGAACAGAATTCAATCGCGTGACACAGCCGCCAACCATCTGTGTCTGAAAGATAAAATAGTTGCGTGGAGGGAGAGCAGCCATTACTGTTCTCTATCATGCTTCCCAACCATTGCGGTTATGTCCACTTAACTGTCTGACTTAATGTACGCTGTTCCCTGTGCAATCTAGGCTCTCCACTTCCAGCGGTTAGCTGTACTTGCTGTTTCTGTCTTTTTTTCCAGGTCCCTGCTTTGCGTGTACTTCCACGTAACTCTTAGCGTTGTGTTGCGAGCAGCCAAGAGTGCGATCTTGTGACGCAGTTGTCAACCATCTACATCAGAAAGGTAGAAAGGTGCGTGGAGGGAAAGCAGCCTTACAGCTCTCTTCTTAACTTCCCGACCTTGGGTGTGCATCCACTTAACTGTCTGACTTAAAGTTTGCTGATCCCACACCATCTTAGACTCTCCCCTTCCAGCGGTTAGCCGTATCTTGTGTTTTCCTGTCTTTTTTCCAGATCCCCGCTTTGTGGTCACTATTTACTGTAGAACTGTGCCCTTTAGGCCCTCGCTAACTTTCTAGGCCCCCCTCTATTTGTGTTACTGTTTCGTTGTGATTTGTGCTCTTAGTGATCTGTGCCTTAGGCTCTCTGCCCCTCTAGGTCCTCCCTTAAATGTGTACCTCTGTAACTGTTTGCTGTGATCTGTGTCCTTAGACTCTCTCCCATTCTCTATGATCCCCTCCCCTCCTGTTGGCGGCTCCCGTTGCTGTTAGTTACCTGTCCCCCTCCTTACTGCTTGTTGCCTATATTGTGACCCCCTTTGTGCACCCAGCACATGCCTGGGGCGCTCCTTCCTCCTCCTACTTTCCTCCTAGCACCCTGTATGGTGCTCTCCATCTCTCCTATCTTCTCTAACTGCTACTCTATCTCCTACCCCATTCCTCTCACTAAGTTTGGAAGGAGGAAGTTCAAGAGGGACATCTTGGTCTCCAACCCAGGCCTCCCTATCGCTAATAACTACACCAGTGCTTCCTCCAGACAGGCTCTTACCAACATCATTATTGTCGTTCCCTCTCCAGACCTATGGACCCCTCATATGGTCTCTATTCTCTCTCTTTTTTCCACTGCTCCCATTAATGGTGGCACTAGATGAGAGATCCTCTTGGCCTCCTTCCACTCCTCCAAGAGCATCATTAATGTCTATCTCAATGGCACTGTCTTTTTCTAGGGCCCTCAACCCAATCTCCTACATTTTGCAAAGGCACTTCCCACATTTTATCAACTTCCTCCCTTCTGCTGCTACTCCTTCCACCACCTCTCTGGCACCCTCCTCTTTTTCTTTCTCTCTGCCCACCTTTGGGCCTTTCAACCACCTCTGCAGGGTGTATCTCAAGCCTGTACCCATACACAGAAGTCTTTGAAAGGTGGCAAACTGCTCCACATCGCTACTCTCAACTCTCGTTCTGCTGTCAAACAACCCTCAGACATCTGTCACTTCTTTCAAGAACTCGACCTGGATGTCGTCGCTCTCACCAAGACATGGCCAGTTCTGTCACAAGTTTTGACACTCACCTCCCCAAGGGCTACAAAATCCTCTCCAAACCCAGAACAAACCCTCCTGAAAGTGGAGTAGCCCTGCTTCCGTCATCCCTATGCAGGCCTACTCCTCCTTTGAATGCCTCCTCTGCAGGCTATCTATCTCTCCAGGCCTCTCTCTAACTGTGGCCACCATTTACAGGCCATATGGGCAGGTTGCCCTCTTGCTCTCAGAATGGGCTGACCTCTCCTCGTCTCTCCTTTCCTCTACCTCTCAACTTCTCCTACTCTGAGACGTCAATATCCATCTGGATGCCTCCAATCCCTCTTCTGCAATCTCTGTGACACTCTCTTTCTATTCCGCCTTCTGGCCCGACACACTGTGCCCGGAACACCTTGGATGTTCTCATCTCCTCTGACATCCCCCCTCTAACCCTCTCACCACACCTCTTTATTGGAATGACCATTTCTGTTCTGCTCCCACGTGAAGCTTTCTGTTCACCAGGTAAAGCCTACCCCACCACTGCCACCAATCTTCTTGGTCATCCGTCCCATGAAACATATGTCAGTGGAGGCCTTTGATGCTACTTTCTCTCCTCCTCCTACTCTTGCGTCTGACTCACACTCTGACACAGCCCTCTCTAGCCTGCATCTTTCTATTGCTAACACTCTTCATGTCCTTGCCTCTGTCTGTTATGAGAATACACCTGAAGCCTACCTCCACGTGCAACTCTTGGTATGACTCTGCGCTCGCCACTTTTAAACGCAAGTGTAGGGTGGCTGAGAGGAAGTGGAGGGCATCAGGCACATCCTCTGACAAACTGGCCTGTTGCCTGCTACAAAGGCAATACAGACTCTTCTGTCCAAGAGAAGAGCCCACATCCAAGCCTGCGTCTCTTCGGTCCAAAGCAACACGGCCAAACTCTTCAAAATCTGCAAGGAGCTTACCAATATTGTTGCAGTCGCTGTCACGATCCCAGTAAGGACACAAAGCATATGCATTAGAACTCAAGGCACATCCTCCCATGACAATGTAGGGAGAAGTTGGACATGCAGGGTGGCTGGCTGGCGCAGGCGTTTGATAGGAGCTGCCTTGACCCCACCAACGTGGCCACCAAGACAGAACCTATCATGGAACTAAATATGGTCCCCGGCAGACCTGAAGATCTGACATCCCTGGTGGGCTAGTGTTCACAGGGAGTGGCCAGAGGCTATAAAACCACACCCTGGGCCACACCCTGTGCTTAGCATTTCTTCTGCTACCTACAAGAGCAGTGTAATGCTTACCACTCCTGTTCTTCCACGTGCGGTGCACGCTGGGTCTTATCTGCAGTCATACTTACCCGAAGACTTCATTGTAAGAGTTCCGCTTCAAGCTTCTGACCCGATACTCACTTGGGACCGTAGCGCGGACTCACCTGAAGCTGTACTACCCCAAGAACTTCATCGCAAGAGTTCCGCTTCAAGTTTCCGTCCTGATACTCACTTGGAACCGTAGCCAATCAAGGTCCACAGCAATTGCAGCTCCTGAAATGAGAAAACAATAGTAAGGGACTGAATTTAACTGCCAATTCCCATCCGGGATTGTACAAAGACTTACCTTCATACCTTCAGCGTCCAGTGCATCGCAGCTGGCCTGGAGCATTACTCACAGTGAAGCAAATGGAGTTGGATGCTTACCTGATATCTCCAGTCCTCTTTCTTCATCCAAATACGGTGAGCAGGGGCTCCATGTTCTACCGGGTCCCTCCCAACCTCACTGTTCCCTGGGCTTTGGTTCATCAGCGGACCAGTGGGGGAAGGAGTGGCTTGGGCATTCCCCATAGCAGAGTTATCCTGTGTGGGCAACGCTTTGGAACAATCGGGACCAGGCACTCCTGCAGGTCACCAGAGGTAAGCGGTAGCCAATCAAGGTCCACAGCAATTGCATCTCCTGAAACGAGAAAGCAATAGTAAGAGACTGAATTGAATTGCCAATTCCCACCCGAGTTTCCCATTTAGCACAAACTTACCTGAACAAGCGATCAGCCGCCTCGCTCAGTCTTTGCGCAGCGGCCAATCCAGCAAAAGATATTCCGCGAGGTCCGCACCTGGGGAGAGGAAGAGAAAGAGACTTGTTAAAGCACACCACACCACTCGACGAGCGCAAACAGCACGAAACAAGCTGCGCTCCATGCTGCAAGCTGCTAAAGCCTCCAGGAAGACAAGCAGCATTGTACAAAGACTTACCATCACACCTTCAGTATCCAGTGCATCGCAGCTGGCCTGAACCACCACTCACAGTGAAGCATCTGGAGTTGGATGCTTTCCTGATATCTCCAGTCCACCTTCCTCATCCAAATACGGTGAGCACCAGCACCAGCGCGCCAGCCAGCCTATCTAGAGGGACACAAGGAGGAGGTGGGGAGAAAGCTGGGGAACACACATTGCATATCTGCACTTACTTATCCCTAGGTCTTCACCCAGACCCCCTCGCACAACTTAGCAGATGCTCCGAGTTCTACCGGGTCCCTCCCCACCTCACTGTTCCCTGGGCTTTGGTTCATCAGCGGACCAGTGGGAGAAGGAGTGGCTTGGGCATTCACCATAGCAGAGTTATCCCATGGGGGCAACGCTTCGGAACAGTCCGGACCAGGCATTCCTGCAGGGCACGAGAGGTAAGCGTTACAGTCTCCACCTCTCCTGTTCCCTCCCAGATGCTTTGCATAGCTCTGGCCTCTCACCTTACCAGAAAAACCAGGGAATCCTGCCCACCCTCTCCCCCACTCTTTCCTCTTCCTCTCCTTCTACCTCTCCTGGCCCTCTTCTGGCTGCCTCCCCCTCTCCTCCTCCTTTCTCCTCTTTTTCTGTGATCACTTCTGATGACGTTTCTAGACAAGTCCGATCTATGCTCCAGAACCGTCAGGGACCACATTGACACCCTCGCTCTAGCCTGGGCCAATTTCTGCGTTCACTCTTTTGCCACTAAAACGTTCCCCTCCTTCCTTAAGCATGCCCTTGTGCACCCCCTCCTGAAGAAACCTTACACCAATCCTTCCTATCTAGAAAACTATCGCCCGATCTCTATAACTCCTTTCCTGGGCAAACTCTTGCAAAAGCTGGCCATCTCGCAGCTTACTCACCACATTGAATCTGTTTGTTGTGCCCATGAGCATCAGTTTGGCTTCAGAGCTGCCAGAGGCACAGAAACTGCTCTCCTGAACACCCGTGAAGACCTGCTCACTAATTTCGACTCTAGCCTTCCTTCTGTCCTCACCCTCCTGGATCTTTCCTCTGCTTTGGACAGGGTCAATCACGCCATCCTGATCAATTGTCTCAGTGAGAGCCTGCGCATCATGGATCAGGCCCTTGCATGGTTGACCTCCTTCCTCCTGGACCGCCCCTCTCAGGTCCAAATGGGGTCCTTTCTCTCCACCACTTCTATCTCCACATATGTTTTTCCCCAGGGCTCCAACCTCTCACCCTGGTATTTCAACCTCTACTTGGCCCCTTTGGCCACCACATCACTACCTTCTCCTCTAACTTTAAGTGCTGAGCGGATCACACTCAGCTCTCCTTCAGGCTGCCCTCTGCCTCCTCTCTTCTTTCGCTCATTTCTGACTGTCTCTCCGCTATTCAGGAATGGTGCGCCTTCAATGATCTCTACCTCAATGCCAGCAAGACTGAGATCCTCCTTATTAGGACCCCTGCTCCCGCTTTCCCTCTTTCACTCTACATGCCCTCCTTGGGCCCTCTCCCTGCGCCTTATTGTGAGGCAAAAATCCTGGGCGTCATCTTCAACTCCACTCTCCTTCTCTCCTCACATCACGGACCTCTCTAAGAAGTCCCAGTACCAGCTGCACCTTCTCAGAGGTATTTTTCCTTTTCCCACTTTCCCCCAGATGCTCAACATCTCCAGAGCCCTGGTTCTCTCTAGGCAGGACTACTGCAACAGTCTCTTTCTCAACCTGCCTTCCTCTAAACTCCGCCCTGTGCAACTAATCGAGAACAGACTGTGAGACTTGTCCTTGGCCTCAAGCCAGGGACTGTATCTCTCCAGGACTGAAATCTCTGTACTGGCTCCCAGTGGCTGTGAGGATTATGTTCAAAACCCTCTGCATTGTCCACAAAGCCTTCTGGGGACTGGGCCCTTAATACCTTCAACTCTCTCTTCCTAAATATCTTCCTTCTCGAGCTCTTCACTCATCCGCCTCTAACTCCCTCAGGGTCAGTCGCTTCTCCAAGCAACGAGTTGGTGATAGATCACTTTCTTCAGCTGGGGCCTCCCTCTGGAACAGCCTCTGTACCCCCTGAATCTTGAGGAGAACCATCTCTGGTTCTGGAAGCACCTCAAAACCTTTCTCTTTGCTTCTGCTTTTTCTTATCCTCTCCCCTGCTGATTTCCTGGCTGATACTGAAACTGCACTGGTTTAACCTGTCCACCCTCTGATTTCAGGCCCAGGTCCCATCCTCCGCCAGTCGCACGCATGCACTGCCCTCCTGGCAACCCCCACACTTGAGGACTGTTTTCTGTATCCCTACCATCCAACTACCAGCACGTGACACCTGATGCCTGCACTTACCCTTTACCCTTGCACCTGCCACCTGCTGGCCATACTTTCCTATTGTTATTTATTCTATTATCCCATGTATTACACTGCCACCTCCCCCTCTCCCCCTGCACTCTCCCCCTTCCCCTTTACCATGCACTTACGGGATCTGAATGACACCTGGACTAGTAGGATCGTTGTCTGTCTTCCCTTTGTTCCCCACCCTTGCCTCGTCATGCCTTGAAACACTTGTATACATGTGTGTTATAAATGCCATATCATATCATATCATGGCATTGAGAATACTACAAAGGTGCTCCTCTGTTTCCATCCTCCCAGCTTTCTCTTTTCAGGGGTCCACTCAGTGTCATGCTCACTCTGGGCAAATGCATGAGTTGGGAAGGTACCATCAGCATGATGATGGGTACGTCTAATATGGCCCTTCACTGCAGGGCAGTCGGAGAGGGGGAGGAGGCGAGGGGGCAGGCAGTGTAGTGGTTATGGGTGGGTAAGGTGTCACTGTGTAGTTGCTTCCTGTTGCATTGGCGTGAGGTGGGCAGATGTGGCTGCATGTGTGACAGAATACATGGTGATGGGTGGCTGTTGAGTTATTGTATGCATTTGTTGCATGCCACTCAGGAGGGCACATGTTGCAGTATGTTTGGGTGCATGGATGTGTTGCCGGCACTCACATTGATTTATATTTCCCTACAGATTAATTTGGCAGGTAATGATGAATGGGGGAAGTAGCTGCTGTATGCGTGCACATGAAACAGCATAAGTGTTTGGTGGTTTGCAGGCCGACAGAGCGGGAGTTAGGTGGACTGCACAGTCCAGCTGCTGCAGGTCCACATGGTATGAGGTAAGATGTGCATTCCTCTTGCAGTGCACATTATCTTTTGTGATTCAACATGACTGCTTTGATGTGACTGTGTATTGTGAGCATAGTGGGTGTCAGGGAATAGGTTGGCCAATGAACCTGTTAATTGTTGTGTAACACTTATTGTGGTTCAGGGCTGTCCTTGCATAGGTTTGTTTTAATCAATTTTGTATTATGCCTTCCTAGTTGTGGTCTCATGTGTGTGGTTTGGTATTTACATGCAGTACAGTTGTTGTCGATGTGATAGTGCTCAGGGACTTTGTTGCTTGTGCTGTGTGCTTTTGGATGTACTACATGGACACTATTGTTTCAAGTTACTATGTGTTGTTCATGTGTGCACTGTCATGCAGATTAGGGGCTTGAGTCACAGGCTGTGTTCATGTGTGACTGCACCATTATTTGATGCTTCAGTGAATCTGGCCCTTGGGGCACGTCAAACACTCTTGCTCACTTACAAATTGGCTCTTCGCATTGTTTGTTTTTGCAATGTTTCCCTATACCCTGTATGTATGTCACATGTGGAATCTTGCACCCCTGCTTTCACTTTCACAGCAACATGGATATGTTTGGGCCTGTAGAGCACATGGTCCCACATGTGTCCTATCCGATTTTGGTTTGCTTATAGGAATTGGTGGACATGTTGCTTTTGGTGTCCATGAATGGTAGGTGCTAAGATTTCATTGTTGCCTTGTTGATGCATGTTTCTGTAGCAACATAGTTTATACCTGTTCTTGTATTTTGTACATGTGTACAGATGCTCAGCCTCCAGAATGATTCACTCCATACTTCAAAAAGTGGTAGTGTTATACTTCGACTTACTAGTGTTTCCCGGGGGCTCTGTTTGTGCATGTTTTTATAATGTCTAATGGATACACACAACTTGGCACTCCCAGTGGCCTATTCCCCCGCTGTTGTTGTGGGCACAGAGGATAGGCCCCAATTCATCATTCAATGACACCTGGGACGTGGCTACAGCGTGTGTACTCCACAGGAGTTGGTATTTAGGTAAAGTATGATTGCACAAGCTGTGTGCGTACAAGCCTCTCCACGTGCCCTTTGGCCAGGCATTGTCAAGGGTGGTGCCTGTGTGTGCGACCCATGTCCTGCCTGCATGTCAAAAGGTACCCTGTGCCGTGTGGCAACATTTTACAGGACACATGTTCCTCCCTCAAGGCTTTATCTGATTACTCATTACTCGCCGTCGCAAGTCCTCAGTTCTTTGTTTATTAGAGATGTTTGCTTTCGCCCTGCTGCTTATCCCTCCGGCATAAATTTGCCGAAGAGAACGCCCGTGCAGCGGCCGGGAGCAGTGGATGCGGCATCAGTGCGCCAAAGGCGCGCTTAAGGCAAGCCCGTCTGTGCCCGTCGGGGACTGCTCCATGCCGTGGGCCCTCACAATTGAAAGTAATGACCGTCCTCCTTATCGCATTACTTATTCACACAATGCGCTGACAGCCTTGGCACCTACCATGTTGAGCTGGCCTCCTGGTTTTTGCATTCAGCTTCCCATCAACATTTTGGAGGTCAATGATGCTCCTCCATCTTCTCGGATAGGCCTCCTTTTTATGTCTTAGATGTTTTTGGGCCTGATGTTCTGTGTATTACAGAAACTTGGTTTAACACCCACTCTGGCCCTGATATTATTCAAATGCTTCCCCCACATTATGATCTTTTTCAATTTAATCAACCCGCTCCCAAAACAGGCGGTCGAGTCGCCTTTGTGTTCAAGAAATCTCTAAGTTGCCAGACCTTAGACTTTCATCACAAACTCACTTACAAGCTTCTTCTCATCAGGATTCAGGTCTCTCCTGAAAATTCTATATATTTTCATATTACTTATCGAGCTCCTGATTATGCTACCAACCAATTTGTGATTGACTTTGTACGGATACTGGCTGATTTATCTCTTACCTATCCGAAAACAGTCATACTTGGTGACTTCAATTTCTATCTTAACGATCCCCTTGATTTACAAGCTACTAAATCTGTTTCTGCACTAGCAGATTATCGTTTTCTGTCATTTTTTGTAAAAAGGTAGATGATTTTAAGAATTAGAAATCTAAAGTTTTGTAATTAGTGACTTGTTATTTTTGTTAATTTGTTTATCTTTTTTTATCTTTTGTTTTGATGATTGTGTATTTTTGTTTGTTTTCTCATTTTTATGAAATGTTTTGTAAAAAACCCAAATTTAGTTATATCGCCAAAAAAAAAAAAAAAAAAAAAAGATTCAGCCTCACACATTCGGGTGGTAATCACCTTGATCTTATTTTTCCTGACATTCATGGACTTCTAACACTCCTCCAGTAGCCGGTGCTTTGGTCGGACCATTACTTGCTTCCCTTTTCTCTTCCTCTTGCACAACTCAAGAACAGACCAAAGCCCCAACTTAAATACCAACATCGCTGGACTAATGTTACTCTTCAATATATTTCTGATTCAATTGAAACTTTCACTCAACGGTGCAATAAGGATGGTAATAATGTGTGCAATGCCCTAGTTGAGGCCTCGAAGTCAACTGCTGACACCTTGGCAGCTTCTCAGCTTTCTGCCATCCGCACTCAACCCTCTGCCCCATGGTACTCTCCTGAATTGAGACTGTTAAAGCACAAATGACGACAAGCTGAACGTAAATGGCATCGCCTTTTTAAATATTCTGCGAAGCTGGTTTACACACATGCACGCAATATCTATCAGAACTCTATAAAAAAGGCCAAAACTCAAATCCGCTTCTCCTGTTGATCCGATTACCGCTTTGCACTCTCCACGCCCTTTCTCATGGCAGCACATCAATACTCCTTTTCCACTGAATATATTCTTCACTCACTTAAACATACAGTGATCTCTCCCTTACTGAAAAAATCTCACCTTGATCCTGTGGCTACTGAAAATATCGTCCTAGATCCCTTCTATCCATTGCCACCCCCCAGCTTTCTGCTTATCATGAGACCAACTGTATTCTTCACCCTCTTCGGGCTGGGTTCCGCACCGGAATAGGCACAGAATCTGTTATGGTGACTCTTCTAGACGTCATTGCATTGCTTCAGGACCGTGGAGAGGCTGGCGCTCTTATCCTTCCTGATCCCTCCGCGGCCTTTGATACTGTTGATCATCATAGGCTCCTCCACTGTCTTCTTGAAGCTGGTATTTTGGGCACTCCCTAGAAATGGTTCTCTTCTTTACTCTCTAACCGGTTTCAAACAGTCTCTCTCCCTCCATTTACTTCGTCCCCTACTATGCTTGACTCCTTCGTCCCCCAACTCTTTCTCTCCTGTTATTTAACATGTATATGCTGGCCCTGGCCAAAATAATCTCTAGCCACGGGGTACGTTTCTTCTCTTATGCCGATGATACAGATACTTTTTCAGCTAAATGTCGCTGCTACGGATCCCCCTCAAAAGTTGATGGACTGCCTTTCGGCGTTTGGGATCGGTCAATAATTGGCTTAAGCTAAATGGAGATGAACTGAGATCCTACTGGTCGGTCCCAGACAGTCTTGGACTTCCAAATATTGGCCCTATAGAGCCTAGGAGCTCCAATTACATCCTCGAGTTCCAGAGAAGCCCAAATCTCAGTCTGTCAATCAGGTTTTGTTAAGCTCAAAGTGCTCAAGAAGGTTTCTCCCCTTTCTTCCGGCCGACTCTAGATCTAAAATTGTTACCGCCTCCATCATGGGATCAATCGATTAACGGGTATCTGGTCATTGCATCGACTGCCATACCATTGAAATAAATGCATCGGAAAAAAAGCACCAAATGCATTTTTTAATGGTAGAGGATTAGTTTAATTATATTGGGGTTTAAAGGTCAAAAAAGGGGGGGTTGGGGGAGAACCCCCCCATTATTTTTTTTTAAATGCATTCAATGATTTTTTTTAGATACATTTTTTTCAATGGTATGGCATTGGACGGTTTGGCAGTCGATGCAATGACTATGAACCAAGGTTAAGCTAATGGTATTTATCTCGGTCAACCTGAGGCTCTGCTTCAACGTCTTCAGATACTTAAAAACTCAGTGGCTCGCCTTGCCCTCCAGAATGCCCCCAAAATGGCTCACTCTCATGACCTCCTCCGATGCCTTCATTGGCTCCCTGTTAGAAGCAGAGTCAAGTTCAAAATCCTGTGTATTGTTCATCGTGTCATCCACTATACTGGGGCTGAGTTTCTCCAATCTAGACTCCTAACCTATTAACCAAGCAGACCCCTCCGCGCAGCCAACCAATCACTGCTGGTCATCCCACATTTTCAGCTCGTGCTGGTGGAAGATCCTTTTCTGTGCATGCCCTGAAAGTTTGGGAATTTAATCCAGAAGATATTCCAGGAGTGGAATCTCTCTAAGTGAAAGTGGGCATAAGCGCTGAAACAACTCTCAATATTCTTCTCTTGTATAGGGCTCCTTCACCATCACCCACCTTCTCTTCACAAATCTGTAACTATCTGATAACCCTCAAACGCAAGACAAAATTGGTGCTTCTAGGAGACTTTAATCTTTGGTTAGGTAGCGACGTGGATACTCCGGCAGAGTCTTTGGTGACCACATTGGAAGCCTTGGGTTTCTCTCAGTCCATAAAAGAACAGACACATATCAGGGGACACACCCTGGATTGGGTGACGACACACAATCTCAATGTAATGGATGTAGCAATTTCACCTTGCACATGGTCAGATCCTTTTTGTGTCTATTTTCAGAGCTGTATAAATTACTTTTCCGAAAGAGGGGTTGAACCCAAAGCTCCACTCCCGGTAAGAAGCTCCAAGAAATTGACTTTAGAGAATCTTAGTCCTTGGCCTTGTGTCTGAATATAGACATATTCAATACAGCAGGGTTGGATGAGATCTCAGTTAAGCTCATGAACTCATTATTAAAGGCAGTTACTGAGAGATTAGCCCCTCCCAAGATGGTCTACCAGAGAAAACATTCAAGTAATACATGGTTTAATGATTCCCTTCGAGAGCTGAAGGGAAACTCTTTTATATGTGGCGGCACAGTAGGGACTCCTATAGCCTAGATGCCTATAAAGAAGCAGCTAGGATTTATAAACTAGCCACTACTCAAGCCAAAAAAGACTCTTTGAATCTTAGAATTGCCAGCGCACCTTCTAACAGCAAAGAGCTCTTTCAAATATTAAATGAGCAAGAACATTCTATGGTTCCTATTCAAGACCCTAACCGAAACGACGAAATATGGTGCACAAGCATCCAGGATGCACTGTCTTGCAAACTAGATAAGATAAAAAAGTGCATTGAAGAAAAATGTTTGCTTATGAATATAAACAATTCTGAAGCCATCCCTCCCACGAGTGACAGGAGGGACCCGAAGTCTCCGACTTTTAATTTTACCCCTTTCTCAGAAGCTGAATTAGCCAAAATAATTGCACAACTTAAAATCACAAGCTGCAAAGGGGATCCTTGCTCTGCAGTGATCATTAAGGAGTGCCCGCCTGCACTAATAACGGCCATTACAAAGTTTGTAAACGTTTCTTTTGAACAGTACCCAATAACATCAAATCAGCATGGATTACTCCATTATTGAAAAAGCCTAATCTCTGTCCCATGACTCCAACCAACTATAGACCGATCACCTCTTTTCTGTTGAAGATTTTGGATAGAGTGGCGTATAATCAAATCTCACAACACCTTAATAATCTCCAGATTCTTCACAAATTTCAGTCAGGTTTTTGGCTGGCCCATGTGACTGAGATTGCATTGGTATCCTTAAAATCGGAATTGCATCAAATAATGGATGTTGGCCAAATAGCTCTACTGATGATACTTGATTTTTCAGCAGCGTTTGACCTGGTGGATCATGCCATCTTGTCCACCAGGTTAAAGCAGTATGCTTATTTTTCATTTCAAACCGCTGAATTGGTGAATTCCTTCCTACCTGACAAACAGATAAGAGTTGCAAGTGAGATGGCAGAAGCTAAGCCTACTCCCTTGCTATTTGGTTTCTCACAAGGAGCATGTGTATCCCCTTGTTTTTATAACATCTTCATGAGTCCGTTTTTTCATATGCTGGAACAGGACGGGATTTTCTTTGTAAACTATGCGGATGACCCACAATGCGTCATCCCCATCACAGGCTCATACAAGGAAGATGAACTGAACATCAATAGGGTGTATCAAGCCATTCAAACTTGGATGGCTATGAATGGCATCCCTTTGAACAGTTCAAAAATGGAACTCATGTTAGTCGGGACTGATTCAAGATTGGCTAAACTTGATCCATCATATAAAAACTTTAGTTTAGATAATTGCACGATTGAGGTTGTGACGAAAGTTAAGATTCTGGGTTTACCTGGACAAGAATCTGAACATGAAGGACCAGGTTAACAGCCTAGTCTCCTCCTCGTCATACTTCATTAAATTCCTTAGGCATCTTTGCCCATTCATTTCTGAGAAGAATGCTGAGATCCTAGCTAGAGCCATTATTGGCTCTAAACTGGCCTATGGCTGCTGTCTCTTTGTGGGTATTGCACAAAGTGACCTCCACCATCTCCAGATTATTCAGAACGGGCGGTGAGAGCGGTGAAAGAACTTGGGTGGAGGGATCAAGTCTCAGATGCTATAAGAAGCCTTCTTCAATTAAAAAGAAACTGCACACAAGATCACTTAGATTAAATAATACAAATATCTTAAACATCCCTCATTGTGAATTGGGCAAAACCGGGAACGGAGCATTCAGGTCCACTGCTCCAACCGCATGGAATGCTCTGCCACCAGAAATTTGAATTATCGAATCTACTGAAGCCTTCAAGAAAAAATTGAAGACCCTATTATTCCACTAGTTTACATTGCTCACTGATACAATCTACTCATGTTAGTGCGTTAGCCACTTAGATTCGTCAGATTACGTTCTTTGTTGTGTTTGTCTCCTTGTCTGCGCCCTTAAGCCCCCGGGTTGCGCATTACAAATCTATAAACATAAACAAGAGGGAGGAGGTACGTGTGCTCCTGAGGGAAGCCTGCAGGCAGACAAGGAAGTAAGATGGTCTAATTTAGAGCAACGTAAAGATAGGATGCCAGATCCCATAGCATGGCCACATCGTCCCCAAGGACAATCTCATAGTGAAAAGGGAGAGTAACTGCCCAATGTGAGCAGATTAAGATTATTGCCAGGGAGGAGAAGGTTAGGGACTATTGTCCCGACCATGGATAGGCAGATGATGGGAGCTGACTGCGGGATTGTCATGATGCCTACCCCCGGGCATCCGGATCAAGCCCATCAACCCCGGGAGCAGGCATCCAGATATTTAATAAAACCCCAGCAGCCCCGGCTGGGGGCTGTCTGGGTTCAGTCCTGGCGCCTTAGGCGCCAGACTCATAATATAAATCAGTCCTGGCGCCATAGGCGCCAGGCTCATAGACTTTACTTACCTCATGCAGACCATGCTGCAAATGTATCCAAGCCAACGTGAGGCCTGGATGGGACTATTCTACTACAGGGACTATTTTTTACTCAGGTGTGGTTCTAGGGACTTCTTACCTGGAACTACTTTGGAGGCTATTTAAACCACGCCCGAACAGCAGCACATGCTTCGCGTTATTCTGCATCCAGCAGCGTAACGCTGACCGTGCCTGCAGTCAGCATCCAGTTTTCAGCCACACCCTTCTCGAATCCAGAGCTCCTAGCAATAGAAGAAAGAAGAAGGAAAGGTTAGAATACAGATATTATTTCAATCCTTACCTGAATTCCGGATCCATCACGTCTTCGAACTTGAAAAGGACATTATTCTACACGCGTCGCATCACCAGCTGCAGCCCGGCGCCATACTCACCAGTCCTCACAGCATTTTTCGATCCGGCGCAGCCTCCATCATTTTCTTCGCCGAATTCCACCATCTAGGGGACAAAAGAAACATAAGGTGGGCCAAGAGAGCCAACAAATACAACCTCTCCACCATAGACTTACCTGATTAGCAACCGGAGGCATTATTCTGTAACAAACCGCAACTTCTTACGCCGCACCTGTAAGGAGAGAGAAACCAGAAATTTAAATACACGCATCTTTTACCGGACAGTGTTGGGTAATACAGACTCTTATCTGAACACCATCAGCTGCCACAAGACAATCTTCCCTTGGATCCAGCTGCAACACAAGAAAGGAATGTACATGAGTGAACATCGGACATATTGAACTCTTTGAACTTTATACTTACGGGTTCTCGCCTGGAACCTCGGAGTCCATATTCATCCGGAACTCTTCCAACGCCTTCAAACCAGTGAAGTAACTGGTATCTACGCGCCCCTGCATTCCACGCAGGATGGAGAGCTCATCATTTAAAAACATAAGGTGAGCTTACTGAAAGTGAATATCGGTGGTGATTAGTGGGGAGAACAGTGGGGAGCCATTACTAGAATCCACGGGTGGCTAAATCCCTTTCTCCACTTGCAGGAGAATACTTCTACGGGTGAAGCAGACGAGATTAGGCGGTCCAGTCCAGTCTGTCATCTCTGCACTACGCTTCACGTTGGAAGAGATCACAGCTGTCCGGGTCCGATCGACGCCCCTGAGGGAGCCAGGTGAGCATAACAGGGATAGGATTTATGCAGTTTCCCTTATTGGAAAAAAGGGGAACAAGACTGCAGTATATTCCATGGCCGCAGATGGACAAGTATAATTTAAGATATAAGCTCCCGAGCTTGACATCGGGTGTGGGAAAATGGATTTATGAACTAGGAAAAAATGACAGGAGGAACTACGTTGGCCATAGGGGACATTAAGGGTCTCTTGGCAGCCATCATTGGGGAAAGAGCTGATGACATAAGGAGGAGAGCAGGCTATTCAAGTGTGACAGCACAGAACACAGCGCATGAAGGGCAACCATTTAATAATTTCAGAGCAGATCTTTGGAGGGCTTTTAGGGTACAGTATCCTGACACATTAGACATGGATGCAATTATGACACATAAGATGAAAGAAGATAAAGATCCTATTGCTTACATTCAGGATATTCAAGAGCGTTGGACTCTTGAAACAAAACAGCCATGGGAAAAATCAGTGGCACTATTTTACCACATTTTATGCCAAGGGTTGCCAGAGCAAGTGCAGAGACAGATGAAGAAACAAGTGGGAATGGAAGCCAAGCCTTGGGCTGAGATACAGCTGACGATAGTGCACCAATGTCGGCTCTTGCAAGAGAGAAACAAGAAGAAGGATGAGACCAGGAAACATGGAGAAGCCAAATTAGTTTAGAAGAAATAGTCAAAGTACGCCATAGAAGGGGTGGTATTGACAAGCAGAGAAGGACTGGGAGTGCAGCAAGCAGTGGGTATATCGCAGGCAAATAATCAGCGTCCGATGGACCAAGGAGGGAATAGGTTTATGCCACGAGGTTGAGGCATGGGATATAGAGGAAGGGGCGGATTCCAAAACAATCAAGGTGGGTTTCAAAATGCACAGGATGAGAATCAGAATGCACAAGGAGGATTTAACCAAGGGGGGCTAATCAGACCGGCTCCTCCTGTATGTTGGACTTGTGGGATGACAGGGCACATGGCGCCTATGTGGGAGCCAAGTGAATGTACAGAATGGCCAATTCTCAAGAGGGGGGAACAGCTTAGCCTCCAGCATATAGCTCACAAGCGAGGGAAGGGTTTGCCCAATATCAGACAGTGTATGAAACACAGATACTGCCAATGCAAAAGGCACAGCAACCACAGCAATCGCAACTGAATCCACCTCAAGGGCAGTCACATCACGCCCCTATGCAAACACAGCAGTATGGAAACATGGGACAATTGTTGACACCTACGATAGGGGATGTCAGTGTAGTGGGAGGGAATCCTTTCACGGGTACAGGGGTATGCATGTATCCACAATAGAATAGCTCACAGGGTGGCGATGTTTTCAGTACTATCTGTGACACCAGATCCCCAAGAGGAACCAATGGTTGATGTGACGATAGGAGGCAAATCTTTTTCTTTTTTAGTAGACACTTGGCCTACCCGTTCATGTATACGAGAGGGTAAATATACAATGTTGGGAAATGCCATGAACGCTCAAGGGTTCTCTGGAGCTACAAGTCGAGTTCCTTTTACTGAAGAATTACCAGTCTCTATAAGAGAGTGTGACATGTCTGTTCCCTTTTTGTATTCTCGACAGACACCAGTTAACATTTTGGGGAGAGATTTGATGACAAAACTTAACATGACAATTTCTTTTACTGACAAAGGTATTGTGTGTTCCACTCCTGGAATACACTACATGAATGTGGGTGAATTTATATTGTCATTCATAGGGCAAGTGGCTCTGCGAGGCGTTCCAGTAGAGCCAGAGGTTTTCCTTTATTGGGTAAGCATTCTATTAACGTGACTAGCTGGCTTAGTGGGGAAGACAACGAGAATACCTGACGAATTCTTGTCCAGACCACAGATACCCTAGACTATCCCTATAGAATTAGAAGCAGCCATAGTACGAAGGGCAATGGCAATGCTAGAAGGAACAGATGATGAGGGTAGACCATGGAGAACAGTAATAGCTATTAAAGAGGGGTACAGGCTGACTGACATTACTGACGATGACATGTTTAGGGATGACCCCACAGATGATGAAGTAGTGTTTCACATGAGCATCACTTACTGGATTAGAATAAAGAAAATCATTGAGTAATACCAAAGTGTATCCTGTGAAAATAATCAAAGGGAGGGTCGTGGAGATTCATACAGGACATGAGACCGATTAACCAGATTGTAGATGCAGAGTTACTTTAGTTCCTAACCCGGTGTGGATACTATGCACTATCCCAATAGAAGCACAATATTTCATGGTGATTGATTTGAAAAATGCATTTTTCTCAATCCTGTTGCACAAGGACTCACAAGACTTGACTTCATTTAAGTTCTGCCAGACTCGTCTGAAACACACTAGGCTGCCCCAAGGGTACTGTGAGTCCCCATCGATCTTTAATAGAGTCCTCCAGATAGACTTAGGTAATATTGATTTGAAAAGTGCTGTGATACAGTACATAGATAACATTTTAATCTGTGGCACGACAGAAGATGTATGCAGGCAAGACTCAATTCAATTAACGACTATCCTAGCAGACAAGGGATAAAAGGAAGACAAAGAGAAATTCCAGTATTGCCAAGAAGAGGTGTTATACATAGGATAACTGATCTCACATGAGGGAAAGAAGGTGACACCTGAAAGGGTGAGGCGATTATGAAAAAGGCAAAACCGCACATGATAAAACAGATGCAACCATTTTAGGGACTATGTAATTGTGTAAGAGCCTGGGTGTTTGCCTATAGTTCGTACACAAGACACCTTTTGCAGGCTTTGAAAAAGGCACAGGTAGACAAAGTCACAATAGAATAGACTGAGGAAATAGAGGAGGGATTTGAAGAGTTGAAGAAAGCAATTTGTACAGCTCTTGTTTTAGGAATTCACAATTATGCTGAGAAGTTTTTTTATTTACGCACACAAATGGGACAGTTAGGATAGCAGTGCTTACTCAGAGGACCACATTGGTGTATAAACCCCTAGCGTATTACAGTGGGATTCTAGACCCAGTTATGAAGGGACACTTTGCTTGCGAACAGTCACTGGCAGTTCGAAATTGACAAGTCTACAAGTATTGTGATGGGCTGCTCTATGATGCTTTTTGTGGAACATGCTCTGTTTGTCATTTTAGAGAAACCGAAGGGTACATTGACATCCCAGGGAGCTTCTGCTTACGAAGTGATAATTTCAAACACACCGATTAAAATAGTTGGATGTAAAATAGTGAATCCTGCCACGATTATAGCTGAGCCAGTGACAGAAAGTGACCATGTGCATGATTGTGCAAATTATATAGAATTCTATGATGATATACCGCGCGTGAAAGAAAACACGTCAGGAGGGGAAATCCTCTTTATTGATTGTTCTTCATAAATTGATCAAATCAGTGGAAAAAGGCATTCTGGCGCAGCTGTAGTGAGGCATAGAGCAAACAGTGAGTTCAAAGTTGTTGCAAGTGCAAGACTACCGTCTCACTTTTTGGCGCATTTGGCAGAATTGGTAGCGCGTATTGTCGTGCTTGAGAAACACGAAGGGCAGGAAGTGACGGTGTATAGTGACTCTGCCTATGTGAAATCAACCGTAAACACAGGGCTGGCATGTTGGAAAAGAAGGGGCTACCTCTGAGCGAACGGCACTCCAGTGCAGCACTCATCCTTATTGGACAGGCTTATTAAGGCACTACAGCTCCCAGTAACCATAGCAGTCATTAAATGCGCTGCCCATACTAAGAGTACAGACTTTATTTCTTGTGGGAATGAAACAGCAGACACAGAAGCCAAGAGGGTTGCATATTCTCCAGATATTTCTGATTTTTGATACTCTAGATGTTACGGAAAAGTTAGTCATGATTATGGTAGTGAAAGAAGGATTTAATCGTTTGCCAAGAACCCAATTAATGGAGATTCAAGGAAGTGCACCACAGGAACAGCAGGAATTATGGAAGCGCAGAGGGTGTCCTTTATCTCCCACAGAGGCATTACGGTGACATGATAGCACTGGACGATGATGTCAGTAGCATTGTTTAAGGTAGCACTTGAACAGCTGCACTACCCTGTGCATGTAACTAGGGAAAGTCTTGCTGCAATTATTGTGGAAGATTGGTTTACTCCAAACCTGTGGGAACACGTTGGATTTTGTGTAGTAAACTGCATCATATGTCAAAGGTTTACCACTGGGCATACAGTATGAATGATTAGAGGAGTTATTCCTCGACCAAATGGTCCTTTTCAGCATTTACATATTGACTGTGTTGATATGCTGCAGGTGTGTAATGGATACAGATATCTGATAGTGGTGGTGTGTCCCTTCTCCAGGTGGATCGAAGCAGGTCCATGCAGACACCCTGATGCCACTTGCACAGCAACATTTCTAGTATGTGAAGTCTTTCCTAGATGGGGAGTATGTGAGGTGCTGAGATCTGAAAATGGGCCACATTTTGTTAATGAAGTATTTGAACAAATAGCATTATTATTGAATGTTAAGCACAAGTTTTCCTCTGCTTATCACCTGCAAGCGAACGGAATATGTGAGAGACTCAATGGCCTCCTTAAAGAAAGGATTGCCAAGCTCAAGCTTACGTTGAAAAAGGGATGGCTACATTACCTGCCCTTAGATTTATATGTCCTAAAGTATCAGCCTGTTTCGGACCACCACCTCACACCCCATGAACTAGTGACAGGACGGAAAATGAGAACGCCTCTTACACCTCCATCGAGGAGTAGAAGTAATGCCCAGAGTACAGCAGAAATGTTAGGAAATTAGTTAAGTGCATACTTGACATGTATGACTGCTAGACCTCTCTCATTTCAGATCAACTCAAGCACTAGGGGGGTCAGTCTCAGAGCACAGATTAAAACCATATATCAACCGGATCAAGTGAGCTTTTATCAGTACCAAGACAATTTGTTGGTGATGCTGCGCTAATAAGAAACTTCACTAGGAAGTGCACGAGCCGAGATTTAACAGGCCTTTTGTTGGAGAAAACCTTACTCCTTCAGCAGTGTAGGTCCAAGGCAGATGAGCATGGATACATCTAAATGATGTAAAGCTACACACCGGCGAGACTGCAACACCCCCAGTCATCAGTCCAGAAGCAAGACAAGAAGAAGAATTTCAGCGTGTGCAGACTCCACCAATGACAAAGAAGAAGGGTGACAAAGTTACTGACAAATATATAATAGCTTTTGCTCTTTGGGGCTTTGTTGGTTGCGAAGAAGATTATTCTGCAAGAATGGAGGTCTCCCATCTATCCGCATAGGTCAGCATGGTTTCAGGAAAAGTATGCTCTGTCCCTTATTGAGAGGTTTATACTGAAACAGCAGAAAAAGTCCAAGATTTTGAGGATATTTGGGGAAGATGTTTAGACCTGGATTAACTGTTTGGGGGGTTGGGGATTGGGTTGGGAGTTTCCCGAATCTGTATTCATGTTCCTGTGCCTTATCATTTGGCCCAGATCTGTGTGAGAGTTGGGGTTGCATTTATTTCCTCTTGGTTGTTTTTCTGTATTTCAATAGTTACTGCTGCTGATTGTTTCCAATGTCTTGTATATTTTTATACATTATTAAAAAATACATTGAGATTTTAACCTCTACCAAAGTGCTTGGCACCTCTCACGTGGGATACTGTGGCTGCAAGAAGGCAATGGCTGTGGAAAGGCAATAACAAGCAGAAAGCAGCTTGAGCTGAGCACTGCTTTCAAGAAAGGTAGTGTAGGAGAGTGGAAACTTCATCAAAAATTGTACAGCACAATAGCTTGATTCTGGTACTAATGCCCTGCAGCCACAAACACAGAGCACATGAAAAACACATGAAAAAGCAGGGATAAATAAAAAATGAAAAACATAAATACTCAATAAATTCAGCAAGTGTAAAATGTAAAAGCTGATGAACGCATTAAAAGTAGCAAGGGTGGGCAGATCGAATTCTGGGAGCCAGTACATTAGGGGTTACCCAGCGGATGAGGCTCACACCAGGTTTGAACTCTGGTTCCTAGGCCATCATGGCAACCACTGCTACACAGAATGATGGGCCTCTGAATGCCTCTGTGCTTAAAAGAATGCCTATGTCACCCTCTACCCCACTTACAGAGTGTGGAGAGAGCCAGTGCATGAAGGAGTAGGTGGTCTCACCCCTGTTGAATGGCAAGGTGCCACCTAGTGATGGAATAATAAATATCATCTTGAGAGGCTGTGTATGAACAATAAAAAAGATAGATATGGGCAAACCAGCAACAAGATCTATGGCTGAAACGCCCAAATTCAGCCAATAAAAAGGCAATACGTACAGCAATTGCTAACCCAGATCCAGGATGGGTCTTTCTCCTTCTGATAATGATGCTCTGGAGGATTGGCCAGAGCAATGCCAGAGGTCACGATTCATTGAAAACCTTGCAGCCATAACTACTCTGTTTTGCTTAAGTCACCTCGAGTGGGACTGGTATGCCCAGATCTGGATCTGGAGTTTACAATGCCTAAAGATCCAAGATACACCTCACTAACAATGCCAAGTTAGGCTGAAATATGTCTGCAGCTGCTTGTGATTTTATTCAGAGGGGATTTAAACTAGCAGTTTGTACTAGGCTGCCTCTTTTAAGGTGGGATCAAAACTGATTTGATGTGGTCTTACATCTTCTGCAATGGCTTGCCAGTCTGAAATATAATGGTCTTGAGGAATGCCCAGAGCAACACCAGATAATATGATTCACTGAAGTCATCACTCTTATGATTTCCTTCGTCCAACTGGGCCACAGATCTTCTCACCCTGACCCCCCTCGACCGTACCCTGACACGTGCTTGTTCTTACACCCACTTCAGTTATAAATCCTTCAGAATCATATCATTTTCCTGCCTTTGGCGAGATGTGCCCTCTCAAAATTTCCTGGTTTTTTTGCCTCACATTGTATCTCAATTATAACATCCTCCTTTTTCCCCAACCACCTCCTACTGTCTATACTTCATCACCTCCTTTTGATGTTCACCTTTGTTCTCTTGGATGCCTTCTCCTGCCAATAATTTCTGTTGCCTCATGCACCTCCTCCTGATCTTTCAATCACCTCATCCAGATGTTTAACCACCTCCGTCTCAAACACTCGCTCTTGATGTTTCAAGGACCTCCTATTAATTTTCACCATCCTCCTTTGGTTGAAACAACCATCTCCTGCTTTTGCACAACCATCTCTTTCCTACTGCTCAATACATCTCTAGATTTTTCAACCACCTCCTTCTTCTACTCAACCAAATCATCCTGCTGTTTCAACTACCTCCTTCTGATTCCCTCCCCTCCTCTTGATTCTCACCCTTCTCCTACGGATGTTTGAACCTCCTATTTTCTCAACTCATTCGACCCCTGTAGTGTCGGACCTTCCTTTTCCAAGCTCGTTCTCCTCTTAATGCTACTACTCCTCTTTGAACTCTTCCTCTTCTCAGCACTCCTTCCCCTCTCCAACCACCTCCAAACCCCGTTTACCTGTACCTTCTCCAAACACCCACTGTACTCAACTGAAAATGTGTGCCTATATAGCCCAAGTTCCCCTCCTCCAGTGCTTGTCTCCCTATAAAGGTTTGCACCTGTATGAGCCAATTAGTGAGGGTCTGGGATTGGTGGGTCTTAATTGGTACACCAGGATTCACTGTGGGCATGAAGGGCCAGACCAAGACTAGTCCATCATTTCACTTTCTGCTTGTGTCTACTATGGATTCCCGAGGGCGGCAGGGCCTGCCATGTTGTGGTTTTGGAGGAGGTGTCTGATGGACAACTTGAATGGCAAGGGTAAGGGATTCTTCAGTTCTCTGTCAAGTAGCAAACCTCATAGAGTCTTCACTCTTCTATGAGGCTCATAGGAAACTCACGGTAAAGACGTGTTGGGGCCAGGAAAGGCTTCTCATGATGGCCTGTATGAGCTATGTGGCAGACCAAAGGGCTTTGGTGAACTCTATATCGTCTAGACTTCAGATGGTCATATATCCCGATTTCTTACTGAAACAATGTCAGTGTCTGCTACTCACTTCTTTATTGAGTTTAAATTACAAGTTCATGAAAAGGAAGTCTCACTATTGTTTTTTTCACGTCCTCATCACGTCTAAGTCCCGGGTCTTGAAAGGGACCAGCTCCAGTAGTTTATTAAAGTAGGTCCAGTGACTGCACCTGTCAAATGGTAGGGACTAAGAGGAGGTGATCAAGGGATCACCTATATACTTCCACCAGGCCCATCATCCACCTGATTGAAGAGGCAACCGGCTCCTTGGGTGTGACACCACTAGTACTCCACAGAGCCAGCCAACGGACTGTGGCATACTATTTTTGTCTATAATGTCTGCAGTTAGCCAATACTATTGAAGTGCCTGCCTCTACCAGCAAAAAGGTTAAGGTGTGGGTACCAAGGGCTAAATTGTAAAACTGTAAAATACAGAATTGCTGATGACTGTTTTAGTAACTAGGGATCCCCAAAAGGATGTTTATATAATTGGAATTTTTGTTGATTTTGTTATTCATTTCTTGAATTGCTTGTATGGCTTGTAATGGTTATAATATGATTTAGCTTTAACAGAACTGAAATGTGTTTTCTGTATCTGATAGACAAATGTGTATATCATAAACTATTTGCAGGGGACGAGAATACAGATAATCGCTGCAGCTGGGCTTGCCGGCCATGAGTTGTCTTGCCGGTTTGAAGTATACGAAGTATTATTTTAGAATTTGGTTGGTAGTTCTACTTTGTTTGTGATTTTGCGTGTTTCTTTTTTCCACTTGAGGGATGTGGAAACCTGTTGAATCAGTGGGGCTTTCCTACTCATAGTCACCTTTTTAAATGAGAAGATGGTAATTATGATACATTTCAGGCCTTTAAAATCATTCAATAAACATCATATCCATGTGGGATTTCAAATATGACTTGTGGACCTCATAGGGAAAAGGTCTCCGAGTGTGTATGACAGAAAACCCCAGATATAAAAGAAGTATGTCTTAATATCCACTAACTCTGCTTTAATCCTTTGGGAACTAGGGAAATAACAGTGGATTGTGATAGAGTTTTAAATGGCAAAGCTCTTTGCCATCTTTTGAGTGGTCAAATGAATCAATTTACCATTTAAATTTAGAGTATCAGTTTACAGACAGGTCAATAGAAATGTATTTAAGGAAAGTGAAACTAGAGTTCAACATCTCCAGCAATGAATTACTGAATTACTGTGGATGAAGTGCCTGGTTAGGAAAGGTTTTCATACAGTATTGAGGTAGCCTTTTGACAATAGATCTACAATCAGCTAAATGCTCCTAAAATATAATTCTGAGGATTTGACCACCTTTTGATACATTCTGAATTGATAGAATGAATATTGGCAAATTTTGTCTACGTAGTTCATTTTCGAATATGAGGGTCGTTTAATATTGACAATGCAGCCAGTGCCTTCTGGCCATATTTTTATGTTAGATGATGTAATCGTAATCATTTTTATAGGAGAGTTAAGCCCAGGGTAAAAAATCAAATTGTACCTCTTTATGTCTTGATTTATACGTATCCCGTCGTTATTTATTTTGAAGAAATTCCTTTGAAAAAGTGAATGGAATTATATAGGGGTGTGGTGGTGGGGGGTTAAAAGGGGTGGGAAGGGGTTTGGGGTAGGAGCACCAGTATAGGAAAGGGAGGGGGCATGGGGTGAACCCTCCAAAATAAAAAAAAACAATTTGTTTTTTTGAACGAATGACTTCAAAGTAAATTACTTCGAAGTAATTCCTATCATTAAAACAACATGGTACTGATGTAGACAAGGCATGAAATAAGCAGTGTTGCATAGCAATTTGCTGTGCAATTCTGTAGGTTTGCTAATTAAATTGACACTTGAGTAGCAAAGCTAGCTATTTAAATTACTCTATTCAATCAAAGCATAGCTCACCCTGTATTCCTCTCCTTCCCTCAGGCATCGTTCGACCCTTTTTCCTCTGTTCCCTGCACTAATCATCTCCTCCACATAAGTGCCAAAGGCTTGTGCAGAAGTGCTAGTCAAGAATTTGTTTTCTTCAAATAATTGCAAGCCAGAACTAATTGGGATGATACTTTTATTAAGTCAACTATATCCTGTCAAAGGCCAGTATGTGTTAGCTTTGTATTTTTTTTAAAGACAGTCATGCAATTCCATTCCTTACATAATGGAAAATTGCAGTATTGCTACTGTAAAATACTGCATTGTCTCCATGCTTTACAGTAAAGTTTTGTTTAGTATATCTAAATATCAGTCTCAACTACATTTCATTTTATTGGGTAAAATGCATTATACTGACGAGTAAACACTTTTGAAAATGTACATGATTACATGGCCAAATACTTTTGATGGCAAACCTTATTGTAACGCTCACCTGACTCCCACGGGGGCGCTGGCCTGGTTCGTGCTGCTGTGACCTCGTCTAAGGTGATGCGCAGGGTTCGGAAGACGGACTGGACCGGGTCCCAGATCTGGCTTGTCTGACTCGCAGAAGTATCCTTCTGTAGGTGAGAATATGGGGTTAACTGTCTGCGGGGTAATGCAATCGGCCTCCCACTTACCCCTCTCACCCTCCTCAAAACCCTTCTGTGCTTCCCCGTAGCGTCTCACCTTAGGGTCTGGAAGGACGCGCTCTCCATCCTGCTTCTGATGCAGGGGCGCGTTGGTATCCAGCTACGTCACTGGATTTTCGGATGGGTGAGAACCAAACTTGCTTGGCTTCCAGGTAAGTTTTCTATAAGTGGTTCCCCTTGTGTCCATGCATTAATGTTCTAATGCTAGTGTCTTTTTCCCCATAGGGGCCGGGGTACGGAATGCCAGGGAACAGGCACCGACCCGAGGTGAGCGGTGAAATCCTTGTGGAAATCAGGTAAGTCTTTAATGAGTGTTTTGGTAATGTCTTTTCATTCACTCATTAACGCTGATGTCTTTTTCCCCTTAGGGGCCGGGGTCCGAAAATGCCTGGATGCGGCGCGGACCCGAAATGAAAAGGGAATGACCCAACAGGTAAGTCTTGACATGGAGTTTTAGCTTCCCTTTTCCCTTCTTTCTCTCACCTTTTGTCTTGTCTTTTTCTCCCTAGGCGCGGGGGCGCCACTGCGAATCCGGATAGTCGCTGCTGAACATGGAGGCGCCCTGTAAAGGTGAGTAGAACGCGGCGCTGCAGCGATCGATGCAATGTGCTTTTAAAAATAAATGTCTTCCTTTTCAGGATTGTCGGCGAAATGTCTCTGGGATGCAGATTTAGCAGGTGAGGCCTTTTCCTTCTTCTGTTCTCTTGTTCCCTTCCTTTGCAGGTGATTCAGGATGCTGGCAGGTGTGGCAGAAGTCAAGATGCAGGAGCAGACACGGTGAGCGGCCAGCTGCTAGATGCAGAACAACGCAAAGCACGTGTGGCTGATCGGGTGTGGTTTAAATAGCCTTGGAAGAAGTTCCTAGAATGTGTCCTTCCTCCAATCAGGTATGTATCCTTCCCCGACCACGCCCGGGTGGTAAATGAGTCCCACAGGTAAAGTAGTTCCTTTCAGGCCTCAAGGAGGCCGGGGTTCTGCAGCATGGTCTGCATCAGGTAAGTGCATCCAAACACTTTCATAATGAGCCTGGCGCCTATGGCGCCAGGACTGACGTTTTCTATGAGCCTGGCACCATAGGCCCCAGGACGCTGTCCAAAGGGCCCCTATAAGGGGTTGCTGGGACCTTCCCCGGGGACTTGATGTCCGCTTTTGGGGACGCAGGGCCTGAGCCGGCTCCCCGGGGGCGGGCATCGTGACAGCACTCCCCCCCAAGGCCCCTCCCAAGGTTGTTCCCTCCGGGGGTTTTGGTTTGTTTGGGAAGAGTCGGTGGAATTTCCTGACTAATCGAGGTGCATGCACATGGTCACTGGGTTCCCACGACCTCTCCTGAGGTCCGTAACCCTTCCAATCAATTAGGTAGAAAAGCTTTGACCTAAACATTTTTGAATCTAAAATGTTCTTTACTTCGAATTCGGGTTCCCTATCTATTTGAATAGGTTCTGGAGGTTTGAGTAGTCGGGTTCCGGGGACCACTGGTTTCAGAAGTGACACATGAAAAACAGGGTGAATTCGCATATTAGCTGGTAAATCAAGTTTAACCGCTACTGGCTTAATTATTGCCGTAATAGAATAAGGTCCCAGATATTTTGGGTTAAAAGTTCGAGGCCCTTTGAGCGGTAAATGTCTGGTAGCTAACCACACTTGATCCCCAATCTGATACGGAGGTGCTTCACTCCGATGTAGGTCAGCATTCTCCTTGTATTTTCTCTTGGCTTGTTGTAAATGCGTGGTTGCCTCTTTGAAGGCTCGGGTAATGGTAGAATGCAGATGTTCTACTGCGGGCACTCCGAGGTTCTGAGGTGAGTCGAGGTTTGAGGTTTGAGGGTGATGTCCAAACAAGGTATAAAAAGGACTATGGCCAGTTCCAGAGTGTACCGAATTATTATATGCGTATTCGGCTATCCAAAGAATGTCTTTCCAGTTGCTTTCAGATTGCTGTAACATACACCGTAAGTACTGCTCAAGGGTCTGATTTGTCCTCTCGGTCTGACCATCGGTCTGAGGGTGGTGACTGGTCGATAATCTTACGTCGATTTGTGCCATTTGACAACATTTGCGCCAGAAGTGGGAAATGAATTGGCTTCCCCGGTCAGAGATTAGTATAGATGGGAATCCATGTAGCCGAACAATATTTTCGAGGAATTCTTTGGCTAGGACAGAAGCTGAAGGTAAACCTTTCAAAGGAATGAAGTGGGCCATTTTGGAAAACAAATCCACAATTACCAGAATGGTATTGTATCCCGAACAAGGAGGCAAGTCCGTAATAAAATCCATTGATAGGGTGTGCCCGGGTGCTGGCGGTATGTCTAGAGGTTGAAGGAGACCGGCTGGTCTTTTCTTTTGACCTTTATTTTGGGCGCAAACACCACAGGACATCACAAAAGATTTAACATCTTTTCGCCAAGAGGGCCACCAGAATTGTCGTTTCACCTTTTCCATTGTCTTGGCAATACCGGGGTGTCCCTCTATTAATGTATCATGATAACCTGAAATAACTAGTTCGTGTAAATCCTTGTGCGGCAGGATTAAGTGTCCTTGGTAATAAGGTAAACCATTCTCTATGGTAAAGTCTGATCCCTTTTGCATCCAATCCTGTAGGACTGTAGGGTCCAGGAGTTGTTTCACTCTGACTTGAATGTCTTCAAGCGTCTGTAACGAAGTCATGCCTAGAATTCTCTGTTCGGGAATTATTGGTACTGGTTCTAAGTTTGTATCAGATTCTCCCATTCCAATTCGGGATAAGGCGCCTGCTTTGCCGTTCTTGCAGCCAGGTCGATAGGTAATCACGAAATCAAATTCAGCGAAAAACAAAGCCCATCGGAGCTGCCGTGATGATTGAGCCTTGGCGGTTTTCAAATACTGTAAATTCCGGTGATCAGTGATCACCGTGATGGTATGTCGAGCGCCAAGCAGGTAATGCCGCCAGGCTTTAAAAGCGGACTTTATGGCTAACAGTTCTTTGTCAGTGATTGCGTAATTAATCTCTGGTGCCGAGAATTTTCTGGACCAAAATGCTACGGGATGCAGTTGGTTGGTTTCAGGATCTCTTTGAGACAGAACTGCTCCCATGGCTAGGCTGGATGCGTCAGTTTCGACGACATACGGGAGATCTGGACGTGGGTGTTTCAATATAGGTGCGGAGGTAAACTTAGCTTTTAAATCCTGGAAGGCCTGCTCGGCTTCTTCAGACCATTCAAAACGTTTATTTTTTCTCAAGAGTGCAGTAATGGGTTGTACTATGCGTGAAAATTCCGGGATAAACCTGCGATAGAAATTGGCAAAGCCGAGCATGCTTTGAACCCCTTTTACAGAGCTAGGTGACGGCCATTTGAGGATGGCATCCACTTTTCTTGAGTCCATTCGGACTCCTTTGGGTGTCAGGATGAAACCGAGAAACTCAACTTCTGTGGTATGGAAAACACATTTCTCCAGTTTAGCAAATAGTTTGTGTTGGCGCAGTTTTTCCAGAACTGCCCTAACGTGTTTTCTGTGATCAGATTCCGAAGAGGAGTACACTAGAATGTCATCGATATAGACGACAACACAAACATCGATGAGTTCCCGAAGGACATCATTCATGAAGAATTGGAAGGCAGCAGGCGCATTGCACAACCCGAAAGGCATTACCTGGTATTCGAATAATCCATATTTTGTACGGAAGGCTGTTTTCCATTTGTCGCCTTCTTTTACTCGCACCAGATGATATGCCCCCCGGAGATCTAACTTGGTGTATATGCAAGCGTCCTTCACATGGTCAAGGAGTTCAGGAATCAGAGGCAGAGGATAACGGTTTTTAACCGTTATCTGGTTCAATGCGCGGTAATCGATACAAGTTCTAAGGTCGCCTTCTTTTTTAGGCACGAAGAACAAAGCCGAGGATGCCGGGGACTTTGACGGGCGAATAAAACCATTGGCGAGGTATTGATCCAAATATTGTCTCAAATGCAGGTTCTCAGGTTCGATAAAGGCATAAATCCTGCTACAAGGGGGTTGTGCACCGGGCACCAGATCGATTTGGCAATCGTACGATCGGTGAGGAGGTAACGTGTTGGCCTGTTCCTTTTGGAAGACGTCCTGATAGTCCTGGTATTCCGGAGGTAATTGCATAGAGGCAGAGGTTACAGATGCTAGATTAATCTTCAGGTTTTCTGGGTAGCATGTTTGTGCACAATCCGGGAAGGTTATTCTCTTAGCTCGCCAATCAATTCGAGGATTATGTGTCTCTAACCAAGGAATTCCAAGAATAACCTGAAACTGTGGAGCCTTGATTACATCAAACACAACTGCCTCCCGATGGCCGTCAGGACCAATAAGAGTCACCCCAGTAGTGGAATGTGTTACCGGTCCAGAGGCAATTTCAGTTCCATCGACTGTGGTGATGACATCTTTGCTGGTTTTAGGACGGAGAGGGAGGTTAATCCTAGAGGCCAATTCACGATCCACATAGTTTCCAATAGCCCCACTATCGATGTATGCCTTTATTGCATGCAACCGCTTAGGCTTTTCTGGATCTACGAGAACCATTGGCACAATGAAACGCGAGGTCTGAGAGTTAGTTTTCAAGCTCGGCAAGCGGACCCCTACGCTTGTCGGGCTGAGTCGTTTCCCGAAACAGAGTCTTCATGGTTTTTATCAGCAGCTCCTACCGCTTTTCGGGGCGGTTTTGCCGGGCAATCTCGTAGAAAGTGTCCAGAGTTCCCACAATAAAGACATAATTTTAACTGCCGCCTCCTTTCACGTTCCTTTTGAGTTAAGGGTTCTTTAACCCCTCCAATTTGCATAGGCTCAGAGACATCAACTCCCTTGGGGTTAGCATGGGTCTTGACCAACACCCGGGTCTCAAACCTGGACTGATCTGTTTTTCTGTTTTGAAGTCTGTGATCCAATTGGACCACTAAGTCTAAATATTCTGTGCATTCTTGGGGCGGATTTACAACTTGGGCCAAGACATCTTTAAGTTCTCCGCGTAGACCTCGATAAAATAACGTGACTCTTTTATCCTCTGGCCATCCCGTTTCCACAATTAGTCTATTAAAGGTTGCAATATAGGATAGGAGGTCCTGATTGCCCTGTCGCAGGGATAGAAGTTCGTCATCCAGAGCCTGCCCCTGAGAGTGTTGAGCAAATAACCTTTCCATGCTTGCTTGAAATCCTTGAAAATCACAGAGAATCGGGTCATCTTGAGTAACCAGTGGAACTGACCAATCGGCAGCGCAGCCGCTGAGATATGACAATACAAAGGCTACTTTGGTCTGATCATTAGGGAAGGCCCCAGGTCTGCATAGGAAGTGCAAACGACACTGATTCATGAATACGGCGAATCGTTTGGGGTCCCCAGCAAAGCGTTCAGGTCGGGCCAGCGGCATGTTTCCAGGTAGATTAATCTGCACAGGGTTACTGGGAACCACAGGAGCGGGGTTCCCTCCGGAACAGGGTAGAGGAGTTTGTCCAGCTTGACCTTGCAAAAGCTGTCTGGCCAGGTCATCAGTTCTTTCCTTTGATATTATTAATTCCCTCTTGAGGGCATTAGTCTCTTGATGAGCGGCATGTACTTCGGCCCGTAATTCCCCCAGTAATTGGGCCAACTGATCAGTCTCAGAAGTTTCCATAGCGCCTGGGTGGGAATTTGTAGGAAGGCTTGACACTTGAGTAGCAAAGCTAGCTATTTAAATTACTCTATTCAATCAAAGCATAGCTCACCCTGTATTCCTCTCCTTCCCTCAGGCATCGTTCGACCCTTTTTCCTCTGTTCCCTGCACTAATCATCTCCTCCACATAAGTGCCAAAGGCTTGTGCAGAAGTGCTAGTCAAGAATTTGTTTTCTTCAAATAATTGCAAGCCAGAACTAATTGGGATGATACTTTTATTAAGTCAACTATATCCTGTCAAAGGCCAGTATGTGTTAGCTTTGTATTTTTTTTAAAGACAGTCATGCAATTCCATTCCTTACATAATGGAAAATTGCAGTATTGCTACTGTAAAACACTGCATTGTCTCCATGCTTTACAGTAAAGTTTTGTTTAGTATATCTAAATATCAGTCTCAACTACATTTCATTTTATTGGGTAAAATGTATTATACTGACGAGTAAACACTTTTGAAAATGTACATGATTACATGGCCAAATACTTTTGATGGCAAACCTTATTGTAACGCTCACCTGACTCCCACGGGGGCGCTGGCCTGGTTCATGCTGCTGTGGCCTCGTCTAAGGTGATGCGCAGGGTTCGGAAGACGGACTGGACCGGGCCCCAGATCTGGCTTGTCTGACTCGCAGAAGTATCCTTCTGTAGGTGAGAATATGGGGTTAACTGTCTGCGGGGTAATGCAATCAGCCTCCCACTTACCCCTCTCACCCTCCTCAAAAACCTTCTGTGCTTCCCCGTAGCGTCTCACCTTAGGGTCTGGAAGGACAAGCTCTCCATCCTGCTTCTGATGCAGGGGCGCGTTGGTATCCAGTTACGTCACTGGATTTTCGGATGGGTGAGAACCAAACTTGCTTGGCTTCCAGGTAAGTTTTCTATAAGTGGTTCCCCTTGTGTCCATGCATTAATGTTCTAATGGTAGTGTCTTTTTCCCCATAGGGGCCGGGGTACGGAATGCCGGGATACAGGCACCGACCTGAGGTGAGCGGTGAAATCCTTGTGGAAATCAGGTAAGTCTTTAATGAGTGTTTTGGTAATGTCTTTTCATTCACTCATTAACGCTGATGTCTTTTTCCCCTTAGGGGCCGGGGTCCGAAAATGCCTGGATGCGGCGCGGACCCGAAATGAAAAGGGAATGACCCAACAGGTAAGTCTTGGCATGGAGTTTTAGCTTCCCTTTTCCCTTCTTTCACCTTGGTTCTTGTCTTTTTCTCCCTAGGCGCGGGGGCGCCACTGCGAATCCGGATGGTCGCTGCTGAACATGGAGGCGCCCTGTAAAGGTGAGTAGAACGCGGCGCTGCAGCGATCGATGCGATGTGCTTTTAAAAATAAATGTCTTCCTTTTCAGGATTGTCGGCGAAATGTCTCTGGGATGCAGATTTAGCAGGTGAGGCCTTTTCCTTCTTCTGTTCTCTTGTTCCCTTCCTTTGCAGGTGATTCAGGATGCTGGCAGGTGTGGCAGAAGTCAAGATGCAGGAGCAGACACGGTGAGCGTCCAGCTGCTAGATGCAGAACAACGCGAAGCACGTGTGGCTGATCGGGTGTGGTTTAAATAGCCTTGGAAGAAGTTCCTAGAATGTGTCCTTCCTCCAATCAGGTATGTATCCTTCCCCGACCACGCCCGGGTGGTAAATGAGTCCCACAGGTAAAGTAGTTCCTTTCAGGCCTCAAGGAGGCTGGGGTTCTGCAGCATGGTCTGCATCAGGTAAGTGCATCCAAACACTTTCATAATGAGCCTGGC
The DNA here is from genome assembly GCF_040938575.1 of Ambystoma mexicanum. Classification (NCBI taxonomy): domain Eukaryota; kingdom Metazoa; phylum Chordata; class Amphibia; order Caudata; family Ambystomatidae; genus Ambystoma; species Ambystoma mexicanum. Next base: position 269,991,551 of record NC_090921.1, on the reverse strand, counting down.
GCCTATGGCGCCAGGACTGATGTTTTCTATGAGCCTGGCGCCATAGGCGCCAGGCCGCTGTCCAAAGGGCCCCTATAAGTGGTTGCTGGGACCTTCCCCGGGGACTTGATGTCCGCTTTCGGGGACGCAGGGCCTGAGCCGGCTCCCCGGGAGCGGGCATCATGACACTTATTCTGTGACCTACTGTTTGCATAAATCTGCAACTGGTGCTCAACCCACGAGCTGAACCCGTACTTCTTGACATTCTATTGTATCACCCTCTTGCTTTATACCACCTACCCTGAAAATGAGTTGGCCACAAACTACAATTGTCCACCTAGTTTGTCCAGTCCTATGCCTGGTACGCCATCCACTCTGCTTAGTCTCATACTTTCCTTCCCCTTACATAATGAATAAACAAAACTAACTAGATATGTACGGAAAGTAATGATCAATAGTTCCATTTAGTCTGTACATCTACAGATCTGCTAAAATACTATCCACCGTATTTAGCCTCCAGAGCCCGCTTTGCTCTATGATTATGATTGCCTTATATAATAGCACTAACATGAGAGAGGTGGCCAAACTGTTATTTGACACTCATCCAGGGCACGCAGGGTCTACTTGCCAACTTGCATTGTCGATTAGATTTTATGAAGGGCAAGTACTGTTTGCAGGAGATGTTTGAAACTTGTATTTAATATTTACCTTGTTTGCAGTAAATGTCAAATAAAGGTTTTACTGTGCATGGCTGAACTCAGTGTGCGAAATATAAAGTGAGTCTTTGGTGACATGCCCCATTTTACAGAAAGTGCATTTACATTTTCGGTCATCTGTTGCCAATGGTCGAGTGAGAGGCCTGACTCGTTTCACTAATGTCTTACTTCAGCAGTAGACAAAAATGCTGTATTGTTGCTCATTTTATGTCTTGGGTACAAATAACTTCTGGTGACAAACAAATATTAGTATACCATAGCCAATCAAATTGGCTTGTTTGCTAATCAAGAATATGTTAATTAGCAAACTCTGCTAATCAATTTTTGAAAACCAATGTATGCCTTGGTATATGTGCTGAGTCATTATTTTTGTATTGATTAGTATGTACTGGTTAATTAGATCAAACAGGGTTATTTATTAATGGTGGGACAGTTAGGAGGAGGATGTAATTAAGATTTCTTTGTAAACCAAAAAAATACTAAACAAATAGATTATAAGAGAAGATCATTGGGATACAAGAGAAAAGGCCAGGGAAGGATAAGGAGGTAGATCAGGCAGAATAGTTAATAACTGATAAGGAGATGTGATTTCATGAGTTTGATGTAGAGTACTTTGTCAGCTGGAGCATATTTCGGCTGGAAAAGGATTCTGTATTTTCGGAACAAGGTGTAAAAAGTCTTGATTTGAAGATTTCAGTTTAATAGTCCAAGGAATAACAAAAGTGAAACTTGATGTGTACATCATTGTAGGTCAATGCTTCTGCAATGAAGAGTTTATTTTGGAAGTAGAAAGGTTGCAGGAATCTAAATAAATACATTTAGAGAGAACATTACAATCCAGTGTAAAAATTATTTAAGAGGGAAATGTTTCTATGAGAAGCAATACATCCAAGAATGTATGTAAATAAAGTAGACGCTCTCTCTGCTAAGGCAACTATAAATTATATTTTATATGGTAATGACATTCTCACAAAATTGAAAAAAGTATTGCTGAACATGATTTTCCCTTCAAGGGCTTTTAAAATGTATATTGGCTAAATCGGTAATCATATGTATTATTTGAATTTAACTTTAGGTTCAGTGCGGTTTGACATGGTTGATGCATCTGTGGGTATGTTTCTCTAATCCTTGTGAGTCTGCTGCTGCGGATGCCGGAGGCTGTGGTTTTCCTGAGGCTTCCACGTTGGTGCGGTCTGTGCTACCAGAGATGCCAGAGACGCCGGTTTCAACAATACTCGGTACCGGTGCGAATCTCAAAGCTGGTGGGATCACTTAGCCGTAACACAACGGTGTAGCTGGCGTACTAACCCTCACGGCATCCAATCCAACAGATAAGTATGATTCCAAGAAAGGACGTTGCCTGTCAGGGAGACCCTGCATGTGAAAGTGAATGTGATGGAGGATCGGCGACTGCGAGTTGCAGTATGAATGTTACATGAGAAATCCTGAACGGAAATGAAAAATCCCAGAGTGAGACTCGTCTACAGAGCGATGGAGGAACTGGGGTTGAGATGATTAGTGAGGAGAGGACCAATGGTGTGATGGATGAAGAGTCTCCTTTAAATGCCACCTGTAAGTCCTTCCCGATATTTATGCAAAAACAGAAGACAAAATATGGCAGAGCACTTTCAAATTTGCTGGTGAAATCTCAGCCGCTACTATCAAAGCTGAAATCAAATGATTCTCGGAAATTTTAAAGAAATGTATCAACCTCAACTAACATCATAGTCTCTCACATGAAACTAAAAAAGAAAGGAAAGCAGGTACCACTGGATCAGGTGGTGGAGGAAGACGAGACTGAGACGAAAGAAGATGAGCCCACCATGGGCGACTTTATGAATTTGTCAGTTTACTCACTTGGTGATTGGGAAACATAGGATGCTCCAATTAATAATTGGCTTTAAACAATACCACAACAATGAGAGTAATAGAAATAGCTGGTGGTCTTAATGATAATTCTGATCCGCAACTAGAAAAATGTGTGACATTAGCTGAGAAAAGACAGGCTGCGGACGAGCAATTTAATCAAAGCCAAGTAGATGGACACTCCTCAGTACAGACAAATAAGATAGAGGAACTTGAAATAGAAGACTACGATGCACAAAGTGTGCCAGTCTTGCAAGATCCATTTTCAATATCAACAACATATCACCCAGTATTTAGTTAGAGAACCGAGTTGGGTCCCTGCCTTTTATATGGTAGACAGGGATACATAATGGAGTAAGGTGTCCACTTGGAACTGCCCTGGGTCAATACCAGAGCCGTTGAAAGCACTTCACAAAGGCACAACCCGTATTTTTTTTATTTTTTTAATTTTTTTTATTTTTTTTTATTTACTTGTCTTTAATCCCAAAAAAAAGAGATTTTTACAAGAGTGCATTTCAATCTTCACAATTTCATTTCAATATTCACAATTTCATTTTGCCTAGTGTCTTACATTTGGTGCGATCCTTGCAATTAGATTATTTGAAGGTTTGTTGAGCCTCCGACCTCCACTGTCACTTTTGTTCTTTCCATTGCCAGGTTCAAAAGTTTCGCAGCAGCCGTGTGCCATCGAGTCTTTTCTCCTGTGATTAGCCGATTCCACCAGATATGTTTGTTCCCCACAAATGAGGAAGCCGTCAAAGGGGAAAAATAGGTGATCCTGGCTTGGTGAAGGGCAGGGCAGCGCATCAATAGATGTTTTATTGATTCAATTTCTTCGGAGTTTGCACATAGCCTACAGGTTTTTTTCCTCTGAACCCGTTCTAATCGCTAGAATTTCTTGAGTTGGTAAGACATTTAGACGGGCTTTTAAGAGGGTTCTCATCAATGGTTTGTCGGGGTATTTTTTGTAATACTCCATGGGTTCTTTCAGTTTGTTGGTATTCGTGGGAAGGTGTGCTAGAAGTTTGTTCGTTGCAGCTTTTTCGATCGTATTGATCCAATCCCAACATTCCAGTTTCGTTTTTATCCTAGTTGGATTCTTCTTCAGTTCCTCTTCTGTGCACGCTATTGTCAGTAGTTTTTGTTTTTGATCCGTAGCCCACCGGTTCATAGTATGGTTGGAGCCATTTTCAAGTTCTTCTGCCATCATTTGATAGATTTCGAGACTCTCCGGGTGAATGATTTTTCTATATAGCTGGAGCGAACTGTGGTCTACCACTGCTTTCAGTGACAGAAGGCCAAGTTCACGTCTTATAGGAGCTATCGCAGTAGAGTTTGGTAGACTCAGGACAGCTTTCCATATGTGGCCTTCAAGTTTCTGCCAGAGTAGCGGAGGGATTGATGGTATGGCATCCATGTCGTAGGTCAACGACGGAACAATTTTTGCTTTATAGTAGTTTATTGCGCTGTTAGATTTTTCGTTTTCGACCAGAGGATGGATTGCATGGTGCCAGATTTCTTTGAGCTGTCGAGTTGAACTCCCAGATATTTAAAAGAGTCCACCACTTCAATTTGTGTCTCATTGAGATGCCAGTGAAACCGCTGTTTCTTTTTACTGGTTGGTTTTTGTAAGATCATTATTTTTGTTTTGGATTTGTTAATCTCCAAGTTGTTCTCCTGTATGTACGTTGACAGATCGTCCAATTGACGTTGGAGACCCACCTGGGTAAGATCAAGTAGAATTAGGTCATCCGCGTACAGCAATCTGGAAATTCTTGCCAAACCTATTTTCGGTGGAAATTATCTGATCTTACTTTGGCTATGCTTGAAATCTCCCAAAAACATTATGAACAGCGCCGGAGCCAGAGGGCAACCTTGCTTCACCCCGCGACACGTCGGGATGGAATTCGATGTTAGGCCTTGATTGTTTAGGCAAACCTTTATGCTGGTGTCACTATGAAGACTGATTATGGGTTCCAAGATCGATTCCGGACAGTCCCAAGTCTTCAATTTCGCCCACATTTTGTTTCTGTCCACTCGGTCGAATGCTTGGGATAAATCGACAAACGCAAGAAAGATTTGAGGGCCTCCTGTTAGAACTCTTTCCTTGAGTATGGTCAGGCACATTATATTTGCACTGGTACTTGCATTTTTCTGAAAGCCTATTTGCAGAGGATCGAAACATTTGGAGGAGAGAGCCCATTTTCGAAAATGTGACAAGAGGGTAGCAGCGAAAATCTTTCCATTAACATCAAAAAGGGCTATCGGCCGATAGTTCAGGGGATCCTTTCTGGAGCCCTTTTTGAAAATTGGGACGATCATAGCTTTTGACCATGATTCCGGGACTGTTCTTTTGTCTCTGCACATTCTGAAGATTGCGCTAATAAGCTTAGACCACTCGTCCGGATGTTGTTTTAGATCACAGTTCGCCAAACTATCCGGTCCGGCTGCTCTTGATGAGTTTAATTTCATTATTGTGGATTTGATGTCACTTATGTCTGTCGAATCCACCCATGCGGAGTCGGTGGCTCGTGTAAAAACCTCCTTGTTTCCTTCTGGTGGTTGGAACAGTTTTGAAAAGTGCATACTCCAATTTTCTTCCGGGACCGGAATGATCATTTCTGAATTTGCCAGCTTATTTGTTTTGTTTATCAATGCCCAAAAGTCTCTGGATTATTTGTTGGCAAGTGCCTTCAACATCTGTTTGGCGTCCTCTTGATAAAGGAGACTTCTTGAATTTTTCAGCCATTGCTTGTAATGTCTGGTTTCCACCTTGAGAACTTCCCAATTTGATGGTAGGTTCCAACTCACTGCTTCTCTTCTTAATTTTCTTAGGGCACTGCGTTTGGTGACCAGAGTTACATTGTATTTGTGGGTGTGCTGGATCGACTGCGTATTGAGGCTGTTTCTAGGTTTTTTGAAGGCCAGAAGAAGTGGAATGTAGCTCGATCTAGCCACGCCATCTTGCAATACAGGATCAGACATTAGGTTTGTAAACTGGTCTGTAAGTTTACAGACGTCTGATGCGATCATACGTAATCGAGTTTGTTGCGGATTTGTCTCAATTTTTGAATCGTACAACTGTGACATTGTACCCTTGTATCTGCATGAGAGATTTAGTAGGTTGTGGTCACTGTGTCTTGTTTTGACGACACTGAAGGAGATTATGTTGAGATATAGCGCATTGGAAACAAAGATATAGTCAAGAGTTGCCAATGATGTGTCACGTTCCCAAGTTGGAATCAGGGCATCTAAGTCAGTCACCATGGCCGAATTCCGAAGATTACGAGATTTCATAATTGCGTTCCATGCCAAACCCCTATTTGAGGAGGTCGAATTCGTAGATTGTTTTCTTTGAGTCGGGCTGCATGTTGCGCAATTAGCGTTGAGGTCACCGCAGATCAAAATGTTAGAAGAATTGTAGTTGATTGCGATGTCATCAATTGTGTTGGTCACTTCTTCGCACATATTCTCAGTTGAGGTCTTTTGAGGATTCCAGTACACATTTATTATTGCTACTACATCTTGTGTTCACGACTTAGTGGAGAAGGATCCCGGATTCCATGTGGTGAGAACTGCCAGGATTTCGTAGGTCTGTTTTATGACCTTTATAATTGATACCCCGGATCAAGCCCCGGATCGCTGTGAGTAAACCCGATGAGGGGCGGCCGAGGGGTCCCTTATGGGCCGGAGATATTTCAATGCAGTAGCCGTCAAGTGTTGGTTTTTCACACAGCCACGTTTCTTGCAGACATATGATGTCATAGCAACTGAGGTCGTGGCTCTCAGGTTCTGTCAGATGAACATGTCCCCTGGTGTTCCATGATGCTATGCTTAAGATTTCACTCACAGGTGGTGACGCAGACGAATGGGATGTGAGTATCGTCGACTTAGCATCTCTCGATGGTTGCTATCTTTTCAACCCTGGAGTTAGAACACTGCGAATCCAGCTCCATTTGTCCTTCTTTGTTGATTTTTCTGGGTCCGTCGGGGTTTGTTTGGTGGCTCTTCTTGCAGATGTGTCGTTGAACGGTGAAGTTCTTCGTTCATGATCTCGAAAAAGTAGAGTTGTGGCTGGTTTAGTGTACCGATCAGACTTGTGCTTTTGTCCCCTCTCTTCTCTGTGTTCAAATCTTTCGTAACCGCTTAACTTGTGTTTCCAGTGGGCAGAGCCTGGCACTCCATCTGATGAATTGCCGTCGGGTCTCTCAGTCTTGTACGATATAACTGTTGGGCTTTTCCCTCTTCTTCCTGATCTATATAGATCTTCAGTTCTGGATTTGAACCTGTAGTTCTTCATTGCGGAGGTTCTGTGGGCGAGTCTTGGGGACACTTTGGGTGTGACAGTATGAATCTCGCATAAGCTGAACCCCAAGTTGGCTAATTCCACGTAAGCATTTTGAGATAGTTCTTTCAAGGCTCGTTTTTTTATGTGCAAATACGCCTTTGCGATCTTCTTTCTGTGATATGGCTCAATCAGGACAAAATCATCTGATTTTAGATTTCGTAGGGTTTTTACCTTCTTAAGCGTCTTAAGAACCATATTGCGGTTTTAAGACCATATACTGGTCGATTGAGGTTTTTTGTTCGATTTTGAGGAGACGTGTCTCCGTTAGGGACGGACCTCTTTGTATAGCGTGATCGTCCCTTGAGCTTCTTGGTGGACTATTTTTACGGTTTGGATGAGGAACTGGCCCTGGAAGTTGTTTTTGATCCTTCCGGGCCGTCGGGTCTGGTGCTGGAATGGAGTATTTTAATTCTGGTTTGTTCCTTTGCGCCGAGGTAATAGTTACTTCAATAGGATCGATGGTTAGGGTACAGTTGCCTTTTGTAGTCACTGGCGTCGTAATTCCACCATCTGCTCCATCCAGATGTTGAGTTAAGTCCATCATCAAACTCTGGATTATAAATTCTTCTAGCGACCTCAGAGAGGTGGACATGCAAATTACTGAGTTGTTGGTGCTTTGGGTTGGTTGAGATACGTTCGAGGTTTCTTTTGTTGGTTCCTTTTGTTTGTTTCTCTTTGTCATCAGTGGATCCAGAGCCGATACTATCTGCTCTCCGTTTCCTCTCGATTCATTAGTCGTTGCGATTTTCAGCAGTGGTTTACTTTTAGTCGACAATGTTGCTGTCTGTTGAATTTCCGTGGTCTTCTGATGTTTGGTCACTGTTGCATTGCCTAGGGTTTGCTTTTCTGATTGTTTTTTGAAGACCGGTGCCAGATCTCGAGGAATGACTGGCACTTCAGTCTGAGATTCTTTTTCCACGGTAGCCAGAGAAGCTGGTTTGATACGAGACAAAACGTCTTCTCAGTTTTGCGTCCCATATGTTGCTTTGATCTTTGTATTTCTGGTCCAATGCTGTAATGAAACCTTCAACAAATATTAATTTGCTGTGCATCATTGCGGTAAGGACCGAACTATCTTTCAGTGAATTGTTGATTGATTCATACAGCTTTCCGAAAGGTGCTAGGGCTATTGTAATTGCTGACATGATAATTGGAAGATCTGTTTTTTTCGAAGGCGAGTCTTTGTTACCTGAGGCTGTGATTTCACTGAGTCTTCAGTTCTTTGGGGGTGATCTGAGATGTGGCGTTTGTTGAAAAGGTTGGTTTGAAGTTGGCGTATGGTCGTCCGTTTGAGATTCCCCCACATCTGGGGCCCGATCACGCTCCGGCACAACCCTTAGAGTAAGATTGAACAGGGATGGGCCTTTATCAGAAGAGATACTTACCTCCAAAGGGCTGAAACAAGGCTGTCCACTAGCCCCCTGCACTTTTCAACCTTTTCTTGTCAGACTTGGAAAATGTGTTAAGCCAGGCAAGGTGTTGCCCTCCAGAATTGGGGTGGTAAATCTGTCAGTAGGCTTCTATACACCGATGATTTTGTATTGTTGGACCAAACGGGGGTTGGGTTGCAAAGCCAACTAAACATGTTGGAGGGCTATACTAAGATAAACTACCTTCTGATACAGAGGAAACCGAAATACTAATTCTGCAAAATCCAAAGGGCAGACAGTCAACTTGCTTTAAACGGAAACAGCGGATGGCGACCGTAGAACAAGTCAAGTCATACAAATACTTGGGTGTATGTGTGTGTGAACACAAGGATCATAGAACCCCTGATGGAAGAACTATTACACATCAGAACCCTAATGTTGGCTAACCAGGCAAAACTGATCGAAAGGACATTTTGGAGATTTTCCTTGCAGCCAGTATTAGAGGTCTATTAATATAAAGTGGTAGCCACCTTGACATAAAGAGCAGAATCGCTACTTGTTATAAAGGAAAACTTGTGGCCCATTTTAGAGGGGAACATTTGGAAAAGGGTTTTAAGGGTTCAGAAGTCTGTCCCGATTCAGGTATTGTGTCAGGTGTTGGGCTTAACATCTCTGTGGGCATCTGTGCAATGAAAATAGTATCCTTTCATAGAAAAAGCATTTTAAATGACTCAGTGGTGATAGTTGAGATTTTGAAAAAGTAGTTGGAATCGAATAAGAAGTTGGTGCAATGGGTTTTATCATGTAAAGAATGGTTGGAAAGATTAAGTATAACAGAGGCAGACTTAGAAAGTAACCCGAATAATGTGAAAAAGAGATTGAGGGAACTTGATTGGATAACAACTTTAGAGGAGATGAGAACGTATAAACTGTTTTACCACCCCGACATGAGACCAGGGCGGTGGGGTCTGTACTGAAGTACTTGACCAAGTTCCCGAATAGCCATTACAGGGGACAGTTTATGAGGATTAATTTAAATCTGCTCTCGGCTAAGAAGATCACATGCGTTAGAAATCCGGAGGGACTTAGAGACATGGAAATGCTGCTATTGCAAGAAAAGTGATCTGACAGAATCCTTACATCATATTTTGCTATTTTGCACAGGGTTAACTACGGAAAGAACACAGCATGTTAAGCAGTTTTTAGATAGCATAAGCACTTTGACGCTAGTCGAATGGTGGGTGGTCTTATCAAGCGGGGAAAGAACTTCACTGGTTTCTGCTGCAGTAAAATTCTTAAAAATTGTATTAGTGGAAGGATTTTGGGAAGGAGCGTTATTAACCTGAGATCATTGGGAAATATGAATTGTTTTAATGTGGGTTGGAGGTTTGGATTTTACTTTGAGGACGATTGTTACTTTCACCTTTTCTTCCTGGGTGAGTGTTTGATTTCGCTAAAGGGTTGTAATGAACCATAATATAAGAAAATGTTTTAAAGAAATTAACTTCATAGAGCACTCCTAATCATTTCTTCCTAAATAGTCAAATATGTATGGGCTTTAACAGAAATGAAATGTGATGGAGAGGATCAGCATTGTCTACATGGTGTTGGAGGTGCCAGGTCACCTCCAACTCCATGACCCCATGTCCCTGGTCAGACCATTATATCATATACTTCTCCATCCCACAAACCACCAAACCTAAAACCATACCTAACCCACTACCGCCAACCATAACTAGACCACAGTGGAAGCTTACCATAGAAAACATCCTGTCCTTGCTAAACACCCCAGCCCTCAAGCCCCCTTTCGAAGCCAACCCCAACTCAATAGTGGACATCTACTCTTTCATCCTGTCCCAAGCAGTGAACACCATAACCCCCTTAGCCTATCACAAATCTAAAATAGTCAGGCACTCAAACTCCTGGTTTACTCCTAACATACTAGAACTGCGCTCCCAGAAACGACAAGCCCAACTAACATGGCTAAAGGACCCAACCGACTCGCTCAAAAAAGGCATCTTTTCAACATCCTTGACTCATTAGGCATAGCCTATGCCAACTATGCCAATGACACTCAAATCTTGATCCCACTATCAGGAAACTACTCAGCCAACTCCACCTACCTTAGCATCATCTACTCAACCATACAAGCATGGATGGCAGCCAATCACCTCTGCCTCAACAGTGATAAGACGGAAATCTTAATTGTTGGCCTTTCAAATTCTCTGAAGTCCCTTGACAAACAATACTCTGCATTTATGATTGACAACTGCACAATTCCCATCTCATCAAACGTGATGACCTTAGGAGTCTACCTTGACGCCTCACTTACCATGTCCAGGCAAGTAAGCGCCATCACCTCCTCTGCTCCCTACTCCACCATGGTCCTTAACGCAGCCAGACCCTTCCTCACAAAAAATAACTGCCTCACAATAGCCCATGCCATAATTGGATCGAAGATCGACTACTGTAATATCCTCTTCCCTGGCACCACAGCGAAAAATATACAAAGGTTACAAGTGGTCCAAAACAATGCCTTGAGAGCAGCCCTCCACATCCCTAAAAAAGAACACATCTCAAAAGCTAGAAGAGAAGCACACCGGCTCCCTATCCAAGAGAGCATTACATTCAAAACTCTCTCCATCACGCACAAATGCTTATCAAACACAGCTCCCCCATACCTCACACGCAGAATCACTAAGGATCACTCCTCCAGACCCACCAGGTCCCTCTACACTGACCGTCTAGACGTGCCTAAAGTCAAGAGATGCACAGCTGGAGCCTCAAGCTTCCGGTTCCTGCCTGCGAAACTCTGGAACAGCCTTTCCCCTACGATTAGGGCTGAGAAATAATACTGGGTGTTTCACAAAGCACTCAAAACCCAACTCTTTGCCTAACCTCCCACTCATCTCATTTTCTTGTAAATATTATTCAGCACTCTGCTCATAAACTACCTTCTCTTCTATTCTCTTCTATGTAAATGCTCCATTGTTCTCATTACTGACGTAATCTGCTAACTGTATGACAAAGTACGCTTCAGTGACTAGTGCCTGCAACAGCGCCTCAATGCCTCAGGGTTGTGTGTGCGCTTTATAAATGAAAAATAAAATAAATAAAATAAAAGGGTGTTTTCTTTAGCCAGTTAATTAAATGAATTAATATGGAAAATACATATAGCACTGAATGCCCACTTGTTGTTTAGTTTGCCTTTAAACATGATGCTTTCCTTGGCTCGGGGTATTATAAAGGTTGTGGTGGAGGCCCATGAAATCATTTATTAAAATGTTTATACCCTAAGTGAGGAATCATTTCTACCCTATGGCAGTGTTGAGCCCTCCTGTGAGCTTAAAAGCAGATAGGTTCCAGTATTGTCTTAGGGGGGATTTTCTGACAAAGATATTTGATAATATTAGGGCCAGAAACTGGGGGATTTCATTGTAATACAATCAATCAGATTTAGTTGTACTTGTGTATTGCTATTGAAGATGCAACCTGAAGAAATGTAAAATGTGGCCTTTGCAGTGCTCCATAAGGAAGTGGTACACAGTACACTCATTTTAAATCATACCAGAATTATAGTTATGTGTTTTTAGACCAACATGTTGTTTAACTATTATTAGAAGTAAGTATGGTTGAGAGCAAGCATTTTGTCCTGTTGAATATGACAGAAAAAACACTGTGTGGCATTGAGATCCTGTGAATTATAAACTGTGAAGTTCGGCTAAACTGAAACCTATATTTTGTTCACAGCACCCACTAATCTATCATGTACAACAATGTCTCGAAGATAAATAGAACACCTGTGATTGTTCGTGTTGATATGTATTTGGTCCAAATTAGAGAATGCATGACCATCTAGGAATTATGCTTATAACCAGCCAGAATATGGGATGGCATTTAAAGGCTATCCTGGGAGAACACTATTGCTTTGAATAATGGGTGTTTGGTTGTCAAGCAATTAATTATCTCAAACGCCGATTCCCAGGAAGATTCTTTAACCCATGACATCTGATAACAGTGGGTCCCACCAGAGAACGTGCACCTGCTCCATTAAACCTCAGCTAATAGTAAAAAGCCCATTAAATAATAATTTTACATGAAATCAAGCAACAGATGGTCAGCCACTGATAATGATCAGGTGTAACATTTGACTTAGTAATCCCACTAAACAACAAATCTAAATTCAGCTTGATCATGCAAATAAAAGACATATAAAATGATATATTAGAATGTATATATACTTGTGCCTAATCCACATATATTAATGAAACACTTATGGAATGAATAACAGAACCCCAAGTTATATCTTTGGATTTAGGATATTCTCATGAATCTGAATATGTGATTTTCCCCATCAAATATTGATTTTAAGAGTTATAGTAAAAATCAATAGTTCAACTCAGTACCTATTCTCACTGCTGGAGAGGGGGTTAGTTTGGAGCTGAAACATCCATCTTATGAAAGAACAAGTTCAAGGGAGCAATGGGAACAAGGAATAGGGCTCTTGATGGTGTGAGTCACAGAAAGAAACCCATCACAGACCCCATCCAATACAAAATATAACATCAAATGATTGTACATTGGTGCGGTTTGGACTAGTATAAAATATAATGGTCCTTTGGACAGTCAACACACACAATTTAGAACATATGCCCAAATATACAGAAGGGAAGGAGGACTGGGCCAGAAAGGATTTCTAAATTGAGCCAGAAGGATCCCACAGTTGGAAGACACTGTATTACCTTGATCTAAGGGGTTTGAGAAGGACAGGATGACCTGGATTCCCAATGCCTTCCACATGCTAGCCAGTGGACAGCACCAAATAAAGAGAGGTCTGAGACATCCCAAATGTAGGTGCCTGACCATGGGATTCAATTTGACAATCAGACACATAAGTGATTTCCTGCCCCCACTGTATTTAAATATAAACCTCTTAACAAAAGAAATCTGAGACAGTGGTCTCACTTCTCTCTCTAGATAACGTAAAATAATAAATTTTATGAGTTTATTCCAACCAGCAAAAGGGGACAGAACATGGTGATTTCTTCATGTGATTTCACAGATTTGGCCATGGAATTAAACATCCATGATGCTCTGCAGCGGCTTTAGCCAATGGAACGTCATGACGTAGCATATTTTCCAAGAATACCAACTATGGTGGAAGACTGAAGAGAAATTCGATTTTAGAAACCTGGATTTCAGAGTTTTTCATTACATGTAAGTATCTCTTCCCTTTTAGGAAGGAAAGCAAACCCATTTCAAGCTCATCTCTCACTTTTTCATAACTTCTAATTCCAAACCCTTTCACCATGTTTCTGTTCCGGTGTTATGGTTATAACTCCTTTTGATTGTAGCAGAGAAACTGAAACCATTTGGATTACATTTTATTATTTTATTACAATGCAATTATGTCTTGACTGCAAGTACTTTGCCCTCTAGAATTTTTCCCACACTTCTAAATTGTTTATTCCAAGTCATGTGTTGTGAATTTGAAATGTCTATAGTTTACTAAAAATACCATTAAGATATATTGAACTCATAATTTAATGTACTTTTATGTTCATAATTGTTTATCATGTTAATGAGATCCTGCATTGCATACATTTTGAGGTGTCCCTCATTCTGACACAACAAAATTGTTGATTGTCTTTATAAATTGAATTTCTTTTGCATGTTAATGCCTTCAGATATAAATTTCATAGTGAAATATCTGAGCACATTTTCTAGAATTGCCATTCATATTTCCTTCACATATGGATCTCTGTGCATATATTTAAAGTAAATTTGATAGTCTTTGTTGAACAAAAATATGAGTGAGTCAATGGTAGGGAAGCAGCAGTGTACTCATCATTGTAGTCTGAATTCTGTTGTGGTGTTTTCAGGTTACTTCGCCAGCATTGCCAGTTAAGCGACGCCCTGCACTTTTCACTCATTGATTAGTGTTGACAAAATGAAGATATTCTAAGTAAAACAGCTATTTTCTTGTCTTAGATTAGTGTGGGATTCATGCATTGTGAAGTATTATATTGGTGCCATCCTTCCGTAAAAAAGGAACTACTCTAAAATGAAATAAATATCAATTAAACAATCTCTTAGAAATTGCACCAGTTATGATAAATGATTTCCTTATATATGCCAAACTCTGTCCCACATCTTCAAGCGTCTTTGAAGGTCCAGATCCCTTTGTCAGCAGGAGCTATAACTTAGCCTAAGAAATGTTTTGAAGATTGAGGATTAAGCCCCATCACATTATGGTTTGTACTGCCAGTTGATAAGCAGGCAATGCAAATGGGGTTTGGTAAAGTCGAGGCTCCCCACCATTCATTAGGGAGCAATATGTTGGTTTGAAAGGTCTAAAAGTGGACTTTGAGCAGAACAGTGGAAAGCCCCAAATTGGTGTTTCAAAAAGCTCTGACCAAAGCATAGTGGGAGTTGGCACTAAAATAAATATTGCTTGTGATTAGACATGGGGCAATACAACCTTTACAGAGAAAATGAATCCTTTTTCTTCGGAACCACAAGCTACTCTCAGCTTGACCAAAATCCAAGGAACTCTTCTTGCGGATCACCTTCAGTGTGCACTCACTGTCAGACAAATGATAAAGCAGTAGTGGTAAATACGAGGAGTTGCTAAACAAATGATGATAGAGCTGGCGTATGATCAAGAAAACAGGAAGAAGTAGTCCCAAATGAGAGAGAAGTAGAGTTGGGAGTTATCTGGAGAGATACATTGGGTAAAATGAGACAGATATGGAGAGCAGATGAGTGTGTTATGGAGAAACAGACAGAGGAGATGCTGGTTGTTGAAGGGGATATCTGGAAGTTGAGATCAGTGAAGATATTGAGAAGAGAGAGAGGCATAGGTTTCACAAGGAGAAAGCTATAGAAAGTAGGGGATTGAGAAGCAAACCTCTGAGGATGACAGTAACAAGAAAAATTAGGACATCTTGCAAAAGGAGGAGCTTAGTATAGGTTTAGATATGACCCCCTTAATCTGTAAAGGAGGTGGAACAAGCACATAGCAAGATGTCTAGGGGATAGTTGGAATGGGAGTTTGTAAGATTGAAAGTAAATTTCACTCTCCTAAGGCAGGAGGAGGAACAAGGACATGGTGAGATGTCATGGGGAGAGGGAGAGTGAGAGTTAGAAGTGAGAGTAAGAGTAAACCCAGGGCAGGAGTGTAAAACAAGATAGTATGGAGAAGCCTGGTTTGTTATCGTTAGAGAATCATTACCCATTGTTAGAGAATCATTACCCATTTAGGGATTCAGTTATCCATCATTCATTCTGATTAGTAGTGACATGAAGTAGTGACATTAGATTATCCACATTATTCTGCCACTTTGTGTGAATTTCTATTTGCTACAGAGTGAGGCCTGTTATATATGAAGTACATTGCTAGTGCCATGTAGAGACACATGTTATATTTGTAGAGACATGTAGACACATGTAGAGATATGTTGTTATGTATTATGTATGCATTGTTGAGAGACACGCATGAGTGTGCACTTAGAATATGCATTGAGTCTGCATTTTAGATAGCGCTTGGGTTTGTGAAAGAGAGAGTAAGCACTAGAGAAAGCATGAAGCCATCCTGAATGAGACACACAGAAGCGCCACAGAGTGCGGAAGTTGTTATGAGTTAGTGTGAATGTGGAAAGCGTAAACAGTTTCTTAGCAGAAAGATAACGTGACTCTTGTCCGAGTGGAGAAGGCATTGCTGGCTTATCAGGCACTGGGTTGTGCTTTGCAGACAGAGAAGAGGTGGGGGCAGGCAGCAGCAGAAAGCGAGAGGAGCTTTGCATGCAGAGACATGCAAGGATTTTTTTTTTATTATTTGTTTATTGATTTAGTAACATGAGATAAACAACGAGTGAAACAAACATCATTGGTGATTGATCAAGCAAATCAATAAAACAACCCAAAACCTCCCCCACCCCCCACCCCCAAGACCACTGTTAGTTCACTGTTCCTCTCTAGTCCGTGCCCGTATCCGGGCAACTCTCTCCACTCCGCTCCATATCATCCGCCTCAGGGTGGAGCAAGGGCACCGTCAGGGCCACTCAACGGTGTAGTTCCTCGCTGGAGTCTAGTCTTTGCACATGGATAGCCGTTTCCCATGCCGCGGTTTCAGCTATAATCCACTTAGTAAGGTCTCCCCACCATAGGGGCATGTGTGGACCTCTGGGGCTTTTCCACCCCATGGCAATGCGTCTTTTGGCTGTAATGTATATAAGGTCAGTGAGCTTGGATAGGGGTTTGTTCTTCCTGTTTCGCCCATATCTGCCCAGGATGCAGGCCGCAGGCTCGTCTACCTCTACTACAATGTCTGCACCAGCCACTCTGTCCTTCACCTGTGACCAGAACTCCCTGATTACTGGGCAGCCCCAGAACATGTGAGTCATTCCCGCCCTGGGTTCACTGCATTTGGGGCATGATTGGGTTCCAGCACCTGTGAATCTTGATATGGCTTCAGGTGTGAGGTACGCTCTATTGGTGATGTACAGTTGAATAAGCTGCAAGCGGGCGTTCCTGGAAACCTTCTTATGGTAGTGGGTTATATCACCCCAATCTTTGTCTTCAAAAACAAGGCCCAGTTCAGTTTCCCACTTACTCCTGCATTTGAGGTCTCCCCTGGTCGCACCCCACAACAGGGCCTCGTAGATTTGTGAGGTTTCATGGCCCCCCTCAGCAGAGTTCAGTATTATTTCGATGCATTCATTCTCCTCAGTCAGGTCGGCAGCGACCGGCCATCTCCTGCACAAGGCCTGTACGACCACCCTGTGCAACAGGAACTGTCCTGCCGGGAGGCCCGTGGTCTCACAGAGTTCCGAAAAAGTTAGGATTTTCTGTTCTTGAATCAAGTCCCCGAGCGTGGCCAACCCCAGGGGCTCCCATTGTGTACGTGTTTCAACTTGCCCCAAGAATGGTTGACCATAAGTGCAGCGATAGGGATCTGAGGGGAGAACAGGTCGTCCGACACAACCAGTTTGCAGGCCCTTTTCCAAAGCCAGATCCCGAGCTTGGCGAGGTAAGGGCAGTGTCTCGTAGCACCCTCCCCAGCCCACAGTATGTGTCTGAGTAACAACCGGGAAAGGGCCGGTTGGAGGAGGCGAGTGTCCGTCGTGCTCTCATCGGCCATCCATTGCGTGACATGTCTCAGCTGGCTGGCGAGGAAGTACAGCTCAAAGTTGGGGATCTTAAGTCCGCCCCTTTCGTATGGTCTTTGGAGAGTCTCCAACGCCACCCTGTGCCTACCTCCCTGCCAGAGTTTGTTGAGTTCATTGAAGAATGAGGGGGGATGTTGAAGGGGACGTTGGTGAAGTTATGCATGGCCCCAGGCCCCCCGCACCCTGCCACCAATGTAGGTGTCCTCCACCGCGCCCGCCTACCTCTGCGGTATCGGTCGGCCACCGCTCACGCCGGGGCCCTCGCGACCATCCAGGGCACACCTCAGCTCAGTCGCAAGCCGCGGGCAGGGTGCGGTCCGGCAGGGGTGTCCGGGTCGGTCCTCTCGATCGATGAGTGTAGCTGTTCAATCCCCTCCTCCGGGTCCATCGCAAGTCGGCAGCTCAGGATCTTCTTCTCCCACCTGCGGGCAGCGTCGCCAGTGGTGACAGTGCGCTCCGGCCTTTCGAGGGATCAGGGCGCGGGAGCCACCATTTTGAATCCGCTCGGCCACCCACTTTGCACGCCGGATAGAGGTGCTAGCCGTCTCTTCTTCGCTTGGGAGACGGTGCAAAAGTTGCTGAGGAGGTTCTGCGGCGGATGGTGCAACTTGTAGGGTTCTGGAGCACTTTAAAGTCACTTGAAACAGCTTATCATGGCACATCAGCGCAGAGCTCTCAGGAGACACGTCCGCTCTACGTGGCGGTTAGCCACGCCCCCGCAGAGAGACATGCAAGGAGTGAATGAAGAGACATGGATGGTATGGTAACAGAAGCACTGATACCATGGTATAGATAAGTAGAAAATGTCATGATGACCAGAGATTGAAAAACTCCAAGTACATGCATCGCAGACTTTTAGGCACTGCTCACATTTAGAAATGCTGACAGATAGATAGGCATTTTAGCTTAGAGAGACATGTAACCATGGATATGTATGCATGTCATTGAACAGTGTAATGAGAGGTGAGGCTTTGGGAGTTTCTAGTTCGAGTTTGTAGTTGGACTTTTGGATGGAGCTGCTCTCTGAGAGATTGAGAGATGACTTTGAGAGGTGTTTGGGAGTGATTGGATGTACTTTGGGTGCAGCAGAATCGGATGCCTTTGGCTGATATGCAGAAGGGGAAGCATTCTGATGAGAGCTGATGAGATCGATCTGGTATAGAGAGGCCAAGGAGGGGCCCTGACTGACTGGCTGGTTGCAGAGTTAGCTGGAGAGGAGAGACAGAGCAACACAGAGCAAAAGGGGAGTATTGTTGAATAAGACACATGCATGGGGAATTAGAACAGACACTCACACAGAGCTTTGGCTGACATGCTAGATGGGGTAATCAGACAGGGTTTGCTTAGATAGAGAGTGTGAAGTATGGTGTGGATTGGAAAGGAATGGTGTGGATTGGAGTTGCTATTAGATTGCTTGCATTAGAAGCATGTAAGGCTTACAGTTATTGCATTACATGGTAGATTTGCACCAAAAGCATAAAAGGTGCAAATTCGAGATTTGCATTACAGTAGTGTTTGCATCATGCATTGTTGTGTATGAATAAAAGTGTTTCTATTGTTGAATCGATTCATGTGTTTTCTTTGTGTCTTATGTTAATGTGTCCATAGGAGTAACTTAGGAGTAACACTGTGCACAAAGGCCCTGAGATAGAAGATCAGGGGGGGGGCATAGTGATCCACACCCCCTGAGGTAGAAGGTAGATTTGTTGCAGTTTCCACAGGAGGAGGAACAAGCACACTGTGAGAAAACTAGGGGAGAGTGAGAGAGATAGGAATAGTTTGAGGGTGAGAGAGCGCATGCTTGTGGGTATACATTTAGGATATGCAGACTAAGATGTAGGGACACAGTATTTGGCCACTTTTCTGACCTACCAATCCCATTTAGTCAACATCCTAGGCTCTGGAAGGTATCTTGGCCTCTACCATGGGCCCTTATTCCTTTGCCTGGCTGCAATTGGCCAAAGGTGGACATCAACGCAATGCAAAGCAATCCTTTCTACCAGATAATAGAGCATTTCCAAAGGGCACACAAGGCCAAGTTACCGAAAAGCAAGAGAAGAAACAGAGAGCCATCCACATGAGGCTGTTAATGTATTATGGACTCCTGTGAAGCCAGACTAAGCTTTCTGAAAACCCAGAAACTGTATCCAGAACCTTTTCCAGAAACACTCTTCAAGGAAGGAAACCCAGGGAGAAGCACTAGACTGAGGGAACGCAATCATGAACCTTTGGTTACCAATTGCCCGTTAGATAAACCTGGAATTCTTGCTAATCATGACTATTTAGGGAATCTGTACTTTTTAGATGAACTTCACTCTTAGGCCCTCATTACGACCCTGGCGGAAATCGAAAAACGATGGCGGAAATGCAATACCGCCATCGAATAGCGCTCGGTGCGATTATGACCCGTCACCGTAAAGTACGATGCCATTAGCGACACCGTAGTGAACGCCAACGCTAACTGCACCAAGTACGCGCGCGCGCGCCATGCCAAACCGTAATTAGCACCATGGCGCAAGGGTACGCGAATTCCGACCCTAGCGGACATGTACTTAACGCCATCAAGCACGGCGGAAAGTACCATTCCGCCATGGTGAGAAGTACGGCATCGCGAATCAACCGTAAACGGCCCCACTGAGTGCCTGTACACCGCTCCCTGGCCACATAGTACAACTCCCCGTAGGTGCAACGAAGTCACAATGCAACCAGTGAAATGTACAAGTCACCCATGCATGCCAACGAACAAAAGAATCACAAGAGGGGCCAATGGGAGCTGCAGGGCACAGATGGCACGAATACAGAAGCTATACCAATGGACATGACCTCAGTCTCCCACCAAGAAACGCACGCAAACACAGGCACCTGTGACCAGCAATATTCCGATAATCACATCATTCCACCAATCCACCTGGCTGACCGGCATCTGTTACACAAAACCTAATCCCCCGCCCCTGAGCATGACATCATTCAAACAGTCATATTGGCAGCCCTCACCCCTGACCTCACTGGGCTTCGTAGGCAAACGCGCCCAGCACAGTACCACGCAACTATACTCCGAAGCTGGAACCCAATGCAGATCTCCTCACAATACATCGCTCCCCAAATAGGAATATGCCACATCACTTGCAAAGAAGAACGCTACACGGCCCATATCAGAATAGAAATTTAATGCACAACAAATTCACCAAGCCCATACAGCCATTAGGCCATGAACTCCAAAACACATTTCACCATTGTGGGCTGCATCCGCAATAAATGACCAGCTACTTCTTGTGTGACGCCCTGTTCCTTCATGGTACACAGGGGCTACATTCTCGTACGAAAAGGCAACATGGAAGCGCCTAGAACCGCAGGGCCGTCCCAATAGGGAGGCACTAGTCCAGCTGAAAGGCCGAAATGTTGCTCCGAGCCACTAGTACTGCGTAAGGGCATGTGGCCCATTGGCGATCGTCCCATAAGATCGTAATGCTGCTCCACTGATTAACACGAAGCAGCAGGTGTCGGGAGTAAAACCCATCTGCAGGAGTGGCATACAGATGGCAGTGGCAAAAGGGGAGGAGATACCTGTCAACCAAAAGAAAAGAAAAAGAATAGAATGGCCATCAGAACTACATTCGAACAACTCACTTCAATGATCACACTAGATCCACAGCCATATGCATGCTAGCCCACTCCAAAGGATCATCACCACCCCAAAACCACTTGCGACTCATAACTATCCATATCGAGGTGAAAACACCATCACAAACGAGTGTACCTGTGCATGCGTCTGTGAAAACAGAATCCATCAGATGGGATTGGTAACGTGCATGGACACAAGTGTCTGAAGGCGCGTCGAGACAGGGAGGGCTCAACAAGGCCAGATAGACGATGGTCCCACTATGGCAGCCCTGCATCACATAGCGCAGGGGAGGCGGACAGATTCCAAGAAGCCCTGTACATGGCAAACACTGTATCAAATCATCTGTCCATGCATCCATTCATCATTCCCTCATCCCGTAATGATAACGCCTGTTTCCATACTCACATAACATGTGAGAATTCCATTGAGTCTGTGCGTTATGCAGCCTGCAAAATCCACTGTGCCCCAGCCCGTAATTCCAGTGTTGTGAAGTAACATGTATTTGGGAACGTCCGGCCTCATCATCCACTTCGCTATTGCGCATCCCAAACTATTCATATCAATCATTGCATCCTCGCCATGGCCCCTGTCCCAAGGACACTGAACAATAGAACGTTATATTTGCAGTCAGACCTGTGGGCATCTCCTCGCCGCTAGCTGAAGACCGAAAGCGCCGCCCTTCGAATTCCTCATTTGCAACATCACGTCGAAAAGGCATCTGTGGCCGCTTGAAATCACAAATTAATCCATCTAGTGCGGCTGTGTGTGAAAATGGCAACTGCCTTCACTCACAAATGGGAGGCCCCGCCCGTCGGTGAACCTCGGTACAGTGATGCATGAGGGTCCACCGTTACTCGAGTACTACGTTCCACTGACCCTTCACAAGTCTGTTCGCGACTGCAAAGAATGCATGTGAAACAATGGGACCATAGCCGAATGAACATATCAACCAATGTTACACGGCCATCGGGTACTAATACATGATTGTAATAGCAAGATGCCATTCCTCGAATTGCAGCGTTGTGTGCGGGACGTGCTCGCCCAAAGGGGAGAGCAGCTTGCACAGGTGGAATGAATCACCACAGGTGGAGGCCATACAGCCTGAAAACACATAAATTGCACACCCAGTCTCCTCCCACAACCACACCCACTCCGAAATGCTACCGGCAGGACTCGCGATGTTGGCCCTGGGGGACCTGATAGCACTGCAAGTACTCCAACTCCAAGAAGAAGACGAACACCAACTACAACCGGCCGCACGGAGGAGACGCAGGAGGAGGAGGAGGGCAAGGCAGGGCCAGCAAGGGCTGCCAGCACAGCCACTACCACCACGCAGGCAGCCCGCAATCCCACGCCTCCGAGCACATCCGTTCAACCTCACTGATGAGCAGATCCACACCCTCTACCGTTTGGACCGGGACACCATAGCCGCCATTGTGGACATGACACAGGCTGACCTTGTCAGCATGATAGATAGCCCAACCGCCATCCCACCCCTACTGAAGGTGGTGTCTGTACTCCACTTCCTGGCCACAGGCACCTACCAGCACACAGTCGGACAGTTGCATGGCATTTCTCAGCCACTGTTCTCACGGACACTATTGCAAGTGCTCGATGCCCTCCTGCAGCACGCAGACGACTACATCTCTCTACCACGCTCGGAGCAGGAAATAACCAACACAAAAGTGGGATTCCATGCACTTGGCGGCATACCGGGTTGCATTGGTGCCATCGACTGCACCCATGTGGAATTGGTCGTCCCACATGCCATGGAGGCCCAGTACCGCAACCGAAAACAATTTCATTCACTGAATGTACAAATGGTGTGTGACTCCAACAGGATCATTACACATTGTTGTGCCCGATTCCCTGGATCAACCCATGATTCTATGGTCTTGAGGAACTCTACAATACCACGCTACATGGAGCGACACGCAGGAAACAGATCCTGGCTACTCGGTGAGTCTCATTTCATGCATGATGATGTGGGGTATGTGATGCGGCAATGACCTGGCAGGAAGGGGGGGGTGCGTACGTAGCAATGGCATTCCACATAATTCGTTTATCGTCCACATACAGGTGATGCTGGATATCCACTGAAGAGATGGCTCCTCACACCAGTCCGGAACCCACGGGACCAGCATGAGGAGGACTACAACCATGCCCACTCACGTACCCGTGTAGTCATTGAACAGGCATTCGGCCTACTGAAGACCCGTTTCCGGTGCCTCAGCAGGTCTGGCGGGGCACTCCTGTACCGCCATGAGAAGGTTGCAAAGATGGTGATGGCATGTGTCATGCTCCACAACATGTGCGTACGTAGAAATGTGCCCATGCCCCCTGACGCAGAACTGCAAGCACCTGAAGATGGTCATGATGAGGGTGGGGATGTGGCAGCACCTCAAGGAGTCTGAGAGGCACAGGAGGGCCGTGAAATTCGTCAGCATCTCATAGATGCATGCTTCTAGCACTCACGCCTGGTGGCTGATACATGGACACGGGACTCGTGGCACTGTGTGTGTCTGGTACATGCACAATATGGACTGTACGCCTATGATGGCCTAGTACACAAAGATCATTGTCCACACATCTCATTGTTTGATCGTGCATTGTTTATGGCATATGTGATATCATGTTGAACACCCTATCGACCCGCCACCCAAGTGAGCCCAACACACCCCCTCCACCCTCCTACCTCCCCCCCGAACACCAGTGTCCAAAGATGCTCATTGTCAGTGGGCAGTCGCTATTGCAAGCCCCCTCTGCGGGTATCAGGGGCACCCCTGCCTGTGGAGCGCAGGTTCCTCCCAGATCTACGTTGGGGGCTGCCCTGGACGGAACTTGCAACGGATGATGTCTCTGCCTGATCACGTCCATGCATGTCCCTAAGGGTTTGTGAGAGCTCAGTGAGCACACGGCGCACTGCGGCAAGTTCGGCACATACGTCTTTGGACGTCGCATGCAGTTCCCCCCTCAGGCTCTCGGTGCTTCTCTCCATTTGGACTCTCAGGCTCTCGGTGCTACTCTCCATTTGGACTCTCAGGCTCTCGGTGCTACTCTCCATTTGGACTCTCAGGCTCTCGGTGCTACTCTCCATTTGTGCCCTAAGTGTCTCAGTTGATGTTTCTATGTCTGCCTTAGTGCCCCCACATCCATCGGCATGGTCCTTGAGGAGCGTGGCCAGTTGCTGCTGTTGCACGATTAACTGGTCGAGGGACTGTTGCCTCTGCTGGGCCATGGCCATTTGCGGTGGTGTCACAGAGGGGCTGTTCGCCTCATGTTGCCCTGCCACAGGGCTTGTGGGGGATGGCCAGTCGTCGTCTTGTGGGTGCCCCTGCGTGGTATCCTCATGGTGTACGGGATGGAACAGACAGGGGGATTGGGACAGGTCATGGATGGATCTGACTTCGACATCCCCGTCTTCTGTGTCGGAGCATGCTGCCATTAATGGGGTGTCACCTATGGTGCTGCTGCCACCAGAGGCAGTACCTTCTGTGGCATCCATTGGGGGGACCTGTGGTGGTGCTGTTGTGGGCATGCTGGCTGCTGGGGTGCCTGTTGATGTTCCCTCCTGTGTGCTGCCACTTGATATGTGCTGCTGCCGTGTCTTGATGCGTGCAGCTGAGGTGGAGGGTCTTTGGCCGTCGGTCTTGGCCCTCTTTGCAGGTGTGCTGGTAGGGGTGTCCTGGAGCTCGTCGTTTGGATCGGACCCTGTGGTGGAGTAAAGGAGGGCGAGCGTTATTAATGGGTCTGTGGGAATTGGAATGGCAATGTATCACATGCATTGGGGTGGTACCTGAGGGTGATTTGGGTCGGGGCCTTGGAGGTGCTTTCATTTGTGTGTGGAGTGAGGGTGCAGTTGTTTGGCAGCCTGCAGTTAGGGTGTGCCTGCTGCACGTGTAGTGGGTGTTTTTGGGGTTTTTACTTATTTATGTATTTATTGTGAGTTTTAAAGTGCGCTATCAGGCCAATGTGTGTGGACGTTCTCCTGGCCATGTGTTGCTGTTGCGCTATGTGGACACATGTGAGTCACATGATTGGACATTGTGGATTTGGCATGGTTTTATTTGGGCCACCTACCTGATTCTCCGGATGTCTGCACTCCTTTCTCCATCCCTCCGACTCCCTCTATGCTCTCCATTCCAATGGTGGAGGCACAGATTTCTTCCCAGGGGGTCAACTTGATGGGTGATTCCGATCCTCCCCCGGTGGCTGTGGCAATGTTGCGGTTGGCAGAAAGTATGCTACGGACGCGTATCCGCAGGTCGTCCCACCGCTTCCTGCATTGCTGTGGGTTGCGGGGTGCGGTCCCCACCGCACTTACCCGCTGTGCCACCAGGGCCCATATGGCCTTCTTGTTCGCAAGTGCCGTCCTGGTCATTTGCGTGGAGAAGACGGCGGCGGCATTCTCCTGGAGGGTCTCTGTAAGCACGGTGAGTTCCTCACGGGAGAAGTGGACCTGCCGCTTGCGGTCGCACGCTTTCTTCGCTACTTTTCCCATTTTTCTTGGTTTCACTAGGGTGGATGACGGGTTGGGATGTGTCTCAGGGTGGTGTTTTTAGTGGTTGTGTGTATTTTGTGGTTTTATAGGTGTACGGGGTGTTGTTTCCCGTTCCGGGCCCATGTTTTTACTTCCGTTTCCGTATATTTACGGTCACCGTACTTTCCGGTTGGCGCTCACTGCGGTGTCCGCTATGATGGGTGGCGGTATTGCACCTAGGGCGCCGTACGGCGGCGGTGTGGGCCGTTTTGGGGTCATTTCCGCCATCGCGGACTTTGCACTTCCGCCATGGCGTGGTGCTCGTGCCCGATGGGTCGGAATGGGCCGCACTTTGCTCCATCGTGCAATGGCGGAAACGCTATTTACGCTGTGGCGGTCCGGTCAGTCACTTTCCGCCAGGGTCGTAATGAGGGCCTTAGTCTGTTATTTTGTCCCACAATATATTGAGTTGTTACCTACTGTATCTGACTCCATCTGTTATGCCCGGTTATTTAATCCATGCCCAAATTGTGGCATTGTCCTGTGTGGGGATCATCAAAGACTTTGGTCCCGATTTCCAGCTGTATGACAATGACATACAGTTGTTGGCACCATCAAGCCTCTAAGGAGAATTCTCAAATGCAGAGAGCCACTCTCCACCCATGCCAACCTAGGTCTTCCTCAAAGCAATACACATTTAAATTAACGCCATTAAGCTGGCTCTTTATCTTTCAGAAAATCTGAGATCCTCCTGACTTGTACACCAAAGTTATCTACACTCTTCTTCTCCTGGCTCGACCATGCCTGCCCTCAAATCTGAGACTTACCTGCAAACTCAAATTCTGGTGGAATTCTGTCATTTGTACTATCAAGGCAAATAACTGAAATCTTGCAACTATGGTGAACTCGGAAAACAACCTCACTAAACTGCTTGTATACCTTTGGCCCCTTTGATCAAAGGCATGGTCCTCTCAAGACTAGATTTTGCTAGCACCCTCTTCTTTGGACTTCCTGCTTTCCAAATCATTAAGCTATAACACATCTACAACTAACCTGCTATACTGATCTTTAACCTTAATTCCGCTCACACCTCACACTCAACTTGAATGTTCTGCATTGGTTCCTTATGGAGTTTAGGGCCAAATTACAAATCCTTTGTATTACATACAAAACTCTTTACAAGTCGGGACTGATCTACTAATTACCAGATTATTAGAGAGTGCCCTCCAAGGTTAGCTCAGATTGTCTGTCTCTGTTCTTCTTTGTGCCTAGATTTAATAAGCAAGGACTTGTGTGAGGTCTTTAATTGCTCATGATTTTTGTCTTCTGGAATGTCTTCCCCTCCCCATCCTAGATGAACCTGATATTGTCCAGCTATAAAAAAAAAAAAACGAAAGCCAACCTAATTAAACTTCGTTTCCAAATCCTTCTTCACAACATAATATTCACAGTTGAAATGGACTCTGCATCTTAATTTTCCACCTCTTCCCCCTCCTTCCAGTCCCTTTTCCCTACCTCCATCCCTCACATATGGTATGCTTTAATGCAATTGTCTTGCATAAGTACAAATTAAAAAGATAAATTAATAAAAAATAAAATAAGCTAAACGTTTAAGAGTAAGTCACCAGTCAGATTGACATCGTAGACATAGAAATGGTTTAAAAGTGTGTAAGTCATCAACCACAACATCGGAGCACAACTTTCACAGGCAAAGGCATAGGAATAGCTCTATGGAGTTTCTTGAATACAGTATAAAATATAAAGAACGCAAGGTACAAATATTTGTAATAAAAGAAAATCATTATTTAAAAGTATAAATAAAAGTATAGATATCCTAGAATATTTGGGGTAGTTCTCAATGGTGGGCAGGAGGAATTGGGAGTAAATACTGTTTGAGAAATGATATTTATACTACTAATATTTTCAGATAATACAGACTAAATGAGCAAAAAAGGGGCAAAATAATCAAACCTCAAAATAGGTTTTTACGGACAGGGTCATTTGGCAGAACTAGAGTCTAAGAAGTCCTTAGATTCAATACTAATTAGAAATACAGATTGAAAAGACAACTAAATTGTCCCTTTGTATCTTTCCAGATGAACTGAGACCAAGTTCAGGACAAGCGTATGCTGATCCTGGACAGCGTGAGATTGAGGATTTTGCCAAGTGTAGAAAGGGATGTGAGTGATTGTTCTTTCTTGCAGAACCCTTTTACGAACAGGAAACTATTTTCCTCATTTCAACTTGAATAGTCTTGTACTGCACCTCTCTGTGTCTCTTCTGTATTGTCCTTCTATTCTCCTTAAGCTAACAGTTACCTTTGAACCCCACACTGGAACCTTCCACCTTCTTGCACTCTTCACCTTTGTAACACCAGTCCTTTTCAAATCTCTACTCAATAACATATAACAAGATGTTGACCCAGTGCGCTATACCCTAATTATTAGAAACACAAGGTCTATGTTTCTCCTTCATTAGTGATCTTTTTCACAAAAATCAGTACTCATCACTATTTTGGGCAAATCTTCTTTACTAGGTTGTCATCAACACTTGTTTCGACCTATACAATCAGGTCTTCTTCAGGGCATTAATTAGTACAATCAGGTCTTCTTTAAGGCATCAATTATGCCAGCCAAACCCCAGTTCATGTTTCTCCAGTATCCTCATTGATCAAAACATACTTCGCGGATTTGTTAACGGCATCATACCTTTCACGCCATTGTCCAAAAATGTATTCCTGATCAATTTGGTTAGATAGTTCTTCTATGAGAAGCACATAGACTGGTCTGTGATATTAATGCAACATAACAACATTTCTACATTCCAGTCACGTCATTTGTTAAATATGAAATATATGCAACTGGTACATGCACATTTTATAAAAATGTTGAATAAAAATAACTCGACCACCTTCTCATGGTAACAGCTCTTGTTTTAGCAGGGAGCTAAGTGGAAATAAGGCAAGTTACCTGCTGCAGCCGATGTACCTCCAATCCCTTGGGCTGGAATGCCTAGGCAAAATCACAAGTGAAACTTGTAAACACTGCCTGGGCATAAACACCTCAGTAGAGTAAAGACAATTGGAGGAGTTTCTTGGAATCTTTGGCTGTGCATTCTCTTGATGGATGAATGGATAAGGGTGACCCTGAACATTCATGTATGGGAAGCAACAGCATTCCTCATAGCTGCACAATGCCGGCAACTTTTATAACAAATTAAGTGGTACATACTGCTTGCAATTGTTCATACTGCTTGCACCTGCTCAAGGAGGATGAATTGACTCGTACCCATTCACAGCGGCCACGACAGGCAGATACGTAGTCCGGAAACAAGGGTCCGGTGAGCTTACCGGCACCCTTGCTTCTGGACCAGCAAACTTTGAATGAGATACCTTTGGCACACAGTTTTTGTTCTCACTCTTCTGTGGCGTTGGGTATCCTTGCACAGGTTTCTTGATGCACTTGCGCTTTTAGATGTACTCTTCGCCATTTTAACCCCTCTGTGACCTATTTTATGCTTGCACCTTTTGGGTGCCCAGAGACCTCTGAAATGTGAGGCAGGGGAGGGAAATTGGTGCTTACGTCTGAACACCCTTTTAGTGCGACCTGTGGTAACTCTGTGCTTTACTTAAGCATAGACATGTATTTAATAATGTAAAATGATTCATAATTTTTAACCTTTACTTTTCTGAAGGTAATCCCTCATTTTTACAACAGTTTAAAAAATTAATGTCATGTATTTGATTATAAAAGTCATTGCTTAACAAAGTGTATGTGAGTATTTATTAGAAAGAACTCCAAAGATAATGGCCTTCATTACAAGTTTGCCAGTCCGGTAACTATGGTACCAGTAAGCTTGCTGGTACGTAGTTACCGGACCGGCAAACTATGAGTTCTTCTCATGGATGCCGACAACCGCGAGCAGAGCATGTCGGATGCACCGGCACCATTCACGAATGGTGCCGGTGCATCCGGCTTCCCCATTCCCATTGAGCCCTGTGGGGCTCAAATTCGAATGGGGAAGAATATTTTCCGGCACCCGTGAATGGGCAATTACAGAGCCCGGCAGGGCTGTAATGACCTGGTAATTGCCCATTTGCAGGCTCTGGAACGAGCTTCCAGGCCACCTTAGATTGGAAAGTAACTACTTTTCGTTTAGAAAGCAGCTGAAAACTTTACTTTTTCGTTAGTTGTTACATACTCAGCTCTGGACTCATACTGAGTCCATCTCTTCTCTGTTTTATGTAGTCCCGTGACCTCTTCTACTTCGTGTTTTTGTCGCGCCCTGATGCTTGCGAGCTGCGGCGCATTATAAATATATAAATAAATAAATAAAATAAATAAACATCAGAGATAGAGAGAAGGAGAGTGTGGAGTCGAAGATGACCCCAAGGTTTTTAGTCTTACAGGTGGGAGCCAGAATAGGGCCAAGGGAGGCCGGCCAGACAGTGACAGGAAAGGAGGGAGCAGGTGTGCCGATGAGGAGAATAGTCTTGCTGGCATTAAGGCAGAGATCATTGGCGGCACACCACTCCTGGATGGCGGACAGTCAGAGATGAGAGAAGGAGAAGAGGTGGCTGAAGGGAGCCTGAAAATGTACTTAGTGTCTTCTGCATAGCACTGGAAGTTGGGGCAGAGAGCGGCAATGCGGTAGGCAAGAAGTGCCAGGTATTGGTTGAAAAGCCAGGGAAAGAGGTTAGACCTCTGGGGAACACCACAGGTAGAGATAGAGATAAAGGAGAGGAAGGACCCAAGTTGGACCTGGGAGGGTCATTAGGAGAGGAAGGAGGTTAGCCAGGCGAAGGCCTGATCGGTGATACAAAGGTTATCACGCAGACGGTTGAGAAGGATAGCATGGTTGACCGTGTCAAAGGCAGAAGAAAGATCAAGTAGGATGAGGACACACAGGGTGTTGGAATCGAGGTTGGAGAGCAGGTCTTTAGCGGATGTTCAGGAGAGCAGTTTCTGTGCTTCTGGCAGCTCTGAAGATTAAGCTGGGAGAAGGCCAGCTTTTCCAGGAGTTTGCCCAGGAAAGGAGTGATGGAGAGTGGACGATAATTAGCCAGGCAGGAAGTGTCGGCAGAGGGTTTCTTAAGAAGAGGGTGCACAAGGTAATACTTCAGGGGGGAGGGGAAGACTCCAGTGGCGAAGGAGTGGTTGCAGAAAGCAGCCAGAGCAGGAGCCAGGGTGTCAATGTGGTCCTTGATGGTTTTGGAGGAACAGGGGTTAACCTGTTTTGAGGAGACTTTCATAGATCGGACTTGTCTAGAAACCTCATCTGCATCTAAGGAGAACAAGGGAAAGGCAGAGAAGGAGGGAGGAGAGGTGGCAGAAGAAGGACCAGAGGAAGAGCAGGGAGTAGACGGGGGAGGAGGAGAGGAAGAGAGATAGGACAGGATGTCCTGAGTTTTAGAAATGAAATGAGAAGCCAGGGCCGTGCAGAGGGCCTGGGAGGGGACAGGAGAGGTAGAGACTGCAGCGGGATTGACCAGATCCTTGCAGATTTTAAAGAGTTCGGCCGAGTTGTTAGATGCCGCAGAGACGTGGGCTTGGATGTGGGCTCTCTTCTTGGTGCAGACAGAGAGCCGGTATTGCCTTTGGAGCAGGCCAGTTAGTCAGAGGATGTACCAGAAGCATGCCATTTCTTCTCAGCCACAATGCACTTGCATTTAAGGGTGACGAGGTCTGAGTCGTACCAAGAGTTGCACTTGGCTTTGGGCTTCAAGCGGATCCTCATGACAGGGGCAAGAACATCAAGAGTATCAGATATAGCAGAGTGGAGCATGGAAAGGGCTGTGTCAGGGTGTGAGTCAGCCAAGGTGGGAGGGGCATGAGAAAGTGGCGGCAAAAGCCTCAACTGACACACACATCATGAGTCATATAACCAAGAAGATAGGTGGCAGTGCTGGGGCTGGCTTGGCCTGAGGGGTAGAGAGGGTGAGATGGGAGGAGAGGAGAAAGTGGTCACTCCAGGAGAGAGGAGCGGTGAGAGGGGTCGAAAGGGGAAGGTCTGAAGAGATCAGAACATCCAGAATGTGCCCTGCAGAGTGAGTCGGGCCAGAGGGGAGAATAGAGAGTGAGAGTGAGTCGCAAAGGTCACGAAAGAGTCCAGTGGAAGGACAGGAAGCATCCAGATGGATGTTGAAGTCTCCAAGAAGGAGAAGTTGAGTGGTTGAGACCAGGAGGGAAGAGGAGCGGTCTGCCCACTCAGAGAGGAAGGAGGAGATCTGACCAGATGGCCGATAGATGGTAGCCACAGTAAGGGAGTGGCCAGGAGAGAGAGAGAGCCTGCAGACGAGGCATTCGAAAGAGGAGTAGGCCTGCGTAGGAATGACAGAGGTAGGAAACCACTCAGGGAAGATCAGGGCTACACTCCCCCCGGAACGGTTGGACCTGGGCGCGGAGAGGATCTTGTAGCCATCAGGGAGGAGAGAGTCAATGCTTGTGACAGAGCTGGCCGTGAACCATGTCTCAGTGAGACCGAGGACATCAAGGTCAAGTTCCTCCAGGAGGCGGCAGATGTCAGAGGAGTGTTTGACAGCTGAGCAAGTGTTAATAGTGGCGATATGGAGATGGTTGCCGTCCTTGAAAGACTTCCGGGAGGGGTAAAATTTAGAGGTATGCCCTGCGGCGGTGTAGAAGCAGCCCGAGGGGGGACAGAAGAGGAAGGAGCAGAGGGAAAGGAAGCCAAGGATGAGACAGAAGGGGCAGGCGAGGAAGCCGTGGAGGGGAGAGAGGGGACAGCAGGAGAAGAAAGGAAACTGATGAGGCGCAGGAAGCGTCAATCAAAGAGGAGAAGGTTGGCTTGAGGGCCTTGGACCAAGACGGTACCATTCAAGTAAACATTAATGATGATCTTAGAGGAGTGGAAGGAAGCCAGGAGGGCCTCCCACCAGATGCCACCATTAATGGGAGAGGAAGAGAAGGGAGAGAGCACAGAGACCATATGTAGAGTCCATAGGTCTGGCGAGGGAACGACAAAGAGGATGTCAGTGAAAGTTTGCCTGAAGGAGGCACTGGTATAGGTGTCCGCGATAGGGAGGCCTGGGCTGGAGACCAGGATGTCCTTTTTAAACGTCTTCCTACCATATTTAGTGAGGAGAGCAGGATAGTCGATAGAGAAGCAGTTAGAAAGATAGGCAAGACAGAGAGCACCATAGAGTAGGTAGGGAGAGGAGAGAAGAGCAAGGGAGTGGGAAGGGGTAGGGGAGAACGCTAGGGAAGGACACAGGGCAGGGTGCAAGCAGATGAGACAAAGAGACAGTTGGACAAAGCGACAAGCACTTAGATAGTGATAGAAAGGTTGGCTAGATTAGTGCTCCTGTAGTGTTGCTGTTTCTGTATTGCCTCTGGGTCTGAACCTCTGGGTCAGGAGCCTGCATTGATCTATTTGCTTGTGCATTTCTAGGGCCAAAGTCTTTTAAGTTATCTTCCCTAGGTAGGGAAAGCGAGGGACCGTGCGATAGCTTGTGATGGCGCCAGGGTCAATATCCGCTTTCTCAAGAGTATGGCATATCAAGACTCTTAAATAGGGAGTGCAGAAGGTCCCTTGATGGAGGGATACTCTGACAATTTGATGACCGTAGGTGTGGGCGGGAGGAGAGGTAGGAATGATTGGTCCTGGTGTAATTGACAATGTAGGCAGGAAGGATATTGCCCTCATATGACGTGGGTTTGCGGACATGAGGATGATATAGCGCCCAGTGGGTGAGATGGGCTCCAATGCTGGCCATTCACGCACTATCCTTGTGGGGAACCGGAGGATGGACTAGTTTACAGCATGTGTCAACATGCACACATTTTTGTGATTTCATTTCAAATAACGTAGTTGTTTATGTCATCGCATCTTTCCAGATTGTGAAACTTTGAGGGTGTTGTAGCAGTGCTTACGGCCTAAAAGAGAGCTCTGCTTTTGTTTGCTGTCTCAGTTGCTTTGTGCTATGGTGTTTTATCAGACTTCATGAGAGTGCAGCTGATGCCACATAGTTCTAATGTTGTGTGATACTCCTGTGATTTGTTTGGATGCCATCGTTTCTCTGCTCAAAGTGTGGTCGATTGCTGTCAATTAGCTCCTAAGAGTGCCAGAGGGGGAGTGGTTTTGTTCTCAGACAGTGTTATTTTAATGGCATATTTAGGTCGCCGAGGGTGGTCGTACTGTGATCCAAAGTGGAGAGGAGGTAGTTGATGTCTGCGGGTGGATATGCAGTGGCCGCCAGGCGGCAAAGGCCGTCCTCCAGGGTTTCTGTGGGAGGAGGAGATGGAGGTGGGTAGCTTTTGCAGTTGGTTGCTAGGGAATATGCAGGTGATGTGGATGGCGGCCTGATCCAACCAACTCAACTTGACTTGGTCAAACCTGTTGTCCTTGACAAGACCGACATCTCTGACTTGATGTTTGATGTCTTGTATACAATGCAGTATGAGCAGACTACAAATATATTTAATAAAATAATCTGCTTAACCTACTTTATTTCAGGTAACATTTAAAGGTGTTCCAATTCCTTTATGGTTTAGAAAGCGGTATGCATGTAAGCAAACTCCCTTAATACACAAGCCTGGCCTGGGCCTGAAACACTTCAGCCTTGGGACAGAAAACGAATAGACTATGCTCCAGGGGCTTCCATACTTGCCAACCCTACAGATTTAGGCTACTACATTTCAAGCAGTCCTACCTACTGCCTACAAATTTGGGTGACAGATCCTACTGCCTTTTACAGGGGCGGGTAATGTATGTGACTCTAAGGCAGGCTGCTTGAGACCGGCCCAGGAGAAAGCATGCAACACATTAGTCTGTTTGTGCGGTGGGCGGGTAAGTGATTACTTTGAGTGATGGGTTCAGACCAATCCAGTGACCTGCCAGCTACGTGACTCAGCCCTGTACTCTGGCCTGGACAGGCCTTAGGTGAACCACCAGGGAAGGCAAGTGGCAGAGCGTACCACCATCACACAGCATCTGCATATCAGACTGAGACGATCAGTCTCCATGTTGTTCAGTTATTCATCTTGCACTGCATGAATACATATGTACTGACTGGGCTGCTGTTGCAGAGCAGTGGCCAACTTTGCCTAACAACTCTGTGTGATTAATTACCTTCTGTGAATTGGGTCATTGAATTCGGTGTTAACCTACCATTCAGAATTATGCATTTTAAACATTTGAACATGTTTCCATGTTGTGCTGTTTGATGGGTTGTGTATTTTTGAACGCTCAAGTGGTGCCAACAATGAATGTTTTGTATTTTCCTGTGATGTAATTGTTATGCGAAGTATTATTTTTGGAACCTGAGAATCCTTCATCTTTTTGGCTACAGAATGTTGGCAAGTATGGGCTTCTGTAACATGTCCCACCACAGTGTATTTCTGTACCTCCAAGTCTCGGAGTCACAGCGACGCGTGTTGTGCATAGGTGTGGAATGCAGGACGTGTAGCTGCAGGTGTGGAGCGAAGAATGCAGGACATGTGCCTGCACATTACCCATACTCTGCCAGCCAAAAATAAGCACACACGAGTCATCGCTGCAAGGTTTCTTTGGGGGTGTATCGTTTTACATACATAAGTATCATGTCCATGGACAGGACACTTTTCTCAGTTGCCAGGAAAACCCCTTTCTCTCACAGACTTCCTCGCTGGACGAGCCTGCCCCCTCGTGGCAGATTTCAGCACTGCATTTTGTCTGGGAGTACATTCGGTGGTGGGGCCCACGTGGTGGCAGCTTCTCTGGGTCCCTGTGAACTGCTTTTTTCGCAGTTAACTGCATTATTGTTTTCAAAAACATGTATACAGCCATTGCAATCTCTCTTGTTGGCAGTAAATGCATACGTTTAATGGCCTCCTTAATTGATCGGCAGTTAGATTTTCTTAAAATTGGTATTAAATATCTCAGCCTTGGGTTATAAAATAATGGACAGAAAATCAAGGTGTGTGTGAGATCGCCTGTTAAAATAAAATTACATGGGCACGGAATGCTCAATTCCGAGCCAATATCGTGCCTGCCATCATGCATATTAAATAACGACAGTAACCGGCTTGCCCTTAAATGCAACAAAACACTCCTCTTGCCTTTGCCATCGAACCAGTGTAAGCAGTCAGCATTTAGCCCATTACAGCCATAATCAGTATACAGTTTCCTGGACTCTAAACTAGCATGAAGCTCCCTTCCACAGTCCATACATTTATACCGAACCAGGGATAGATCGTCCCTTGAGAGGCTCGCATGAGTAGCATAAAGACTCAGGAGACCAAGGCCTCTAAACACTTTTTTCAAATTGTTTAGCCAAGAGCTATTCCTGGCAGTGCCGGAGATAATCAAAACCTTTATGTTCTCTGGCATTAAATGATGCTTCGCATAGTCTTATCCAAAGGGCTTTAGACGTATGTTATCGTCTATGTAGTCCAGAATAGTTCTTGATGGGGCAAATGGGTTGAAGTGCTCTTTACACACTACAAGACATTTGGAAGGAACCTATTTCCTTCACCTTAATTGGTAGTACTGGGGACTGACCCCACGCCTCAGCCCCGTAGACACATGACGCTACAGGCCTATCCCGATAGATGTCAAATGTGGTGTTAAGGGTTAGCCACCCATCTCTAGTCCAAACCTATGTAATGCACCGCAGGAAATGGTATTGATCAGAGCCCCTTGAGGAGCATTTTGCCCCCTCTGGACCAACAGCGGCCTCTCCCACTGTGTGCATTCCTTTCATCACATGTCTTCAACCTCTATATCACCGCTTTGACAAGAAGATCTCAGTGCCGCTGGCCGGCCTTAGATTTAGCAACATTCTGAGCAAAACAAAATGTGTCACACCCACCCCCCCCCTCAACGATTTTAAGCAAAAACAAGCAATGCCGTTGTCCAATTTCCTGCTGATTTGAGCTACCTTTCCTGGCAGAAGGGATCATTCGAAAAAGTAAGGTACGTGTGCCACAGCAGAAGGTATGGATGGAGTGTGGAACTGTGCAGAGATTCCCTCTTCTGGGGGCTTTTCAGCGATACATCAGCAAGAGAGTTAAAACACTCAATATCCCACAATCCCTCAGTTAAAAGGTACTCTAGAGCACAGCATTATCCTCCCACTGCTTGGCGTTGAAGGTCGACTTCAATTACACGCTCCCCTCAATGAACTTGCAAAGCTGCGCAATCGGGTGTTTCAGAGGGTGGGAGTTCTTCCTGGGGACCTGCAGAGTGAGGGTCTCAGCGTGAGGTGGAAGGAGTTCAAGCGGCAGTCCTGAGGTTAAAGCAGGCGCTGCGTATGGCACGACAAACTCAGGATGGCGAGTATGTGAGGTGACTCCATTGCCGCGTGATTCGTGTGAGGAGCAATGTGGGCGGTCCAGGGGTCGATCACAGGTTACAGTGTGCTCTGGTACCAGCCACTGCAGAAGAGTTCTTCAGTGGTCTTCCCCTTCAAGGCCGAGTGAGATGGGTTGGTGGCCATCTTGACTGAGGAAGTGTAGATCACAGGACACTTGATAACTTGTTGCGTACCCAGTGAGGCAGTTACCTGAGGTGTACCTGATGGTCTTTCCTAATGCTTGTGTGCGAGTATGACCCTGCACTAAGTCACAGCTGTTACCTGCAATTGGGCCAAAGGAGGACGTGCACATGGAGTTATTCATTTGCACATCTTTACTCATTTTCCAACAACCGTTAACTGGCACTTCTCGCGCCTTACCTAGAACTCCCCGTTCCCCAACTCCCACGTCATTAACTCCGCCTCTCCGCGGGGCTAACTAAATTAACCCAGGAGTGGCCGGTAACACCACCCCCAAACAAATATGTCCAAACATCAGTTCAACACTCTTCAACGAGTCTCATCGGTTCCTTGATGGTTCGACGTGGTCTCCCATCTTGGGCTGCTGGCCCCAAAGTATTCTGAATTTCCATTTCATGGTCTGTCCCTCCCGGGTCTCCCACCGGAGGGGTCCACAGGTCGTCCCGCGGAATTGGCGGTTCCTGGGTAATTGGTCTCTGAGGCGTTTCAGACCCTTCTCTCTTGACATAGTGTCTGAATTGCTGACAGTTCCTGGTGATGGCTCTATTTTGATCTTCTACTGGCACCATCATTCCTTTCACTGAGGTGACCCTCATGGGACTTGGGGCAAACCGCGTATCTGTCTTCTTGGGCGTTGGTTGTTGGACGAGGACTTCATCTCCTATGTGGAAATCTCTTGTCACCGCTCAGCGCCGAGCATCAGTGTCCCGTCTTGCTTCTGCATCTCTTTGGAGAATGTCTACGTCCGGCGGCCCCTCACTTGACGGGTTGCATGGGATACGGGTTTGCACCTCGTAGCAGAGCATAAGCTCGGCAGGTGTCTTGTTTTTGGTATTGTGTGGTGTGTTCCGATAGTCTCTCAAGAGTCGACATAGGGCTTGGTGCGGATTGATTGCTTCAACCCTGGCTCGCTGTATCGTCTTTTTAATCGATGCCATGAAGCGTTCCGCCATTTGCTTGCGGGTGACGAGGGGTTATTTTCATGTGCCTGAAACCCAAATGCTTCGCCAGGGTCCCGAACTCGTGTCCACAGAACGGTAGTCCGTTATCAGATTTGATTATTTTAGGAATCCCCCACTCGATGAGTACTTCCTCCAGCACTGCTGCTACTTGGGGGAACGCTGTGGTGGTAACCTTTTTGACTATCGGGAACCTTGAATGTTCGTCTATTAGGAGTAGGAGATAGTCACCTACATCCGTGGGCCCATAGAAGTCTATGGCTACTCGCTCCCAGGGGCGATCAGGTATCTGCGTGTGCTGTAGTGGGGGTGGATTTTCAGCTGGTGCCGTGCACTGGCATGCGTGACAGTTCTTCATCCATTCATCTACTGCTGCATCTAGGAAGGGGAACCAAACATGGCACCTCAACTGTTTTTTTTGTGTTTTGAGCCCCTCTATGCCCGTCATGGGCTGTGCGAACAACCTCGCTCCTTAATGTGGCACGGATGACAATCCTGCACCTCCGGAGTAGGATGCTGTTATCTTTTACAGCCAGTTCGTTGTGCACCCTGGCTAGTCTCTCGATTTCCTGTCTGCTCACTCCTGGATGCGCTAACATAGCTCTCTGGTGGTCTCTCCATTTGCTGGTCATCGTGAGGCTGATGGCGAGAGCAGTTGTGGGGTCTGCGGCTGACGCTGCGGCAACCATCTCAAGGGATAAGGCCGGTGGTAATGAGTATGATGCCACATACTGCACATAGGCAACATCCCCGTTCCGGGTTAGAGGGGACCCCGACTGGGTGTCGCGACAAATAATCAGCGGGGTTGAGTTCGCCTCCGGGACGGTGGATGATGTTGTAGTTGTATTTCTGTAGGCGAATGCCCCACCGCTCGATCCTCGGGGGCATCTTGGTGTGTGGGTTCCCAAACAGGGAGAGAAGTGCCTGGTGATCAGTAATCAAGGTGAACTTTTTCCCAATGAGGAAGTTGTGAAAGTGTTCACATGCCCAGACTGCAGCCAGGCTCTCCTTTTCTGCCTGGGAGTAAGCCAGTTCCGGGGTTGACAGCGCCCTGCTTGCATAGGCGACCACGTGTCTGGGGTTGACATCCGCGCCACTGGTTTGGGCCAAGATGGCTCCAAGGCCAACCAGGCTTGCGTCCACCACCACCTCCGTGTGCCACGAGGGGTTGAAGTATGTGAGGCGGTGAGCTTCAGTGAGGGCCTGCTTGATGTTAGTAAATGCCTATTGACATGCGGGAGTCCACTCAAACGTTGTCTCTTTTTGTAGTAGTCTTCTCAGTGGTTCAGTGAGGGAAGCATAGTGAGGTATGTACCTCGCGCAGTATCCCGCCATGCCTAGGAAGGAATGGACATCCGCAACCTGCTGAGGTTCGCTTAGGTTGGTGATCGTGTCGACTTTGTCGGGGTCTGGCACCATCCCCTCACTGGAAAAAATGTACCCGAAGAATTTAAGTTTTGTCTTGCTGAAATGGCATTTGGCGATGTTAAGCGTGAGGCCAGCCGCTTGGAGCGCTTCACAGGTGGCATGCAACGCTCTGTCGTGGGATTCCTTTGATGACCCAAAGACAAGGATGTCGTCGCTGTAGTTCAGGGCACCCCGTATGGGTCTGATTATCTGGCGTATGGCTCCCTGGAAAATCTCGGCGGCGGACGAGATTCCGAAGTTTAGTCTCTGGTACCTGAAAAGTCCATCGTGCGTTGTAAACGTCATGAACGCCCTGGAGTCCGGATGCAGCTAGAGCTGATGATAAACTTGGATCAGGTCGAGTTTGGAGAACATCTGGGCATTATTTAGCTGCACAATCATGTCCTCGATGCACGGTCCTGGGTGCCTCTCACGTTGAATGGCCGTATTAGCTACCCTCATGTCCACACACAACCGTATCTTTCCTCCTTCCTTGGGCGCAACTACAAGAGGAGATACCCATGGTGTCGGTCCATTCGCTGGTTCGATAATGCCATCAGAGAGCAGTTGTTGGAGTGTTTCTGACACTGCCTCCTGGAGGTGAAAACCAACTCTTCTGGGGTGTTGTGGCACCGGTCTCACCAAGGGGTCAATGTGGAGTTTGATGGGGGGGGCCTTGAGTTTTCCCAGGCATGTGCATAGATTTGGGAATTTTCTTGTGATATCTCCTTGGATGAGGTTCTGGGATTGATAGCATGCTATCGTGCCACCGGAGTCCTTCCAGTTCAGTTTGTTTGAGGTTGCGGTTACGGTGTCACCCGCCTTCACGTGGATTTCAATCAGCCCTAGGCGGGATGCCATATGATAGCTGAGTAGGCACCGGCTCCTGGCAAGTGAACGAATGACATGGATGGTTGTGTCCACTTGCCGACCGTTCAGGAAAAGACATTGTGCGAAGTGTCCTACAGTTTCAGAGGGGTGGCAGCTCCCCACTGAAAGATCCTCGAGTGTGATGGGTCAAGCGTTGGTGGGTTCGGTATCCTGGCATAGTCCTGCTCACCCATGATATTTACAGTGGCGCCCGAGTCGACCATGAACTGGAATTGGCAGTTCCCCATCTTGATTGGAATTTTAGGGGCCTCTCTGGCCTCTTTGTTGTCAAGTATGAGATTGACAAACTGGTCCTGGTTGTATGGATCATAGGGCGCGTTGTAGGCTGTCTCCAGATCATCCAGGTAGAGTTCCTCAGTCCTGTATTCTGCCGGCTGGTTGTCATATTCATCCGTGAAGTATCTGGTTCGGTCCGCCACGTCGGGTTGTGGCAGGTATCCCGGTTCCTGGTACTCATCAATTGCTCTGAGGTATCGCTGCTGACCCTGTTGATAGTATCTTGGCTGTCTGTACTGTGGAGGCGGTGAGCGGAAAGGTGTCGTGGTGGGCCCTTGTGGGCGCATCGGGGAAATGGTATGCTTTCTCTGCATACTGAATGAAAATGTCCCTCTCTCCCACAGTTTTTGCATCGTTGTGATAGACCTGGGCATGACCCCGAATGTGGAAAGGACATCCCTCAGCGATAACATTGTCTCTGTTGGCGTGGGACTTGCGGAGCTTGTGTTCTGTGTGGGTGCGATCCTCTGTCACCCTGACGAGATGGCTGTATGGCTGCGATGAGTTAATTGGTGTCTTGTTTGTGGTTGCCCGCGTTGCCCATAGATGAGACTTGGGCATCGACCCTCTCATGTATGCGAGCGAGCTCGCTGACTTCCGGGATGGTGAGGGGTTTCTTCAATAGTTGTTTTTTGAGTGCGGGGGAGAGACAACCCTCTATGACCCTAAGCCGTATCGCCTCCTCGAGGGAAAATGCATCGAACTGGCAGTTTGCTCCCTTCACCCTTAGGCGGGTTATGAATTTGTGGACTGTCTCTTGTGGCAGTTGCGTGCATTGGTTGAATAAGTATCTCTCGTAGTCACGGTTAACTTCAATGATGAGAAGTTTGTCTAGGGCTTCAATCAGGTTTGTGAAAGTGTTCTGGTCAGCTGAGGAGATTGTTTTCAAGATTGTCTTTATTTCCCCCCCCCCCAACCAAATTAAGGAAAATGTCTCTGATGTTGGGGGAGCCGCCATCTCCAGACCCCCTCACAAAGTGCTGAAAATCCTCCATCCAGTCAGTCCATCTCGGCCCCTTGGTGGCTTGGGGCGTCATGGTGAATGGCGGAGGCAAACGCAGTTGTATTGATTTCGCTGCACGGGCCGGCTGGGGGTACCCGGGATTGGACCCAGGGTTGCTCATGTTGCTGGATGATTGAGGGTCTGTAGGTGTGCTACCAGCACGTGGATGTGGAGATCAGCTGCAACTAGGCACGTAGCGTTGAGTGGTGGCTGCTTTTCAAAACATGCGCGGGGGCAGTCGTGTCTAGTGGTCTGGGCCACAATAGGTGGACACACTGTCCAAATGGGTGGTTAAACGTGCACTCACCCAAGTGTGTGATGGCTGGAACAGGCCTCGGGGTCCCTGGTGTCTGGTGCAGTGAGTACGAGAATGTTCATCTGGCTGTGAGTAGTGCTGCAGTGCGCTCTGTACGTGGGAGGAGGAAAGAGGCGCTGGCGTGCACAAGCTGGAAGCGTGGGTGGGATCACCGACATGCATATTCGGAGATAGGCCTGGCGGACTGCCAGGACTCAACGCGCTCTTCCCAGCGCTGACGCCTCCGTGTCAGTAGGAGGAGGAGAGTGCCTGTGGTGAAGGAGGAGGAGGCTCGGCGGCTCGTCCGGCGCTCAAGCATGTGTGGCGGATTGCCGCAGGAGGACTCCGGTGTCCTGAAGGTGAAGGAGGACTCGGCGGCTAGTCAGGCACTCGAGTGTGTGTGGCGGTTTGCCAAAGGAGGACTCCGGTGTGCGCAGGGACTAGCCTCGTCGCCAGTGTTATCTGCGATTGCGCCAAAGGAGGACGCGCACACAGAGTTACTCATTTGCACATATTTATTAATTCTGCAACAACCGTTAACAACCGTTAACTGGCGCTTCTCGCGCCTTACCCAGAACTCCCCATTCCCCAACTCCCACGTCATTAACTCTGCCTCTCCGCCAGCGGGGGCCAACTAAATTAACCCAGGAGTGGCCGGTAACAACAACAACCCAGAAGCCCTCAAATAAAGTACTCTGGTGCAAGTGTGGTTGTGGGTTGTTAGTGGAAATATCTCCCCACAAAGGGTGATTTGTTCCCCTCAGTGTATTAATCATTCAGAACTTTCAAGTTTCTTGTGTCCAGGGAAAAAACAGGACTGGATAGGCTCCTCATGCATGGTCACGGGATATTTGAGGACTGATTATTTGCACCATTTGCTGATGTCACATGATGTGTGAGGTTATTCCACAATGTGAAGGTTGACGGGCGGCTGCTGTTATTAAAAGGAGTGGGACATTCTCCCAAGCCATTCTCCAATGGTGCCACCACTTGCTATAGCGCTTAAAACTGGAAGAATATGCCACAAAGGTGCTTGTTATTACAAGCAGCTATACCCTCGGTTTATAGGTTAGCATGTTTTTGGGGCTCAGGCATACAGTGTTACGCGGGCTGTTTTGGGCATCGAAGGGGCTCAGCAGGTGTAGTACACATCACTGAAAGGTCTTCATAGAACAATCCTCAATTGGCAATATTCAGTCTTCTGGCATCATTGATTTTATATCCAAACTGGAAGACTGTTAGGGGATTCTTGGTATTGGCAGTATCAGACTGGCTATCCAAGACTTATTCTTTCCTTGTGTACAGCTGATGGCTGCGAGGGTTGTTATGGAAGTGTCCACAGTTATAATGGTTGCTCTCTATGGGGAAAGGGATTGTGTCCCACATTGTTGATGGTCAGATTGCGGTGCTGTGAATGCAGGTCATCTGTGGGACCCTGGAGTCATGAAAATGCTCCTACAATGCAAATATCAGGCCTGGAATCCTCATATAACTTGAAATGGCAGTTTTTCCTATATCTAGGAAGCTTCCAGCGGATCGAGGTTCCATACTGAGGTTCCGTTTGAAAGAGAGGCTTGTGTCGGACCACTACTCCGCTCAATGCATTTCGCATGCTCTTCATCATACAACCTCCCTTAAGTATGTTTATAGGTCCCTCCTTATTCAGGACTAAGAAACAGTGCTGCTGTATTTAAAGGCACACAGCCTGATGCCACCAGTGCTCACAGCCTCAATACATAAGTGGCGGTCGGCAGGTGGGCTACTCAGAAGCTTCCCCTCAGATGAGCTTTCATGGACCTCATCATTTGCCTGCAAGTGCTATTGGCATTCCATAAATGGTAAGGAGTGTGCAGTGACTTCCAAGACCCTTCTGTCCATGGTGAGGAGACGTTGGTGGAATAATGAGACTTCTCGCGATGGGTATCCATTCTGCCATAGCCTATGTTCACGTAGAACATGAGAGCATAATTGCAGGGGAACCTGGCAAGCTGCACAATAGGTTTAGGCAGGAGTCAGCCTACTTTTTTGTCCTTCGGCTAGAGCATGTCAGAGATTTTGGTTGGATTCAGTTTCTCTATTGTCGGTCTTCCCATCTTTGCTCCACCAGTGTCTTGTTTTGGTGATCCCTGGAGTTCAGACAAGAGCAGGATTATATGGATTCTGCATTATTTACACTCCATCTTTGCCCCCCCCCCCCCCCGAGAAGGATTGTAGAAAGGTATGGGGGTACCGGACGTGATCTTTCTAGACCATTCTGGTGAAGAGGGTCTTCTCCCACTATTGGAAGAAGGTGCAATCTCTCCTTTAAGGATGTCCATTCTAAGAGAACCGCAACAGCCTTCCGTTAGACCAGTAGGAGTCCTCACTCTCCACTTTTAAAAGGTGGGTTCTTATATGATATGATATATTTATAACGCGCTTAATACCCAGAAGTTTCTAAGTGTGGACCCGGGGATCAAACCTGTGGTGCTGTGTGTCATCTTGCTTCCAAGGCGAGCACGTTGCCCCTGAGCTATCCTCCCGCGACATGGCCATATGTTGACATATGGGCTTGGTATATCTGTGGTTTGGCTATGCATGGCCTGTATTTCATGATTCATCCTGACTTTCCACTTCGAAACAGTGGGCCTCATTACGACTGGCGGCTGCGGTATGGTAAAGTACCGCCACCGTTCATACCGGGCCGCCACATTACGAGTTTGCTCGCGGGTGGCGGTATGCACGTCTGGTCTAGCCAGACGTGCATACCGCCACCCGCAATCAGACCAGGATGCTAACAACAGACCCATCAT
Source organism: Ambystoma mexicanum (assembly GCF_040938575.1). Lineage (NCBI taxonomy): Eukaryota > Metazoa > Chordata > Amphibia > Caudata > Ambystomatidae > Ambystoma > Ambystoma mexicanum. Next base: position 269,946,886 of record NC_090921.1, on the reverse strand, counting down.
TAACAGGTCCGTTGTTAGCACCCTCCCCATTCCCATTGAGCCCTAGTGGTATGTCTGCATGACATATGTGTCGGGAGATGTTGCCCGTCTCCTCTGTGGGGGGACGTGGAAGAGAAATGCCCCAATTGGTGTTTAGCAGCTTTGCGGGCAGGTTCACATGGCCTGCCTAGTCAGGAAACGTACAATGCCTGCTCCTGGGTCGTCCCAAAAGCACATTCAAGGGCACTATTGCATGGACATTTCTGGCCACAGGTTACAGATTCCTGTTCCCTAGGATCTATGTCAGCCACAAAAAACAACAACATTCAGCAACTAATAAAATATCTGCTAAACATGATTATTAGCAGCATAACCAAATCCTTGAGGTCTGAACCCTGAAATGGCCCAGAGAATAAAGAAGGCACACATTGTAAAATGGATGTCTGTCAATGACTGCCTCTATATGTTGCGGAGAGGAAGACCTTCCAGAAAACCCTAAGAAACTGCAAGATACGAAAGAGGGAACGCTCAATTTGAAGATGACTTTGGATTTTTAACCTCAATAATTGGAGCATGAACTATAAACTGCTCCTTATCCCCGACATCGGCGCCTCCTTCGAGCGGTCATAAATCCTGCTATAAAAACTATTTTTAATCCCTGTAAACAAGTGAATGAGCAGCTGTGAAGGCTCTTCGTCGTGCATTCCTTACTTATCTGGTCATTGTATTTGTTTTTGCTCGGTTTTAGTTTGGATTGTTGTGCATTTCTGATGCAGCAATGAGTATGTTGCCGTAGCGTGTTGAGTATATACATGCACTGGGGGCAAATTCCTTCAGTTTAAATATGTTTAATTCGGGAATATTGCATTGCTTCAAGAAACACTGGTCCACAGCAACCATTCATACATTACTGCAATCTCTCTACGACAAACTCGGGCAACTATTCCTTTAAGGAAAGCCCGCCAGTGGTGCAGAGTAGAAGCAGAGATGAAATGGTGACGGTACTCTATTCCTGCAGGGTCCGCCAGCATTGTACCAAAACATCAAAGCATATTTTTTCGAATTCCACAACAACACATTTTTTTTTAACACATTCTGCAAAAATGTAGATTAGGGGACTTACAAGATGGCTGCCGTCGATAAACACTGCAGCTCCCGACTTCCCGGATCTGCTCAGACCCCCTCGTGACAAAAGCAGATATCTAGCAGCACCTTGCCCTCCCCGGCACGTTGAATTGCGGTGCAGTAACCGACGAGCGTTGGGTCGTGGTTCGACCTGCTCCAGCAGGGATATTGCCGCAGAAGGGCCCAGTTAGAGTGCCCAGGTCCGCACCAGCGGGCGGGAAATACCTGGTTCAGCGGGCTTCGGGGTCGAGAAGGAATCGCCCCTGGGGGCTAAGGGGACCCCTACTGAGAACTCTGTCAGACCGCTCCTGGACCATCTTAGTAGGTACTGACTGCGTGCACAACGCGGTCCCCAGACAACAGCAACGGCACCTCCATCCAGACCCAGCGCTCACCGCAAGTTGGGGGACCGTGGGAAGCACAGCCTGAGTGGGCACCACCAACAGAGGAACCCGGGCCCCACGCCACCATTCCTCCGACAGCTCCCACCGTAGCCTGACCCCAGGCACACAGAGGCTCGAGGAGCCGAATTAACGCTACATCCCCCGGGACTCCCATGTGACATCAGCACCAAAGGGGCACTGGAGGAAGGGGCCCGGAAACGTTGGGGCCTTCAGGAGGACGATCAACACGAGTGACCTCCACCCTCCTCCCCTCACCCATCAACTTTCCAGACAGACCAGGGAGACCTACCAGACACCGGGCAGGAGGACATTAGTTTACTGGTGCCAGTCTGTGCTGCCGCCAGGCGCCGGAGCCCAGAGGGGTGAGTCACCGCCACAGTAGCACCACGAGGAGCCCATCTTACAAGAGTGTCAGGGACATGGGTGGGCCAGGTGGCGCTGGGCCTGGGGGGGACCAGGGGGCCAGGCCCTAGAGACATCTGTGTTGCGCAAAGTGCAGACGTTGACCCCCCCACACTGGCTTGGGCGGCAGGAAGGAGCCACACAGAAGCATTGCCTCAGGCGGGGGTCCCCCAGCTCCCTTGCTGGTACACTAACCCTCCATGGGGTGCTGATAAGGCGCAGGGGAACCCAGGACCCGGCGCCTAGTGTAGCTTGCACCAGGTCATCGGGAAGGGTTCACAGCTGGACACAGTTGCCAACCTCACCGAGGAGCAAAGAGGGCGTGAGACCAGATTAACCCCCGAGCACGACCAAGCGAGGCCGGAGGGGGAGGAGGCACTCACTGACGCCAGCAGAGGCAGCCATCATCACTTAATAATCTAGAGGTCCTGCCTCCTCCCTACATAACACAACCTAAGGAGTCGGGTATTTGACTGGTCCTAGGCCCCTGAACTGTGGCCCAACATGTCCAGGAATAGAGTGAAAGACCCACCCCCGGCCTTTAAAACCGCATAGAAGACCCAAGATGGCTCCCTGACCAAAATCTGGACCAAAGACCCTGAATCGGAGGGAGACCACGAGGTCGCGACTGGGCGAGCGATCAGGGAGCTGATCTTACACAGGACCAACGAGAGAGACCACTCACCTACTCAGCTTTAAAACTATTCCTCTGCGAGGCAGTGGACAGAATAACGTCGGCTTCTCAGAAGCAGATGGACACGCTGAGGAATAGCCAAAGGAATAAGGGAGATTAAGCGAGATATTAGCAAGGTGGAAGAAAGGGTGGACACTAACGAGGGGCCATCCAGGAGCTGACAGAGGAAGCAAGGAAAACAGAGAATCTCCTGGAAACCCTGGCACAGGCCACTCAGAACCTGGAGCTACAGGCCGAAGAATTAGAGAACCGCTCGCGAAGAATCAACATCCGGGTCAAAGCGCTACCGGAGTCTGTCCAGTCCCAAGATTTCGCCCAAGTCCTCATAACGGTCTTCATGGATCTCCTAGACGCGGGCTCAGGCCTAGACCTACAATTTGACAGAATCCACAGAGTGGGACCGTTCGGACAGAGCCAGGGAGCAGGCCTTGAGACATTTTAGTGGCCTTTCATAGTTATGCCGTGAAAGAAAAGATACTGGAGATGGCGAGAAAGGCAGGCCACATATCATACAACGGCTCTGAGATAGCTCTTTATCAGGACTTGTCGCAAACAATCCTGAATAAAATAACGCGGGTGGGCCCAGTCCAGAAATACCTGCGCGAGAAACAAATCAAGTATAGGTGGACCCATCCGTTTGGCTAAACCTTCCCCTGGCAGGGAAGGCAGCACACGATCGAGACATGCGACCAAGGCTAGGATTTGCTGGGAATCGAGGAGCATCCACCAACACACCCCGCAGGCCCTCCTGCCAGACACGACAAGCATAAAGCCTGGGAGTGGTCTACAGTCAAGTCAAAACAATCCAGGAAGGACGCTTAGCGGAAGGCAGACCGCAACCCCCAGGGATGAAGCCGTTCAAACAGCCAAAATGGGTCATCGGAAAGCGCACCCGATACTGTCTCCCTGAAGTCATAGCAGAGCCGTTACAGTGAGGCCAGGGAGGGCCCTTGCTACTTGAAGCTAAGGTTCCGAGGTAGGGGTAGAGAAGCATTCGCAAATACTTGCTGCAGAGAAGGGAGGGGGAGGGCTTCTTGGGATGGGATGAGGAAATCCTGCGTCGACAAGACCTGGGCAGTTTATAGGGCACAGCTCTCGTACACAAGGAACAAGGGGGGCAGATGGCCAGCTGAGCCCACCCACGGGGAAACTAGAAAAGTTGAAGGTGGGAGCTGGGGGGGCAACAGGGGAGGGGGCAGATTTCCAGAGAAAGGGGACGTGGCAGAGGCCCCCAGAGGTGAACAGTTCAGCCGCCATCACGGGATTCCTTGGCAAACACAGCACCAAGCAGGCCAGACTACACCCCACATACCACACCAGCCCAGTTAAGATATTGTCCCTAAATGTGAATGGCCTAAACTCGCCGGTCAAAAGGAGAAAGGTGGAGTTGTACATCCAAAAAGAAAAGCCACACAGTCACCCTACAAGAGACCCACATACAACCTCGAGATAGGCATAGGGTTAAGATCTGGGGCTACGCCATACTGTTCCAGGCCACGTAGCCAGCTAAAAAGGGAGGAGTGGTAATAGCGCTACCGGATGGGTTCGACATGAAAATCCAGGCATCGCAAATGGATGACCAGGGTAGGTATCTGGCGGCGGTGATGGAGGGCAGAGGAGAATGCTATACGATGGCGACAATCTATGTGCCCAAGTCAGGCCAAGATACCTTCATTCAGAAGGCTCTAACTCGACTAGGCAAATTCGCCAAGAGACGCATTGTCTTATAAGGGGACTTTAACCTCGCTTGGGATCCTTCCAAGGATAGAAGTAGAACAGTGTGGGGACCGCAGGGAGGACCCTCCGGGGACCTGAAGAAGAAAATCCAGGATCTGGCCTGAGTGGACGCCTGGAGGGACGCCCAGGGGAGCGAGTTAGGATACACATTCTATTCACATGCGCATAGGACCCACTCACAAATTGATTATATGTGGGTGTCCACCTCACTGTTGGGGAACACCACTGAGATCACACTGGGACCCATCGCAATCTCGGACCATGCCCCCATCGCCTTGACAATAACCAGACCACGGGGTGTGCCAGGTCTGTGGAAATGGCAATATCCGTCCCCGTTTTTAAAAGACCCTATTTTAACTAAGGAAATTGACCAGGAACTCGAGAACTTTGCGGAGAACAATCCCGAGGGTGATACCTCGCCACGGATAAGGTGGGCTGCCCTAAAGGCCACGATAAGAGGGAAAATTATTGCAATGAAGGTGAGAAGAGAAAGGAAATTAAGGCTGGAGGAAGAACAACTGGGCAAAAAACTCAAAGAGGCGATGGCACAAATGGCCGCGAAAAATACACCTGCACTAGCAAGGGTGGTCTGAACGGTGAGAGGTCAGCTGACTCTTATACAGACCAGGGCAGCAGAATGGAATCTTCTCCGCCTACGCCAAAAGTATTATGTCAAAGCGAACAAATCTGATCACCTCCTAGCTAGATTACTGAGAAAGGAAGAGGGGGGCAAAACAATTTTAAGAATTAAGGGAGAGGGAGGCATGACACAAACCAGCAATCCAGAGATAGGAAGGGAATTTCACCGATACTACACCACTCTTTACTCCTCAAACAATCCAGACCCGATCGCACAAAAGTCATACTTAGATAAGCTGGCCCTTCAGATCTTGTCACAGGGAGAGTGGGAACAATTGGAAGAAGACATAACTACGGACAAAGTTAGGAAGGCAATCTCTTCCCTCTCTCTGCATAAAGCTCCTGGCTCAGACGGCTACGTGGCCAAATTTTATAAGCACCCTAAAGAATTCCTGATCCCCCACCTCACCAAACTATTTAATCACATTGGCTCCTCTGGTAGGTTACCCAGGTCTATGGACGAGGCAAAGGTCATCCTCATATGAAAGGAGGACAAGGACCCGGAAGAGTGTGGCTCCTATCGCCCAATAGCGCTTATAAATGTGTACGCTAAGATCCATACGAAGATTTTGTCGACCAGAATAGACACGATCATGCCCAAACTAATATTTCCCGACCAAGCATGCTTCATCCAAAGCCGGCAGGCGGCGGTTAATGTCAGGAGAGTGACGCACCTACTCGAGAAAACACAGCTGAAGGGGCTTCGCCGCCCTCATTTTAGCAGTCAACGCCAAAAAGGCTTTTGATCGAGTGGAATGGGGGTTCCTCTTTGCTACTATGGCTAAGATGGGGATCGGGCCAAAATACATTGCTCGGGTGGGTGCTAGTTATCGAACCCTGACTCTCCGCTTGGCTGTCACCGGTCAAATATCAGCCCTCGTGAGGGTGGAGAGGGGCACAAAACAGGGATGCCCACTATCCCCACTGCTCTATGCACTTCATCTGGAGCCGTTCCTGGAGGCTATAAGAATGGCAAGGAACATAAGAGGTATTCCATTTGGAGTTCACAAAGTGGCCGCTTTGGCGGACGACATGCTTCTCACACTGACCCACCCCGAGATATCCCTACCAGCGGCATGCAAGGAACTGGACAGTTTTGGCCAAGTAGCCGGTCTGAAAGTAAACACTAACAAATCAGAGGTCCTTAGTCTCAATCTGCAAATGTCTTCAGAGCACTATATCAAAGGGACATATGCTTTCGGGTGGGCAAGCATGAGCATAAAGTACTTGGGGGTCCTCCTCACCAAAACCATAGGAGAATTATACCAGGCAAATTATCCACCTCTTCTCGAGAAGCTTAAATCAAAGTTGATTGATTAGGGTCCTCTATGTATCTCCTGATTGGGGCGGATCAACATCCTTAAGATGATGCTCCTACCGCAGCTCCTGTACCATTTTGCAGCCCTCCCGGTAGAGGTCCCGCGCCCCTTTTTCAAAGCCCTACAGAAAGCCACAACCCGCTTCATCTGGAACCTTAAGCGCCCCAGAGTGGCGGCAGGCCTTATGAGAACACCTATCTCTTGGGGCGGCATGGGAGAGCCTGACTTCAGGGCCTATATTTAGCAGCTCAAATAAGAGTTCTCAGGGATTGGCAGAGGGATGATCGGGATAAACCACAGAGGCCAATGGATAGGGCGGTTGTAGCTGAGCAATTGGAGGGAGTGTTGTAGAAACCAAGGACAGATAGATCACCCCAAATGTACGTTAGTAAAATCACTTTGACTAGAGGGGAAGCATGGGATACGGCAGTTTCACGGGCGCAATTTACCTCCTTGTCCTCCCCCTTCACCCCCTTATTCAAAAACCCACAATTTTCCCCAGGCTGCAAAACGGTAACATTTGACAATTGGTATCTAGGAGGTTGTCAGATGGTTGGAGACATGTATATTGTGGCAAGGTTAAAGAGTTTGAACAATGCAAAATGGAATTCGGCCTGGAGGAGAGAAATCAATACGGTTACATCCAGCTGAGGCATTGGCTATCCCACCCAACAATGAAGAAGGCAGGCTCACACCCCCTAACCCTGTTTGAAAAATATCTAGATTCGCATTCAGGGGATAAGGAACTGATGGTCGAAATATATAAATACATCAAAGAGGGGGAAACACTGCCGATTAGAACATACATCGAGAAATGGGAAACAGACACGAATACCGCTATTGATGAGCGGGAGTGGCAATACCTATGGCCCAAATACCGAAATTAACTAAATTCCTCCAGATCCGAGCTTTTTTAACCTGGTTAAAGCTAATGTTTCAGTGGCATCTCACCCCGGTCAAGCTGAAAAAGATGTTGACCCAGACCACCCAAGCTTGCTGAAGGGAGTGTGGGGGAACAAGTACATGGGCTAATATATGGTGGGAATGTCTGAAACTGAATACGCTTTGGGGTCACTTTCAACAGGGAATTGAACGAGTCCTCAGATCTGGGGGCAGTGAAAATAGGGGACTCAATATGATAGGACTGAACCAAACCCTGCTCGACATTCCCTCGACAGCTGGCCGCAAGCTGTATGTCATAATGATGATGTCTGCGGCAATGGTGTTGGCGCGAAGGTGTAGAAAGAAGGACCCCCCACAGGAACACGAGTGGGTTGCCAAATTCTGGTCAGTCGTCACCATGGAATGGCTTTCATATTCAATACAAGGCCAACGCATGCAATTTGCAACCGATTGGGCGACCCTTCTGACATACTTGAAGGAAGGAGCGCAGAGCATGTTACCCTAAAGTGATGACACTAGTGGGAATTATCGACCACCAAGAAGATTCTGAGTTATGAAAAGGAGGCCGTGCAGATGCAATCAAAGGCAAATATATCCAAAGTCTTATAAATTGCAGCTCAGTGGGGTCCTGCAGACGTTCATCAGAGAGGGAAAAGAACAGCAGTGGAATCCTGGAATCTGGGGGAGTGGAGGAGGGAGGTGTTCTGTTGATTATCTGTTTAACTGCAAAATGTCAATAAAAACAAGTTGAAAAAAAAATGTGGATGGGGGATTAATTAAGGTGAGGGAATGTACGAGGGGCTGCAGGGAATTGGTAATTTTGGGCAGCTGTTCCTCTTGGTAATATTTTTGCAGCTCTTTTGGTTGGTGTTTATTATCAGATCTTCTGTTGGTAATTTTATCAGCTCTCCTGTTGGTAATAGTGCATCTACTTTATATGCTAGTGATGAAGCCATCATGATTTCAATATTGTGCAGTGCCCTACAAGAATTCTCGTACCTTTGATTGGTCCTTCACATTTCTCTATAACACCCAGGCACAACTCTTGTCTAAGGATTGGTTCAGGAGTCCAGAACAGAAACATTGCAAATCTCATGTGAAATTCCCCTTTTTTTTCTTATGACAACTTCAGCCAGAAAGTAGCTTCGTAATGTACTAATAACTGCCAAAATATATATGTATATACATATATATATTCCACTTTAGCTAATCGTGGGGGATTTAATAAAACAGCAGCTGAGTTCGCACCATGCTGCACAGGCATGTGGCAATTTGTCGGTGTTTATACAAAAAGTTTAATCATTATGAACACGCAATTTACTCTCCAAATACCTAATTTTACTCTCCACCAGCTCACCAATTCTTAAATTTGAAACATTTTTAGAGCAGTCAGAAACACATTTTAGCTTGCGATTACATTTCCATAAGTCGCATGTGGATACATTTTATTTCAACAAAATCACCTTGAAATTATCTTTAAAATTATGCATATATGGATGCAGTGTGACATGTGGTTGCTGAGAAAATACATCAGTTATGATAGTTCATTTAAACTAATGGGAAATCTTCATATGTATGCAAATCTCAGAACTCTTCACTTCAGGCCAGTTCCCAATCTTACTGTTTTATTTAAGTCTAGGGTAAAAGCCAGGGGCTGCAGTGTTGTCAATAGTTGGGCTGCATAGGCTACACAGAGATCTCCCACTGCAGATCCTCCCTACATTCCAGTCAGGCACTGGTTAGGCCGTTTGTCTCGCAAAGCAATGAGGCTTAAGAGACAACAGGTCTGGCAATCGGGGGAGTTTGCTTTGATAACCATTAAGGGCAGGCCACACTTTATAGCAGTTGTAAATAGTTGGGATGCAAGAGCTTCAAGGGAATTCCTTTTCCAGATCCAGAGGCCAACAGGCTTGCAGTGGGGGAATCCATTTGCGAATATTGCCCATAGACCAACCAATTGTCCTTGGCTGAAATGAACTCACATTTTGTATTTTCTAACATCAGCCTTTATTCTTTGAAATACAGAGTAATTTACTGATGATTGTTCACTTTGCTTTTGCATCGCTGCATTTCTTCTTTCTTTTCACACAGTATTGGTTTTTAAATATGACAGTTGATAGTATAGGGCTGTTTATTTCAGTCATTAATAAAACATATTTTTGATTATCTGCTGCTCGTTTTTATGCTGAAAAGTGAGTCAGAGTTGTCATTGTGCACCAGCTTTTGATGGGTGGCAGTTTCAGTGAAAATGCTGCATTTATCTCTCAGCCAGCAATGTGATGTGCCTTACCAATCAGCACTATGGTCAAATGTTTCCAGCTTTCTCTGGATTTCAACCACAGAAAAGACACCCACATAGTCTGCCTGAAAAGGCCAATTTCCAGTGCAAAGTTTTTTGGAAGGCTGGCAGTTCATTTTTCCAGTGGGCCTTTCAGTTCCATTTGTTTGGGCTTTTGATTAAACCCCACATGCACCCCCTGGTTCTTTAATGATTCTTTCATGGAGAAGAGCATTGCAGGAAGGGATTTGCATCTGAAGTGCCTTCGTTCTTCCGATATTCTTTTTCTTCCTGATGAAGCATGTCCGGCTCAATTTCCTTCCTTAAAGAGTGGGCACTCCGGCCTTCACCTCCGTCTTTGGGTTGGCGTGCGTTGGACAGGACCCCGTTCCTTGCTTTTTCCGAGGGTCCCTTGGGTCCTACCCGGACTCCCGTCTTGCCTCCATGCAGCAAGTGAATACAGTTAATTATCTAACAATCGAAAGAAAGGAAAGGTTCAGTACTTTTTGCACAAGATATTTCCCCGCAACATGGACATTGCATTCGAGAGAACAAATATTACATCGAAATAGACATAAGATTTTAAAACATCCATTCAAAAGATTAAAACATTATGTAGAACTTCACACAACATTTCAGAACATCAATTCAACACATTTTCCTAACATTTCCAAAGAATATTAATCAAACTACTCACCTGTTATAGGTCTCCATCTAGGGTTTTCACCCTTTCCTTTCCCTCCACGGATGGTTCCTCTGCTCGACTTTCATTTGGCTCCTCATTCAGTCGTAAAGCTTGTCGGGGATGACAGCTTTTCAATTGATTGATGTGGACCAATTTTTCTTCTGTCTGATCTCCTTTTTGGATGTTGATCTTGTAGGCAACAGATGATATTATATCTACAATTTCAAAGGCAAAACACCAAAATGGAAGAAACTTCCGGTCCTTGGTCTGATTCCTTTGAAAATTGTACAGGTAAACCTTGCCCCAACTTCATACTCTTTCTTGGTGGTCTTAGATAATAATAATAATAATAATAATAATAATAATAATAATAATGTAGCATTTATATAGCGCTACGAACCCTCAGGTATCCATGCACTGCTTATTATTACCCACGGTGTGTGGTGCTCATTTATCGACCTCGGAAGGATGAAAGATGAGTTTGGCCCTGCCAGGCTCTGCACAGATGTCAAAGCGAGCGCTCTATTCGCTGTGCTATTGGACCAGCTGTTTAGATAATAATAGGTCTTCATTCCTTCAGCCGACTTTTCTAAATTGCGCTGAGCATACGCAAAAGCATGCTGGAGGTGCGTCCTTAAATGTTCAATGGTACTCATGAGTGGTGGATGCATTTATCAGTGTCTGCGCCTGAGTTCTATAATACAGATGCCGAAATAACACCATTTTTCATCTGGACATAAGCTCAAATGGAGACATCTTTGTTGCAGAAGATGGTGTAGACCTAATGGCCATCAAGATAAGTGGTAATCAGATGTCTCAACTGGGTACAGAGTCTGCCACGATCTTCAAGATACTCACAATTGTCTTGTTGTATCTCTCTACCTATCCCTCGCTTGAGGCTAGGTGGTAGGGAATATGGAGTTTTTTTTACCCCTAGAATCTCCCACATCTTTGCCATCATCTCACTGGTAAAAACACTTCCTTGATCCGACTCAATCCTTTGCGGGAGGCTGAAACGAGAGAAGATGAGGTTGATCATTAGTGCGGCAGCTGTCTCCCCCTTACAATTCGGGGCTGGAAGAACTTCATCCCATTTTGTGAAAAAGCATATCACAGGCAAAATTGACTAGTTTCCTCTAGAGAAGCAAATCACTGGCCTGGTAAAATCGACTTGCAAATCTGACCAAGGCAGTGCCATTCCCCTTTTTTTAGGGTAGCTCTGGGTGTGAGTGAACTGGGTTGAAATTGAAGCACATACATACAAGACACCCCTTTAGGTAAATGTGGAGGTTCTGGCCCATGTGTGGCCAGTTGCCAACATAGCGCAAGATTTCCAATGTCGTGTGAAACCCCCCATGACCAGCAGTTTCTGAGACATGGCTGTTGTTCAATATCAGGCTTCGGAATGAGGTAGGTACCACCCAGTGGCCACAGCCAGATAGTGCTCACCTTACTGAAGAGAGAGTCCCAGGAATGCCCCTCCTCACCCCCATGAACATGACAGGACAGAGAGCCAGCAACGCTGAAAATCACCCATCTTATTTCGGACAAATCCAAAAAACACCACTGGCTGACACATGCACAGAAAGGCATCCCCTCAGTCAAACTTACAGACCCAATCCAGTGCATATCCTTTCCGGAACAGGGGACTCAACCGAGATTGTGGATGGAAATACCCCAATGGACAGCCTCGATTAAACACCAAAAAGCCATCAAGCCAACGTCATTAGTGACACCACAACATAGCCGCATTAGTCATGAAGCACACTTGCAGCCCTGCAACGCATTACACGAACACACATTCACATACACAGTTCTATAGCTAGAGGACTGATACATATACATACTGTCAAAACTTTATTATTTTTCACATTAGCCAAATGCATAAATGTAAGGCAACAAGAGATCATGAGCAAGCTTGCAGATGCTTATGGCAAATAATCCTATGGAACTACAGGAGTATACATGGAGCCTGGTAGGACCATGTGTGACTAACCTATAGGTTACCTAGCACAATAGGAGCATGTAGAAATCAGATAATAAGTCTAAGGAAAATTACAAAAGGCCTCAAGCCACAGAACACGAGACGAGAGGAGCTGGCTCCGGCTGTACGGAGCGCAAAGCAAGCTCACAGCCAAGATAGAGATAAATGGTCACATTTCAAACTCTAGACGGCACGGGGCCAGCTGCAGAAAAATGGAATACATTCTCATAAATTCCTTCCCAAGAGTTTGATTTTTGTGTTCTACAAGCACATGATACAGCCGAGCTAGACAATGGGGATTCCCCCTGGTGAGAAGGAGAGCCAATCCCAGCAACTCAGATGAAGATTGAAACAAGTGTTGCAACGTGGAGATGCACTCTCATAGGCAAAGGTGGTACATTATCAGAGATAATACAGACACAATCATTTCACATCACCTTGAAGAGGTGCACAGAGAGCTGAGAACCGACTTGGGTCCCACGCCTGGGGAGACCAGCTCCAGCCAATCACGAAGTAGAAAATCAGGGGTGGATGGCAAGGGTCAAGAATCAATGGTAAACTCACTACTCTGCAACAATATAATAGATAGTTTCTTGGGGACAGGGCAGGCCAGCCACCTAACATGCAAGGACCAGTATAATAACCTCTATAGGGTACGTCTATATGGGTTACCACTCTCAGCACCCAATCAGTACGGGGGATAGGTTTTTGGGGAAGGGCCCAGATGATGACGCCATGTCACAACAAAACTGGGGAACACACATTGTAAAGTTGAGATGTACTGGAGAATCCCGATTGTATTGTATGCAGTTCTAACTTACCATTGTCTGAGTCTTCTGTATATTCTGTGGAAGGGTGTTGGGCTCTTGGGAGTTGGACGGACCCCCAGACGACCTCTGGCATACCGGGGAACCATCCAATTTGTTAGCATAGTCGATGGTTGAGCTACGTTAGCCCGGCACAAAGCTGACTCTCCCACTGCAGAGCCTGAGGCTGCGGGGCGCCTAGTGGGTTGTGAGACGATGGTGAAAGAGCGCCCTGTGTAAAGGCCGCCAGGAGCCAGCCTGGGAAATATCACGCCTGGAGTCAGTGAGGAGTCAGGCAGACCAGAAAGGCAAACCGGCACATTTGGGGGATGCGGCAGACAAGCAGCGTCAGCAGACCACTAAGTGTAAGTATTGACCCAGCCATACATCAACTAATGGGAGATGGCAAGTAATGGGGGGGTGTAGGTGGTATCGAGTATTGTGGAGTATTATAGAGCATTGTCTAGCATTATCAAGTTTAGTAGGGACAGGAGCAGAGGTAGATGTCTTATTCTGTGGTTAGGGCACATTCGGTTTTGAGGTAAAAGGTTCTGGTGACCAACCTAGACTATTGACTCGAGGGCAGGGATGAAAAACGTTATGTAAATAATGGATTTCCTGGGGTTGGGTGTTTTAGCTTGTGTCATAGATGATGATATCCCCGTAAAGTTTAGCAAGGGAGCTGGCCTAGATTGCAGAAGGTGATTTGTCTAGTAACTACCAAGACGAAGACCCCTTACACTATATTCAGGCGATCCAAGAGCTTTGGCACCTTGAAATAGGAGAACTGTGGGACAAAACAGTTGCTTTATTTACTACATGAAAAAAGGAACTCTTCTGGAGACTTGCGCCAAATTTGGTAGTATGTAAAATTGTTTATTCAGCACAATTAAACATCTGCCTGTGTTCCTTCCAAATTGTTATTTTGTCACAATTATTCAATTGCCCTCTTATGATGACACGTGTTTCGGCCGACTGGGCCTTTATCAAATCAGGGCATGCACATATTCCTTACAACATATGCTACAACTATATGTTTGTTATTCGCAACAATGTGATAGTGAAATCAATTATACACAAATGCAAGAATATCACGGATTGTAAGGGATGAGGAGAAGCAAAGAAAGAAAATGATTTTTTCATAGGAGATATAGTGAACAAAAATATAATTAGTTCCATGTTTTGCAATACATCTACGTTAAATAGGCTGATATAAAACTCTTAGTTTGAATGTCTTACCGTCCAAAGATGGTTGTTAAGTGATATTCTAGTTATTTGTTCTTTGGGATAGATCCCCGTGCAGCTAAGGGTAAGACAGAAAATCATGTCAAATCTTGGTTATATTATGACTGTCCATTCCCCATTTCCAAAGGGACTGTCGAGGGGAATGATACTGAGTTTCCTCTTCTAATCTCATCGGGTGAAAATGAGCTGAATAGTAAATATGTTGATAGGACCAAGAGTCTGCTTTGTCATATCTTGTATTTATTAGTACTAATACATGTAGACTTTAGTGCTATTCATTTGACTGCAGTAGCTGTCAAATGCGTAAGAAAAAAGTATACTTGGAGCCGTTTAGCTAGCCGTAATACAGCCGTTTAGCTATGGCTGTCAAAGAACAAATAACTAGAATATCACTTAACAACCATTTGGGCCTCATTACGAGTTTGGAGGCAGCCATGGAGATCATCATGGCATGTGTCATGCTGCACAATATGTGTATCCGCCGAAATGTGCCCCTGCCCCCTGACATTGAACTGCTACCACCTGGTGATGATGAAGGGGATGAAGAAGATGTGGCGGGACATCATTGCAGTGCCGATGCACAGGAGGGAGGTGCTGTGTGCCAGTTAGTGATTGCACAATATTTCTGACACACATGGCAGCAGAGGGTGACATGATAGTTGAACAGAGGGCACTGGGTGTGGGGGTACATGTACACTATGCACTGTATATGAATAAATGACACATGCGCAATGATGTCCACTCAGGTCTTGCTTTTCATACAACGGTGTATTAAATATAACAATGTTAACGAAAGTTAAAAAAAACTCCACCACCCTCAGCCCCCTCCCCCTACAACTCCCCCACACACCCTCACCCCCCTCCCCCCACAACTCCCCCACACACCCTCCCCCTCCTCCCCCTCCTCCCCCTCCCCCACACATGTCCCATCAGGTGTCCAATGCTTACATGAGGCTGCCCTGACTTTCAATTGGCACTCCCTGGTCCAGGTGGTGGCATGTCTTGGCGGCGCAGGGTACGTGCTGACCTGCGGGGCGGGCTCGTTTGGGTCGAACTGGAGGATGATGGAGTGGCCGCCTGCTGGGATTGGGTAGAGGGATGCCCTGCCTCCATGGCATCCGCTATGCGGCCTAAGACCTGGAGAAGGGCCGAGACCTCCTCGTAGAGGCAGCTGGTGTTGTCTGTAAACGATTTGGCCATGGAGGCAGTGTTGTCCATGATAGACCTACCTAGAGAGGTAAAGTTCTCACGCCACTCCTGTCTGGCCAATCTGTTGTCCTCGACAAACTGCCGCACAAGGGCAGTAAGCTGTTCGACTGCTGCGGCCCTGCAGGTGCACCTGTGGATGTTGTTGGTCCCTGGTTGTCCTGCTCAGCCTCCCTACTTGTCAAAATGGGACTGAAGTGCCCCTCCATCTGCTCCTGACCAGAGTGCTCCAGGGTGGTGGCGTGCTCTGTATCGGGGACGATATTTGTGGGGGTGCCGGTGGACTTGGTGTACGGACCACATCCGATACATTGTCCTCAACGTGCACCCATATGTCATCCAGTGGGTCCTCCACAGACAGGGGTGCTGTGGCTGCCACCTCCCCAGCCAAACTGGACTCCTCTGAATGTGGTGCTTCGCCCTCTACGGGCCTTGGCGGCACAGTGTTATGGCTACCTAGGGTGTCTTGCCTGTTGGTGCACGGCGGCCCGTGTGTTGTCCCCTCGAGGTAGAAGGGCGGTTGGCATCATCCCGGGGCCGCTTCCGGGGTGTGGTCTGTGCAGGGGTTGCCTCCTGCCCATCGCTGTCATGGTCAGAGCCTGTGGGGGTCGAAGAGAGGGACGGCATGAGTGATGTTTTGATAGGCATCATACATACATTTGGACAATTGATCATCCACTAAATTGGGGGTTATATGCATTTGTGTTTGGATGAGCACATTATGTGACACAGGGGTGGGTTATGTAGGAATACGTCGGCGTCACTCATGATGGCTAAGAGCAATGCTGTCTGACATTCATAGTATTTTGGCCCTGCACGCAGTGTGACACATGGCATTTACATCTTTGTGTGGTATGTGTCAGGTACGGCATTGCCTTGCAGCAGGCATCTGCATGTGTCTTTGATGCGTCCGCCTACTTTGCTGGGAGTGTGTGTGTGTTGGACCATGGTTTGACTATTTGGACTGACATCTTGGTTGACTTTCATCAGACTTGGCATTACAATGTTTTCTTAGGACACTCACCTCCATCGGCCGATGTTGTGCCACCACACTCCATCTCGCCAACACCTTCTATCCCCTCCATTTCTATCATGCTGGCGCAGATGTCCTCCCATGGGGTGAGCTTGATTGTGAACTGGGACCTCCTCCTATTCCCATTGCCTGGCTCCGTTTCACTGACTGAATGTTTCGAACTCTCAGTCGCAGGTCGTCCCAGCGCTTGAGACAGTCTTTTGATTGTGCGTGGGGTGTTCCCAACAGCACTGACCTTCTGAGCAACAAGTGCCCAGATCTCCTTTTTCTTCAGTACTGCCTCCCTCTTCATGTTATTGGAGAATACTATGCCAGCATGCTCCTGCCGTGTGTCAACCAGCATCTGCAGCTCATCCTCGTTAAATCTTTCTTTCTGCTGGCGGGCAGCTCCCTTCTTCAGGGCCTTGGGCATAGTGGTGTAATAGGAGGGTCTTTTCACAACAACAGCAGAGTCCAAAGGATCCTGTGTGGTGAGGATGGCAATGGATTGTGTTTTTAAATATGGCCGCTGTGCTCCTTCCCATTCCTGTGCGATGACGCTTCTTCCGGTTCCGCTTATTAGCAGTGACCGTTATTAGCAGTGACCGTTATTAGCGATGACCGCTAATAACGGTCACCGCTAATGCCGCATTGGACCTTGTCGGTAGTGCTATCTGCGCTATGCTTGATGCCGCTAAGGGCATTTAAGGTGCCTTTTACAGCATGGTGGTAATGACCTTACCGGCATGGTGTAAAGCTGGTGCCCGCAAAGTCGTAATAGTCCTCTATTAGCGGACTGATGAGTACCCGGACACGCTATTTACGCCATGCCGGTAAGGACCGTTACTTACCTCCAAACTCGGAATGAGGGCCATTGTCTGCGAAAGGAACCACTTCTGTAGCTCCAGAGAATCCTTGAGTATTCATGGCATCACCTGACAACCTATAGCTTCCCTCTCGGATGCAGGACTTAGTCACCCCTGTGTCTACAAGAAAGGGAAAAGTCTAGTCACCTATCCACACCCCTATGCATAGTTCCTCTGCAGGGTTGGGTGTGATCGACAGGATGGAACATATCAAGTCTGTCTGTGGGCTGTTCGATTGAGGGTATACGGACATCACACTCCCAGAAAATGGATTGTTCCCCACCATGGCGACACCTCCCAAGATCCTAATGGGGATCGCTGCTGTGGAGTCTATGCATGTCACTGTCCCGTCGCTTGGCTGTATGCTATTTTGTATCTAAGGCCCCTGCTGTGTATTACCTCGAGGCTGGGATGATTGCAAATACTGCGGAATGGGTGCTTACATCTGTGGTATGTGTATCATGGGCTGGTGTATGCTCGGTGTCGTTCATTGAAGTTGTTGTGCTTGGTCCTGTGTATAATACTCATCCTGTGCCCCTTGATATGCTGGCTGGTACGGTGCCCCCCCATACTGTTGTACCACCCTGCTTCTACACACTCTCAAAGTGTGCCCTAGCTGCCTGCACAACCAGATGGCTTGCTGTGGTGTCCCCTGTGATGGCTCCCTCCCTGTCCCTTGGAAACCCCACGCATAATCCCCTGGGCCTTGCTGCACCTGTTGTCCATATCCTCGAAACCCCCTTGGTTGTGATGTATCTGTGGCCCATGCCCGCGTCCCCTGGGTGGACCCCTCTTCCCAGCCCCATTAATCCTCCCATGCGGGGGACGGTGCATACTGTTGCTGTGGCGTCCCCTGTGATCCTGCGCTTGTCAGTACCGCCCCTTTGAAGGCATACTTGGATAATTTCTTTTGGACTAGCTTCGCTTCCTCCGGCTTCCTTCCCTCGTTCTTCTTCTTTATTTTCTCTTGTAATGGCCTACAATGGTGTACTATCATGAGCTGAATTTCTGGCCAAGGTTTTTGTTCCATGCCTACTAACTTCTTGAGTTGATTCTGTACCGCTTCTGGCAGCCCCTGACACAATATGTGGTAAAATAAAAAGAAAATAGAAATGGGTTCCCTTAGACTGGTCTTCCGCCGGCAACTCAGAAGTCCCTTAGATTTTCTGTTCGATCAGTTAGTCCATCTGGATCATTTAAAGTCGTTGTCGCGTCTCCCCAGAGTTGGCGGAAGGAAAGCTAAGTTACACCTTAAAATGTACAAAAATGAAAATTTGGTAGTATGTAAAATTGTTTATTCAGCACAAATAAACATCTGCCTGTGTTACTTCCAAATTGTTATTTTGTCACAATTATTCTATTGCCCTCTTATGATGACATGTGTTTCGGCCGACTGCGCCTTTATCAAATCAGGGCATGCACATATTTCTTACAACATATGCTACACTTATATGTCTGTTATTCGCAACAATGTGATAGTGAAATCAATTATACAGAAAGGGCCTCATAACGACCCTGGCGCTCACGTAATGAAGGGTGCCGGTAGGGGACCGGCACCCTTCATTACGTGACTGCCGATTACGAGGTTCTCTCTTTGCGGGACCCGGACCAGATATCTGGTAAAACCAGATATCTGGTAAAACCAGACGTCCATTCCGGGTCCCGCGAGGGGAAGAGGGAGGTAATAACGGGCCATTTGTAATGTGCCCGTTATTAACTCCCTCCCCATTCCCATTGAGCCCTACGGGGGCTCAATGGGAATGGAGAATGGTTCCTTCAAGGAGGAATAACCGGGTCCTCCAATGTTGGAATGACCCGGTTATTCCTCATTGAGGGAACCCGGTTTGGAGGCAGCCATGGTGCTGATAGTGATGTTTTGGGGCACAGTGTTCAGTGATGTGCACATCGTCCAGTCACATCAACATTGACAGCATAGTGGTGTGTGCATCTCTCCCCCCATTTCGATGCCATGTGCCAGTCCTGCAATTTACCAAGCAGCCAGGCACTTCGTCCAGCATGTCGCTCCATGTAGCGTGGTATCGTGGAGTTCCGCAGGGCCATAGAGTCATGAGTTGATCTGGGATATCAGGCACAATAACGTGTGATGATCTTACTGCATACCATCTGCACATTGATGGAGTGGTACTGCTTGCAGTGGCGGTACACCACCTTCATGGCATGTGGGACCACCAACTCCATGTGGGTGCAGTCGAGGGCACCTACACAATTTGGCATGCCTGGCAGTGAATGGAAGCCAACTTTTGTATCAGATATCTCCTGGGGAGTCCATGGTAGGGATATGTAGTCCCTTGTGTGCTTGAAGAGGGCATCCAGCACTTGGTTCAGAATCAGAGAAAATAAGGGTTGTAATATGCGATGCATGTGCCCCACTGTGTGCTGGTAGTTGCCTGTGGCAAGGAAGTGGAGCACAGAAACTACCTTCAGTAGAGGGGGGATAGCGGTGCGTATTTCGATGAGGCTCACAATGTCGTTGTGTATCATGTCCACAATGGTGGTGATGGTGTCCCGGTCCTGACGGTACAGAGTGTGGATCTGCTCAGGGGTTAGGTTGAAAGGACTGGCTCTGATGCGAGGGATTGGGGGCAACCGGCGTGTTAACGGTGGCTGCACTGGTGGGGCATGCTGGGCCTGTCTCACCCTCCTTCTCCTCCTGCGTCTCCTCTGTGGTGGCCACTGTTGTTGTTGTTGTTGTGGCAATCAAAAGCATGTCCTCCAGCTCCAGTAATGCTACTATTGGAATCATCTTGGTGTGGGAGGGGGTGTGGTGTGTGGGTGTGCTCCTTTTGTACTGGGCCAGACTCCATAGCCTCCACCTGTGCCGATTGTGTGCACCTGTGGCAGTTGGGAACACTGCTCAAGGCATTTTACGGTTGGTCTGCGATGCCGGTAAGCACTTTTTTCGCCTTCATGATGCCATTATTTGCATGTCCGCTTAACTTGTGATCTACTCCAGTTTACGGCATGCCGCTATTGCCGGCATGATGCCGCTAACAGCGGTCAGGCTGGTCAGAATAGCCCGTAGCGGTAATCGATGCCGGTAATCCTTTACCGGCATCGTTGTTCCATTAGCACCAACCTCGGAATGACCCTCAATATCTCCCTTTCTATAGGGGAACATGATTTATCTTTGCCTTTACTTTACTCTCATCAGACACCTGTGAACAAACTAGGGAGAGACATTATGAGCAGACTTAACATGACAATGTCATTCACAGACAAGGGAATAGTGTGCTCCACACCAGGGATTAATGTTCTCAATGTAAGGTAAATCATAAAAGCATATTGTGGACAGAAGGTACAGAGGGGGGTGTCAGTGGACGAGGAGCTTTTCCCAAAAGGGACTGGGATTGCAATTGCATGGCTCCCAGGGATTCAAGGGAAAATGTGGCACATTCCAAATGACTATTTGTTCAGACCAGAGGATGAGGTGGAAGGGACAATAGTGCCACTGGAGATAGGGGCAGTGATTCTGGGAGACAAGTGGATAGCATTACATGGGATGGACAACACACGACAATCATGGCGAAAAGGGATTGCTGTAGCTGAGGGGTATAGATTAACCACAGTGACAGACAAAGAACTATTCAGAGACAACAGGTCAGACCATGAGATAGTGTTCTAAATGAGTGTGACATATTGAATAAAGATACATTACAGAGAGGTACCACAGAGGATGGTGATGGCGCTGAAAGCACCACCGTCCTTCTGCAAGGAGGATCTGTCCAAGATGCTCGGCATCCTATGGACCACCAGTCCCTATGATGTGGGGCTTTTGAAGGGCGTGGGAGGGCTGAAGATAAAGCTGAAGCCAGGAGCAATCTTACCCTGACTCAAGCAATACACACTCTCAAGGGAAGCAGACGAAGGCATTTATGAGACAATTGCAGCACCAGTGAAACAAGGCATCCTAGTACCATCAGATTCACCATTCAACACGGCTGTGTACCAAGTCAAGCTAGCAAAAGGGGTGTCATGGAATTTCATACAGGACTTGCACCCTCTTAATTATATTGTAGAAGCAGAAAATACTTTGGTTCCTGAATCCTGTAACAATTTTGTGCAGCATTCCAGCCGAAGCTGTCTATTTCACGGTCATAGACTTGTAGAATGCCTTCTTCTCTATACCACTACACCCAGACTCACAAGATATGACTTCCTTTATGTAGAGAAACAAGAAGTGGAAGCGTACAGGACTTCCTCAAGGGAACTGCGAGTCACCCTCCATATTCAATAGAGTCCTCCAGATGGACCTAGGCAATGTACAGATGGAAAGCACAGTCATATGGTACGTAGATGACATTTTGATTTGCAGCACGACAGAAGAAAGGTGTAGAAATGACTCAGTACACATGCTGAGTGTTAGCTGACAAGGGATACAAGGTGGACAAAGCCAAACTACAGTACTGTCAGAAAGAAGTGCTATACATTGGACAGATCTCCCGAAATGGCAGACAAGTAACTCCAGAAAGGGCAGAGGCAATACGCAGGACAGCAAAATGGATGACAGTGAGAGAGATACAGCAATTCTTGGGGTTATGCAATTACTGCAGGGCATGGGTCTTCAACTACAGCACTTACACCAGACCTCTACTGAGTGCTCTGAAGGAAGCACAAACAAGATCCAAGATAATACAATGGACAACAGAAATGACTGAGGCATTTGATGAGCTGAAGGAAGTGATATGCACAGCTCCAGAGTTTGGGATCCCAGACTATAAAAAATAATGATTTTTGTTCTCACACTCGATGGGGTAATGATGACAGCAGTACTGACACAGAAGACGAGCTTGGGGCACAAACCACTAGCATACTACATTGGGACGCTTGACCCAGCAATGAGATGACACTATACTTGCGAACAAGCATTGGCTGCTGGACAAATCAGCAAGTATTACCATGGGGTGCAGCATCACTCTTTACGTGGAGCATGCCATCTTCTCAATACTGGAGAGACCAAAAAGCACACTGACAACAAAGAGAGCATCAGGGTATGAGGTATTACTATGAAACCCATCACTTAAGGTATTGAGGTGCAGACTCGTTAACCCAGCGACTTTTCTCACTGACGTCTTACAGGAAGGTGACCACACACATGACTGCACAGAAAATATACAGGAATTCAGTGACACCCGCAAGCTACAGGAGGATGCACTTGAGGGGGGAGACATGCTTTACATGTGATGGTTCATCAACGATTGACCAGACGGATGAGGTCAGACATACGGGAACGGTAGTGGTGAGGCTAAGAGAGGATGGAACCGGTGAGGTAGTGGTCAGTGCGCGATTGCCATCATATTATTCAGCGCAGGCAGCAGAACTAGTGACCTTATATTGGCATTGGAGCGAATCAGAAAAAAGGAGGTGATAGTCTACTCAGATTCAGCGTGTGTGACATCCACAGTACACTCAGGACTGTCACGGTGGATGAGAGGGGCTTCATGAGGGCTGACGGGTCACCAGTACAGCATGCACTTCTATTGGGCAGGCTAGTAGAAGTCATACATTACCCTGAGCAACTAGTCATAGTGAAATACCAAGCCCACACATAAAGGGAGGACCCTGTCTCAAGGGGAAATGAAGCAACAGACATGGAAGCAAAGAGAACTGCCTACTTTGGAGAGTTCCTAGAAACGGAGTCCTCGTCACATGGCTGTGAATATGCAAAAACAATGATACTAAAGGAGGGGTACAATGGGCTGGAGTCGTTTTTTTACTGGCACCCGGCAATGGGGATATACCATTTGTGAATGGTGCTGGTGATTCCGACATGCTCAGCTCGCGGGAGCCGGTTCGCCCACCAGGTCAGACCTAGCGGGTGCAAAGGCACCCGCTAGCAGAACTCATAGTTTGCCGGTCCGGTATTAACGGTGCAGGTAGCTTACCGGCGCCGTTACACAGTTACACAGTTCCAACAGATACATGGAAAGAGGTGCTTGCCACCCATATTGGAGAAACATGGTTCGGTCCTCGTTTGGCGGAACAAGTGGCTGAATTTATGAGCAACTGCCTAGTTTGGAAGCGGTTTACTGCAGGAGATGCATTGAGACTTGTGAGAGGAGCCAGATCTTGCCCAGTTGGTCCATTTCAACACCACCACATCGACTATGTTGACATGATCCAAGTCTGTCAAGGATACCGCTACATGATAGTGGTTATATACCCGTTCTCTTCGTGGATTAAGGCAGGCTCCTGTTCCTATCCTGACGCCCTCAGGGCAGCAATGTTGCTGGTCCGGGAAGTGTTCCCACAATGGGGCATGTGTGAGGTCCTGCAGTCTGACAATGGCCCTCACTTCGCCCACGAGATGTTCAAACTCATCAGAACATTGCTGGACATTCAACACACATTTTTCTGTGCTTATCACCTGCAAGCAAACGGGAGGTGTAAACACCTCTATGGCCTTCTGAAGGAGATCATCGCAAAAACAAAAAAGAGTACCAACAAAAACTGTCTCCTCTGCTTAGCCTTAGCACTATTTACGTTGTGCAACATGCCTGGGTCCGACCATCATTTAATCCCACACAATGTGGTGACAGGATGTCGCATACAACTTCCCCTGGGTCTTCCCACTGGGCACTAAAAGATGCAGAGAGTAGTGCCAGGAAATGTATGATTATGTTACTTCCTTGATTGCTTGTGCTTCTTATCTCTCGCCATATACATTGACACCAGGAAGGCCCTGAAGCCAACAGAGAATGTTGGGATGCATCCAGATTCACCAGCCGTTATTCCATTGAATCTGTGACTGAAAGAGCGAAAAAACTGGAGGGAATGTCGGTCTGGAATCACCTCACAGACATTGAGCCCTACAAAGGTGTAGCCTCACCTGGCAATTAGATCAACAGAACTAACGATCATCAGCAAGAGGAACAACAAGATAATTCGGAATTTACACTGCCGAGCGGAGGACACCCAATGGTTACTCGCTCATGGGCAGCAGAGTTAGGGCAAGGACTTCCTACACATCTAGAGTGAGGATACACTGTCTGTTTGTTATTTTATTCTCTACATACATTTTCCGAGAAACTGCGACTGTGATATTTCATGACTGTTCATGTTGCCAAATGATTTACAGCCTGATACTTTTTCGAGCCAACTTGTCCACTTTATTAGACGGTCCAACAGATTTCAAGCACGTCCCCCTGGTATATATTACCATGTTTCCCTAGCATATTTGGCTCTAAAGCTTATCCACGACTTGAACTAGAAAACCCATCAGTTCTCACAGTACTTTGAGACCCTAGAACGAGAACTGTGTGGGAACAGCTATTCATATTTGCTATGAGCGATTACATAATTCATGGGGCTTAAGACTAATCTAACACTAACAAAGTAACGACAATCTATGTGCATTTCAGGCAGGCAACTGATATCTTCAAGCTGAACAAGGATCCAGCAGCACAAGTAATGGGTGAAATAATACAAAATATGCTTATTTTGTCATGTCTCTTATTCCAGAGAGGGTCTTTGCATTTATCTTTCAGCGAATATCGCATGGGCTTGAAACCACTGGATCCTCCACTAACATTACCCCGACCCCAGCAGGCGGAACGGCCATGTCAGGTGGACAGGAGAGCACTGAAAGCACGGTAATGGTGGTGCTGATACAGACATGAGGGGAGTGGACCTATATCTCACTGACACTGCTTGAGTGTCTAATAACATGTGGTATACACACATGACCAAAGTAGGTATGGAAACCACCGGGGAGAGCTGTTATGTCTGCTCATTAATCCCCTATGCCATGACTGCCTCCAGAACGTTCATAGCCACTGAAATACCAGCAGCAAGATCCCAATGCCTTATGTACCGATCCATGGTTACAACTCGAGGAAGATTTCAAGGGAAAACAACAGCATTGGGACGGATGTCTCAAGTGACATTCCTCTATGAAGATAGTTACATGAAAACTCTTGAAATGATGAACAATTATTTGCAGCTAGACCAAGCTATACAATATATAACTGATGGGCCGCAGAAAAGCGACACAAAAACGATAGCACTGAAAGAGCTACCCTGCCCGAAGAGGGGGGTGAAAGAAATAGGAGACCCAGGATGCTGGGAAAGACCACAGATGCTTGTGTATGGCCAAGTATACACAGAGGAAGGATGGAAAGATGGAGTGGTAGGAAGCAAAGCACACACCCTAGTATAATCAACAGTGAATACAGTACTAGGAGAGTATGACAAGTGCCTGAAGGAATGTGATGCAAGTGCCAAACTACTCACCTGGTTAGACAATGAAGCTGGACCAATGCCTATAATACTGCTGAAGAAACCAGCATTGTGCTACAAGAATGAGGGATAAGTGAGAGTTGGAGATAACACAGAATGTCGGTATACAGAAAAGCATCCAGCAATGAAGATAGGCACAGCGGTACTGATGGACCATTACTGAGCATGTGGGTCCAAGGCATATGAGAAGCTGTCACCCAACAGGGCAGTTGTTTACTCATTGGTACACATCAATATGCCATCACTGGTAGTGCCCCAGAAGGATATAAAGCTTGATGACTTCCCGAAGATGGACACTAACACGAGAAAGAAAAGGTCTGTGGGAGTAGGAGAAAAAGGAAGAAAGAAGCGGTCCGTGAAAGTGAGTAGAGTGAAAAGATACAACTACTTCTCATTATAATCCGAAACATCCCTAGTTGATGTACCACCTGAACATAGGTCATTCAGCAGGACAGACATTTTTTTCGCGTCAGTGGTTCCAGCAGTCCAAGCGTATGCAAACGCGAAATGGCTGCAGATTACCAGGTGGGAGATGATACTGACAATAAACTCTACAGTGAATGGATTCAACACAAAAAAGGAAGAGCTCCGAGCAGTAAGGTTGATGGCGCTCCAGAATAGATACGTTCTGGACCTTCTCACAGCAATGGAAAGAGGAGTTTGTGTGCACAAATTGGGAGTTCCTTTTGCACGTTCGCACCTGCCAATGACGGAGAGAATGGCACACTGACAGAAGCAGTGACCCAACTGTCGAAAATGCATGCCAAAATGGAGGAAGAAAAAAAGGGGACAAGAAAAGACCAAAGCTGGATAGCGTACCTCTGGTCATATATGCCTTAATTGCTGGCAGACGGACTGAAAGTATTGCTAGGGGCCCTAATATGTGTACTATTGGGACTATGTGTGATAACGATCTGCACCACTCAATGTCGCAAAATGACAGAAATCGATAGGGATGAAGGTGATGATGGATGTGAATGTAGGAGGTGAAAAGGACAAGATAGTGGAAGAAAGAAACAAGCAGAGAGCAAGAATAAGGGAATGTTCACTAGTCCCACATAAAACGATGAAGTTAGATAATCCATACAACAAGAATTATGGAGGAAGATGGGTATAGTGCAACCCAGAAGGAGAGTGCAAGTACATGACCTGGAACTTTGACGATCATGCCAACTTCTACGGGCACCTTGGAGGACTGACCAAAATATGGCTACCAAAGATAAAGGTAGTTACATATAGTGGACTGGTTGACAGGTCAACCAGAGGGGGGACTGAAGAGAGGGTCCCAGGAATGCCCTTCCTCACCCCCATGATCATGACAGGATGGAGAGCCAGGAACGCTTGAAGTCACCCATCTTATTTCGGACGAATCCCAAGTGCACCACTGGCTGACACGTACACAGAAAGGAATCCCCTCAGTCAACCTTACAGACCCAATCCAGTGCATATCCTTTCAGTAACAGGGGACTCAGAGATTTTGGATGGAAATACCCCAACGGACAGCCTTGATTAACCACCAAAAAGCCATCATGCCGATGTCATTAGTGACACCACGACATAGCAGCGTTAGTCATGAAGCACACTCGCAGATCTGCACCACATTACACAAACACACATTCGCATACACAAAGAACATGTTTACACAGTTCTATAGCTAGAGGACGGAGACATATACATATTGTCAAAGCTTTATTACTTTTCTCATTAGCCAAATGCAGTAACACAGAAATGCAAGGCAACAAGAGATCCTGAGCAAGCTTGCAGATGCTTATGACAAATAACCCTATGGAACTACAGGAGTATATATGGAGCCTGGTAGGACCATGTGTGACTAACCTATATGTTACTTAGTATAATAGGAGCATGTAGAAATCATATTATAAGTCTAAGGAAAATTGCAAAAGGCCTCAAGCCACAGAACACAAGACAGGAGGAGCTGGCTCAGGCTGCATGGAGTGCAAAGCAATCTCACAGCCAAGGTTAGAAATGAACAGTCACATTCCACAATCTAGACGACAAGGGACCAGCTGCAGAATAATTGAATAAATCCTCATAAATTCAGATCCAAGAGATCGATTTTGTGGTCTACAAGCATGTGATGCAGCCAAGCTAGACAATGGGCATCAACCCGTGGTGGGAAGGAGAGTTGATCCCAGCTACCCAGAAAAAGAGTGAAACAAATGTTGCAACGTCGAGACGCACTCTCATAGGGAAAGGTGTTACACTATCAGATAAAATACAGACACAAAATCATTTCACATCACCTTGAAGAGGTGCACAGAAAGCTGAGAATCAAATCCAGCTATTCACAAAGTAGAAAATCAGTGGCGGATGGCAAGGGGCAAGAACCAATGGTAAGCACTACTCTACAACAATGTAATAGATCATTTCTTGGGGACAGGGCAGGCCAGCCACCTGACATGCAAGGACCAGTAGAGTAACCTCTATAGGGTACATCTATATAAGATACAACTCTCAGCACCCAATCGGTACTGGGGATAGGTTTTTGGGGAAGGTCCCCGATGATGACACCATGTCACAACAAAACTGGGGAGCACGCATTGTAAAGTTGAGATGTACTGGAGAATCCCGATTGTTTTGTATGATCCCTGTTGGTTTTTTAAATAAACCACAGTTCTAACTTGCTATTAGCGGAGTCCTCAGTTTATTCTGGGGTAGGTTGTTGGGCCTTTGGGAGTTGGACGGATACCCAGACGACCTCTGGCATAGCGGGTAACAATCCCAACATTACCAACAAACCTTCTTGGAATCAGAACATCTTGGAAAACTTCATCAACACCCAGAGATCCTCTTTACCGGTAGAATCCGACTCTGTAAGAGGAAAACTTGTGGGCCCTTCAATGTGTCTATAGCATTTTCCAATGATCGGGTCCTTTCTGTGCAGAGATAATATCTGGACCTGGGGTATCTTTACTCCACTGGGCAGTCGAGAGTTCACTGTTAGCATGAGTTTGTGTCCTGGTGACAGCGGCAAATTGGATTTCCACCTGCAAGGAATAAGTTTCTACGAAATTACCCTGCAGAACTTTGGTTTTAGCCAGCTGGTATCCAGGTCATTCTCAGTCGTATCTGGCCCTTCTATTTTGGACTAACCTCTGATTTTCTTCCAATAGATGATCATCTCATTGGAGGTCCCCAGATTATTAAATGACTGGATCAGTTTGCCATGTTTTAAAGGTTTATTGGTGGCACAAAGCATGCTTCCATTCCTCCATTCAATCTGGTGCTCCACAACCCATTCCTGACATAATCAGAGTCAGTGATTATGACCAGTTCATTGAGTTGGTGGTGCACTGCAGTGAGGATGGCTTGATGAACAGCCATCAACTCTGCAACCTGACTACTTCAGGGTCCTATTTTGTAACCAGCAGAGGGTTATGGGGTATAATTCACCCGGGCATTGCCAAAGCAAGCCACTAGTTCATTTTCGCCGTTGTTATCAACATGGTAGGAGCACCCATCCTAATAAACTGTGGGTATCCCCTGACACAAGTCTTCTTCGGAGACTTTGTGTGGGGAAGTTAAGTATGCCTCCATGTTGTTGTTGGTCATTAGACTGCCATCCTTGAGACAGTTTTCTTAAACATAATCATGCAAATGCACCAACCCTTGCGCAAAGGGATTCTTGCATGGACAGAATCGAGGAAGTCATTCTGGAATTACTGACGTACCCCTCCCAGATTCTGTCACTTTGTAGATATTGCAACGATTGGAGAAGAGTCTTGACAATGATCTGCTCCCTGTGGATGAATGGGCGGTAATTTTTCAATGCCCATACCGTGGCCAGGAGTGCCTTCCTGCAGTCATTGAATTTTTTCTCCACAGAGGACAAAGCTTTGCTCGTGTACGAGATGACTTTGTTGACCATGTTGTGCTTTTGACACAATACCGCTGTTAGGCAAGTATCTGAGAACCCCTTCGCCAAGACGAATTTCTTGTTTTTTTATGGGGGAAGCAAAAAAAAGAGGCTGGGCAAGGCATCTTTTCAGTTGTTTAAATGCCTCAGCTTCTTCGGGACCGCACTCCCACTTGACTCCGGCCTTTGATAAATGGACCGAGGGTCGAGTGACCTCTGCATAGTCTTCAATCAATGTTCGACTATAATTATTAAATCCTAGAAGGCTTCTTAATTCTGGCAGAGTAAAGGGGTCTTTCAATTTCATTAAGGCTTCCACTATCTTTGCCTTGGGATTAAGACCCTCAGGGGTGATTTTGTGCCCTAAGAAGATCACTCGGGTCTTACACTACTGTGCCTTCTGAAAGGACAGTTTTGATCTGTCTTTCTGCAACTGTGTTAGAACATAGTAGATTTCTGCTATATGTTCCTCCACCGTTGAGCTCTTAATCAGAACACCATCATCTACATAGGCCTGGTTTCCCCTTTCACCCAAGTCAGGCATGGCCTTATGTAAAAGATGTTGTACTCATTGCCAGAGTTTATGTATCCAAAGGGGGTTCGAGTCCATGTGTACTGTTGCCCCCCGAGGGTTAAGGCAAGCTTGTACTGGTGTTCTCTATTCACGGGTACAGTCCAGTAACGATTGGGCAGGTCAATGGCGGTGTACACCTTTGATCCTTGGATCTGGACCAGCCCCTGATCGATGCAGGGAAGTGGCCATCTTGGTATGTGGACCTGTTTGTTCACCCTCCTCAGATCTGCACATAGTCTCCACTGGCGGTTTGGTTTGAGTATCACCAGTACCAGGTTGTTGAAGGTACTGTGGATCGGACAAATTATCCCATGGGATTCTAAATTTTTAATAATCTCTGTGAGTGACTCCATGAATGCGAGAGGTAACCGGTATTGTTTGACCATCTAGGGGTCTGTGGGTATTAGAATTATTATAATTAAGTATAATTGGTTAATTATAATGCATTTAATACCCAAAGGTTTCTAAGCACGGATCCGGGCATCAAACCTGTTCTGCGTCCTCTTTCTTCCAAGGCGAGAGTGTTTCCTCTGAGCTATCCTCCCGAGATGTATGGTGGTTGAAAGAATGGATGTGTGACCACAGTCGTATGAGTCCACTGAAAAAATATCTTGGAATTAAATGATGACCTGTTTCAGCTTTTGCCTTTGCGCCTCGGTCTCACAGGCATCAGCAAGATTGATCCTTTCCTCGACCATCTGCTTGAAACCTGGAAAGACCTCGGGCTTAGCAATTTCAGCGGGATCCTCCAGTTGGGTGGAGAGATCTCTTTTGATGGTGTTGACCTGGACAGTAGGTTCCAGGGATTCGAGGGAGTGGTTCTTCACTCTGAACACTACCTCCTCCCTCCTGATGTCACAGTTCACCTCCTCCACCCCGTAGGGGCAGGAAGAGTACACCAAGAAATTCCCTCCATGCCTAGTAAAAATCTTTTCCGGAGGAACAATGTCACTGATATTGACACAGTTGTGTGGGGTTGGTCATTAACTAAATCAATAGAATAATGTTGGGCATCAACCGTCATCCCAATAAAGGTGCCTGTGCCCAAAGTTAAAATGTCGAGGCTCGCAGTTATGCACCAATATTCAAATGGTGCTGTGGTCTAGGTCTACTAGAGGTGTCAGATTCAAATACAAAGCGTGTTGTTGGAGATGGGAATTTAAATTTAGTTAGGCAGAAATGCTTTCTCAGTGTTGTCAAAGCCCATGGGGGTACTCCCCCAGTCGGGACCAGGGTTTATTATTATTTAGGTCCAAATTGATTGCGAATCGGTTGAGAATGTCACTGCCTAGATAAAAGGCAGAAGGGACATTTCTCACGACCTAACAATTATGCTCAATGCTTTTGTCACCAATTGGAATTTTTAGCACAGGTTCCTCCCCCCTCATTTATCTGAATGGGGAAAAATAACTGTTTGCCCTTTTTTTGAAAGCCAGTCAGACTTTGAGCAGGTTCTTACTTGTTTGGTTTCCCAGAGACTCAAGGTTTCTTCTGATTTTGGACTGGTGTAACATTTTGAAGTGTTCACTTCCAATATGAATTGCCACTTAAAACTGGGAGGATGGTTGATTTTCAAGAATGGAGAAGGGTTCCCGTCATCAGTTTCTTCTTCCACAGAGATGACAGTGATGTCTAGGACTTGGTTATTCTTGAAATGGAATTCTACTTGATCAATTGAATGACAGGTACCATTCATACTTACATAATCAGTACTCATTTTTTATTTTATAGGCCGGTTAGTCTGGGTAGGTTTTCCATATCTGCAATCCCTTCGACAGAAATGTGATTCCCGTCGAAATTTTGGAGTTGTCCTGAAAGTGGAATGAGGGGTATTTGGTGGCCCTCCCCCGTCCTAAACTAAGTTGGTCAAAGGCCTTTTTGGACTGGAGGGTGGCTTGGGATCCAGTAGCCACCAAAGCTGATACTGCACACTGACCCTGCACCCTTACTTGTGCATAAAATCTGCCTTCTTTCTCCTCCAGGGTGCAAAGAAAGTTTGAGTTATAGGCCAGCCCGTTGCTCATTTTCTTAATATTGAACTGTGTGATCTTGGGCAATTTTTCGTGTCGGAGTTCAGGAATCTGTAAAGAAAATCTTAAAACTAACAATGGGTGGATTTGGGGAATCCTCTTTCTCCCCTGTTTCTTTGCTGTTCCCCTTTACCTGGAGCCAGTTCTCAGAACGTGTTTGGGGAAAGGACACTTCTGTTTCTATTCTGTCTGGCTCATATTTTTGGGTTTGAAGAATATCTGGGTCGGTCTCCATACTTAACCTGTCCCACTCGGGGTCTTTTGGGATCCACTTTTCTTTAGGGGATCCCCTGTTTCTGAAAGTGAAGGTCGACTTAACTGAATCTTTCGGGGATTCTTCTCACTCAAAGGGGATAATCCTGAGTTCCTCCACAAAGTGGGTCCTACTTTGGCCTCTCCTATGTACCATTTGCTCTTTGGGTTCTAACTTTTCAGGAGTAGAAGAGTCACTTTCAGGCTGAGAGGTTTTAGGGGTTCTGTCTGGGTGAGAAAGGATGCTTCTTTTAGGGCTTGGCATCTTCCCTCCACACGGGTCCCAACCGCAAGAACCTTTGGTTTGTCAGCATGTACCCAAGGTCATCGGTCAATTGCTGGACCTGTCACTCCAGCTGCAAGACCTTTTTCGGGTTGTAGTGAGGTCTTGTGCATACCTCTGCTTTTGGAAAGGGTACTGTCCCTTTTTCAGGAGTAGCTCGGGTAGAGGACATTTTCCATACTGAATCGTCCTTCACCCGGGTTAAGGATTCTAATGTCCTGGAATCAGAGAGAGAGAGGAGGATTATTTTCAAAGTTCTGATTCGGGGGATATCTGGGGAAAAAGTTCAGATTGGGAGGTGGAGTGACACTTCTCTCCTGAGGGAACTTTGGAGGGAAGTTTCCTGGGGCAGTACGTACTTGATTGGTTGCCCATCCCCGGGCCTGGGGAGTACATATATACTCCAGGATTGGCTATGTACCATTGTACCCAGGACTTACATAGGTGACAGGGTCTGAGGGATAATTTTTCTGGCCCCTGCCTGACTACCATTAGATTGGGCCGGGCTAGGGGGTCCCTTCCACCTGCCATTTTGCTTACTTGTTGGCAGGAGGGTTACTTTTAGGCCCATGCCATCTCCAGGTCCAAGGGAGGGGTACCTCTCACCTCTGCCACCTTCGCAGCAGCAGGTGTAGGGGCTTTTGGGGTGTTTCTATTCTTAGTGGGCTTCTGGGGCTCATAGTTCCTGGTGGCTTGTTCAATTACCCTATCCAGAGTTCTGTGCTCATGAAAGTCACGCACCAGCTGAGTAATTATGTATTTGGGGAGCACATGGATATAGGTTGTTACGAACTCTCTACTATGTGTGTTCACACCCTGGGAAGTCTGCGGAAGTGCACGCTTTAATTCCTGCACAAACGCCATAGGCGCCTGATCCTACACACATTGAAATTATATGCAGTCTTATGGGCCTCTTGTGGGGTTTCTGTGTAAGGAGAAATGTTTTAAAATGGCCACCATATAGCTGAACCATTTAAAATGATCCTGGCCCTCCAGTCCTGCAAGGAAACTTAAGTACTCAGATGAGAAAGTCCATTTAGCAAATTTTATACAATTCGCATAATTTCTCATCTGCAATGATGCCATTGTCTGCTCATAAAGTTCCAGGTGCTCCTGTGCCGAATACTTGCCATTTTTCTGGTATGGGATCAGGAAGCTCTTTATAGCCTTGATCGACCTTATTGGGTCTTTCACAAAATGTTTGGTCTGTTTCCCTATCTTTTTCTTCCTCTGCACCTGATTCCATTCACCTTCCGACTCTAAGGTACTCCATTCCCTGTCTTCTAGGCACTCCTTAGCTCTATGAGACTGGGAATGTCTTCCAGAACCACGGGGTCTGGACTCCTCTTGCCTGTGCCGCCATGCTTTCTCAGGGTCACTTCCCCTGTAGTCAACTTTTGGCACAGGATAGAATACAGTTTCATCATCCCTCCTTCCAGGGTGTCTGGGGAGGGTCTGGCTTTTCTCCTTCAGTGAAGTGGGCAAGGTGGTCTCTTTGTAGTTTCATCGTCAGCCAGTCTAAGTCCCTGACTTACACATCATAGGAGTTTTCATCGTCTGAAGTACTTGCAGTATTCCAGGACACGCTGGTCCAGCCCCCTTCCCTTCAATATGGTAGAGTTGAATACTACTCAGTATCAGACAAGGACCGGCCTTCTGGATCAGTTGGGCTAAACCTGGGTAAGTCCAATGGCCTCATGTTCGCTTGTCCTTTTTCAGTGGCAGGCATGAGGCCAGTTCCCATTTGTACCTGGGAGGTTGCAAATGACTGGCCTGAGGCCCCTGATGGGAGGGGCGCCTCCCCTTGATCAGTGGGCCTTGTCCCATATCCTGATTGGTCAGGGTGCCTCAGAGCCTGTTTGTAATTATCAATTTCCTTTGCAAGACTCTCACACCTGCTTCTGTCCTTATTTCCTGTTGGTATGCAGAGAGCTAGCTTTTTAGTTCTGACACTTAGGCCTGATTAGTCTCAAGCACCCTGCTCATTCCTATGAGCCATCTGATCATTCAATCTACCTTGACTGTGGTTTACAGTTTCTACACACTCCCTATGGGTGTCTTGGAGTGTAGCAAACTCTGTTTCTCACTCTGCACCAGCTTGCAAACTTGCAAATGGTTTTTACTCATCTTGCAGCTGTTCTAGGAGACTTTCACGTTTCACCTCCAGAATTTGACTCATTTCTCCTTCATTTGCTCACATGAGTGCAGAGCCTTTTTTAGGGCCTCAGTTTGACTCAAGACACTGGTCTCTTATTTACAACCGCTCTTCAGATAATTAAAAATATAAATGAGCTGTGAGTTGAGCCATTTGAATTTATTCCTCACATGTAGTTTGGGTCATGTAAAATGCCTCTAACGCTGTGTGTAACATCCCACCTTCAAGCCAAATGTCAATTCCTTCTGATATAATCTCTTGCCTCATTTAAACTTGCCAGCTCCTCTCATCCGCCTCTGTCCACTCTCCACAAATGAACATCTTGGTGAGCAGATGTTTCCTGGCATCACACACTTCTATGGTGGCTTTTTGCAGAACTTCCTTTGCGCAGGGTCAAAAATCACCCTGTTCCCACTTAATTTCCACTCATGCCAAATCAAAATCAATTCTTACTGAATTTACATTTTTCGCTTATACACCTCATTGGAACTTAGGGGTCAAGTCCTTGCGGGACTTGAAAAAAGCAAAGATGACTTTCCCTCCACCTAAATGCAATTACATCAAAATGAATAGTCTGTCATAATGCACTTGTCATCAGTCAATAATAGGCAGCCAAATCCCGGCACAAGCCCCCAATTTGGAACAGGTTATTAAGAGGCCACCCTCAACATGGGGAATTACTTCTCGCCCCAAGTGAAGTGTCATACAACAAACTGTCTAATGGATTCTTTGTTCGGCCCTATTTCAGACTCATATTATGCCCCTTGGATCCCTCCCCCTGTGCCACCAATGAGCCAAGAACCAGGCTGCTGTGCAGGAAATATATTTATATTTATTTTAATTATTGGTAATGGAGATCTCACTAAAGCTACAAATGCCACCTTCTCTGTGGCTCACAATAAAACTTTTTTTACATAAATAACTCACACAGGGAAGTTTGGAAAACCCAAATTGCAATACTTTACTTTATACAAATATCAATACAAGGAATAATCAACACTGGTCAATGAACTGAATCAATTTACATATGCAGTGCTGTGCAATTTTGATTTTCCTGTGCACGCTTAAACATGCTAGCAGTTTGGTTTATAGTGTTGGATACATGAGGACTCACTTTTGGAAGCACCTCTCCCCTGAGCTCCAAAAACCCAAGCATCTATTATATGCAGCACCCTTCTATTCAAAGGCCAGGTCTAGGGAGTAGGGACAGTTTAGAAGTTTGTTTTTCAGACCCACTTAACTTAAAGGCCTGTGTTTTGGGATGTTGGATGGTAAAATGGGGATGATTTAGGAATTTTAGATTTCCAGAGCCCCCTCCACTTAAAGGCCTATGTTGGGGAAGTTGGCAGTCTAGGGATTATTTTAGTTTGGGGATACGGACACCCCTCTTCCTTAAAGAAGTCAGGTCAACAGGTAAAATAGGATTACCCAATTACATTACAGGCTATAGTTTTCAGCGTAAACTGGAAATGAGCTTTGTTAATTTAGAATGTTAACAAAAATCGCCACGGTGTGGTTTGCTAAAGAGGATTTAATAAAGTTAATTTTCAGTCAAATAGGCTAAGGATCAACAGTCCCCCCCACCCTCCTCCTCACCCACTAATGGAAAAGAACCCATCAATGAAAGGGAATAGGTTAATAAAATAGATCCCCTACCCCCGCTGACCTTTTGTTGGACAATCTACTTACTTTTAGAAATCTCTGGGCTTGGCACTCAGGAACTGAGCAGCTTTGCTTGTAAGGAAAAACAGGACAGCACTTGGATCCCACAGCACTTCTCTCTCTCTAGGTCCTCGTGAAGACTCACAGCCTCTGCTTTTCTAGTCTCACCAGCAATATTTCCACCCAGATGAAACTACAGCAAATCTCCTTTGGTAATTTTGGGAAGCTGTTGCTCTTGTTAATCTTATTGCAGCTCTTTTAGTTGGTAATTTTTAGCAGCTCTTCGGTTGGTAATTTCAGTAGCTCTCCTGTTGGTAATTTTAGCAGCTCTTCCCTTCTCTCATAGTGCTTCCACTTTATAAACCAGTGATTACACCATCAATATTTCAATATTGGGTTGTGCCCTACAAGAATTCTCGCACCTTTGATTGGTCCTTCACATTTCTCTCCAACCCCCAGGCCCATCCCCCTGTCTAAGGATTGCTTCAGGAGTCTAGAACAGAAATATTGCAACTCCCATTTGAAATTCCCCCTTTTTTTTCTTATGTCAACTTCAGCCAGAAAGTAGCTTCGTAATTTACTAATAACTGCCATTATATATATATATACATTTTGTGCGTACTATATATGTTTACCTATATTTTGTACAGACTGCTGATATTGACACTGAGCCCGAAGTAAGAACCACAGTAATGCTTAATTCCAATAACGTGCATGTATTTTCCATTAACAGTTGCTTTCTATGCAAAAGCATTATGCACTTCATAATACAAAGTTTCACATTTAGTGTTTAAGTATTTGCCCTTATTTCTAAAGGTCCAGGAAGCACATGTTGGTTCCTTCACGAACATGCTTTCAGTAGGTAATTTTGTGCGCTTTAATGTTACCCAAAAAACAGACACAGAATGTTTAAAAATGGATGAAGGCATTAATGAAAGTCTTGTCCACCACTTACAACCCAATCAACCGTGTGACTTTATGTGAGCAATTGGCCAGTGTGCTACGAAACACATAACTTTTTGTCTTTTAACTCTGTGATGCAAATAAACTAGAATTGGTCAGTGTAACCTTCTCTGGCTGATTGAGACTGATTTCCGATTTCCTGGCTGCAACGTGGATTCCGAGAGGCAACCTATCAGTGCGACAGCTCGTGATATATTTCACTTCAGGTAATCATGAGGGAGTTATTAAAACAACAGCCGGGTTTGCACCATGTTGCACGGGCGTGTGGCAATTTTTTGCCGTTTATACAAAAAGTAGATTCTTTATGAACATGCAATTTACTCTCCAAATACCTAATTTTACTCTCCACCAGCTTGCCAATTCTTACATTCTGAACATTTTCCGAACAGCCAGAAACACATTTTAGCTTGCTATTACATTTCCATAAGTCACACGTGGATACATTTTATTTCAACAACATTGCCTTGAAATTCTCTTAAAAATGACACATAAATGGATGCAGTGTAACTGTCATGATCTCTGCTTCCAAAAGGTCAGGGTTTTCCCAACTCCCTTGGAAGCAGATCCATAACCCAGGTTCCGAGTGCCAACCAGTCCCAATTGGGACCTTTTGGACCCAGTCCTGGCGCCAGTGGCACCAGGCTCATAAATATGCCCAGTCCCAGCGCTGGAAGCGCCGGGCTCATAATGCTTGGGTGGACTTACCTGCAGCAGACCATGCTGCTTACTTGCCTGCCAGTTGAGCCTCTGATCCTCTTCTGTTTGGAACTACTTTTCCTGTTTGGTGGGGCAGGAACCACTCCCTAGATTCAGAACACTGGAACTCTTCTGGAAAGCAGGAACTCTTTTCTTTCCTAGGCGTGGCCGTGGAAGGAGACACCTAAGCACTACAGGAGGCTATTTAAACCACACCCGATGGATGAATCTTGCTTTGCGTTATTCTGCATCCTCTGCAGCAGAACGCTCATCGTGTCTTCTGCATCTGATCCTGGGCCTAAGGAAAAAGGCTTACCATCCTGAATCCAGTCTTCAGCAACACCTATAAAGACAAGAAAGAACAGGTTAGCATTACGGTCTTCAGTGACAGCTCTTCACTTACCTGGTCCATCGGCTGTCACCAACGCCTCGCGCTGCATTCCGGCATCTGAAAGACAAAGGCTTACCTACTCTTTGTGCGCTCCGGAGGTCTTCACACTGCATTCCGGCATCTGAAAGACAAAAGCTTACCAACTCTTCGCACGCTCCGGAGGCCTTCGGCGCTGCATCCCGCATCTGAAAGACAAAACAAGGTGCGTTTCAAGACATTGGGGAACTTTAATACTCACGTGCCATTACTCCTTTCCACATCTAACCCAGTGGGTATTCCGGCACCCTGCAGCCGCTCCGAACTTGTACCTGCAAAATAAAAAGACAGTTAGAGCGCATCGTGAAGCAGGCAACAAGCGCTTACTTACGTGCTTCCAGGCGCTTCTATTCATCACACGGGCTCCATCTTCAACTCACTTCAGCCCGTCATCCGCCATCGCCGGAACCCTGCAAAACAAGAGACATCATTACTAAAGACTTTAAAGACATTAGAATTACTCGAAACTTACCGTTCGTGCAGTAAACAACGGACAGCAGTCCTCTGAAGTCAAGAGGCCTGCTCCCCTTATCCAGTGAAGAAACTGGTTACAGCACCCTGCCCCGAGGCAGATGGAGAGCACAGCGTTCACTTACCTAAGACATCTTATCCTTCGATGCATAGAGATCCAGCCCAGAGGTCCAGCCCAAAGAGCCAGCCGTGTGTTACACATCACCTTTGAAGATACGGTATATGCCCAGTCAAGACCGGCCCCTCTACGGGAATCAGGTGAGCGTTACAGAACGCAAAGCCTACCACAAAACTCCCGTCCAGGCGCTATGGAAACCTCGGATACCGACCAGCTAGCCCAGTTACTTGGGGAACTAAGGGCAGAAGTGCATGCAGCCCGTCAGGAAACAAACGCTCTAAGAAGGGAACTGATTATTTCCAAAGAGCGAACAGATGATCTCGCTAGACAATTGCTACAGTCACAAGCCGGACAGACCCCGCTACCCGCATCTGGGGGAAATCTTCCTTCTACATCCTCTATGAATCCAGTGCAGATCAACCTACCTGGGAATGTACCTCTGGCTCCGCCCGAACGATTTTCTGGTGACCCAAAGAGGTTTGCAGTATTTATCAATCAGTGCCGGTTGCATTTCTTATGCCGGCCAGCAGCCTTTCCAACTGATCAAGCTAAAGTAGCTTTCGTGCTTTCATACCCTAGTGGCAATGCGGCAGACTGGTCGATCCCTCTAGTAAATCAAGATGATCCGGTCCTCCATGATTTTCAAGCTTTTCAGCTCAGTATGGAAAAACTGTTCGCAAGACATTCACAGGGGCAGGCCTTGGACAATGAGCTTCTTTCGTTGCGACAAGGTAATCAAGACCTTTTGGCTTATATTGCGTCTTTCAACAGACTGATAGTGGAAATGGCCTGAGGACAAAAGGATTACGCTGTTTTATAGAGGTCTACGTGGAGAGCTCAAAGATGTGTTAGCCCAAGTAGTGAATCCCCCACAAGATTGTTCGGACTATATAGACTTAGTCGTTCAAATAGATCACAGACTGCAGAACAGGAAGGCCGATCGTTCCAAGTTTGATGCTCGAGTATTTTCCAAACCGCCAACTCCTTCCAAAGGAGTAGACTCCGGGGAACCCATGCAAATAGGGGGTCTGAAAGGTCCTCTAACACAAAAGGAGCGGGAAAGGAGAAAACAGTTGCAATTATGCCTCTATTGCGGAAACTCAGGGCACTTTCTTCGAGACTGTCCGGTGAAACCTGCCAAGAAGGCAGTAGGAGCTGCAGTTACCAAAGTTACAAACTCTGAGCAGGGAAACGACCTCGCCCGACAAGAATAGAGGTCCTCTTGCCGAGCGTGAAAACCAGTTCCGTGACCTCGCATTTCGTGATACCTATGGTCCTCATTAGCCCTGATAATCCGGATCGATTACATGCAATTGAAGCTTACGTCGACAGCGGTGCCATCGGCAATTATGTGGATCATGAAATGGTTTTGAGGATGAATCTAACTCTTTGTCCCAAGGCTGTAAAGGACGTCATTACTACGGTGGATGGTACGGAGATAGCCTCCGGGCCAGTAACGCATACCACTCAAGAGGTGACGCTAGTAAGTCAAGATGGACACCATGAGAAGATCGTGTTCGATGTGATCAAGGCCCCTCAGTTTCAGATTATTCTAGGAATACCTTGGTTAGAGAAACACAATCCTCTGATCGATTGGCGAGCAAGAACGGTCCAGTTTCCAGAATGTGTCTCTACTTGTCACCCTCCACCTGGTGTTGCACTGGCAGCAATTTCTTCAGAGACTCCCCAGTTACCTCCCGAATATCTAGAATACCAAGATGTTTTCCGGAAGGATCAGGCTAACTCTCTACCTCCTCATAGGTCTTATGACTGCCAGATAGACCTGATACCTGGATCTACTCCTCCTTGTAGTAGAATTTATGCCCTCACCGAGCCTTGAGAACCTTCACCTTCGACAATACCTGGATCAATACCTGGCAAATGGGTTTATTCGTCCTTCCAAGTCCCCTGCTTCTTCAGCTTTGTTCTTCGTTCCAAAAAAGGAAGGAGACCTTAGAACTTGTATAGATTATCGCTCCCTGAACCAGATCACCGTTAAGAATAGA
Organism: Ambystoma mexicanum; assembly: GCF_040938575.1. Lineage (NCBI taxonomy): Eukaryota > Metazoa > Chordata > Amphibia > Caudata > Ambystomatidae > Ambystoma > Ambystoma mexicanum. The sequence goes on along the minus strand of NC_090921.1, from coordinate 269,905,832 downwards.
TATCCATTACCTTTGATCCCTGAACTCCTGGACCAAGTCAGAAAAGCATGCATATATACAAAGCTGGATCTTAGAGGAGCTTACCACTTGGTACGAGAAAAAAGAGGGCGATGAATGGAAGACGGCCTTCCGCACCAAGTATGGGCTATTTGAATATCAGGTCATGCCCTTCGGACTTTGCAATGCCCCAGCCGCCTTTCAATATTTTATGAACGATGTCCTCAGAGAGCTCATAGATGTGTGTGTTGTTGTTTACATTGACGACATCCTCGTTTATTCTTCATCGGAATCTGAACATCGGAAACACGTGAAAATGGTCCTCGAAAGATTGCGTCAACACAAACTTTTCGCTAAGTTGGAAAAATGTGTTTTCAACGTGACGGAAGTTGAATTCTTGGGATTCATATTATCACCTGGCGGAGTGCGTATGGATTCAAAGAAGGTCGATGCAGTTCTCAAATGGCCATCACCATCCTCTGTAAAAGGTGTGCAAAGCATGTTAGGCTTCGCTAACTTTTACCGCAGGTTTATCCCCGAATTCTCTCGAATAGTCCAGCCCATCACTGCCTTGTTAAAGAAAAACAAACGTTTTGAATGGTCTACCGAGGCGGAACAAGCTTTCCAGGATTTGAAGACTAAATTTATCTCTGCACCAATCTTAAAACACCCTCGCCCCGAACTCCCCTACATCGTGGAAACTGATGCTTCAAGCCTTGCCATGGGGGCAGTTCTATCACAAAAGGACCCGGTAACCAATCAGTTGCATCCCGTGGCATTTTGGTCCCGCAAATTCTCGCCTCCTGAAATCAATTACACGATTACTGACAAGGAACTTCTGGCTATCAACTCTGCCTTTAAGGCTTGGCGGCATTATCTGCTGGGGGCCCGACACACCGTTACTGTGATTACGGATCACCGAAACCTGCAATATTTGAAAACCGCAAAAGCCCAATCCTCTAGACAACTCCGTTGGGCATTATTCTTTGCCGAGTTTGACTTCATAATTACCTATCGACCTGGTACAAAGAACGGTAAAGCTGATGCCCTTTCTCGGATGGGAGTGGAAGAACACTTGATCAACCCTAAACCTGTACCAATCATTCCCGAACAAAGAATTCTGGGTGTAATCGCCACAGAATCCATAGAGGAAGTTAAGGATAAAGCCAGGCAACTTGTAACTCCAGCAGACATACAGAATTGGCATCTGCAGGGAAAGGACTTTGCAGTAAAGGACAACTTATTGTATTTCCAAGAACGATTATACCTACCCAGCACAGATTTACAGAAAAAAGTAATCTCTTGTTATCACGATTCTTTAATGGAAGGACATCCCGGTATGGCCAAGACCTCAGAAAAGATCAAGCGCTACTTCTGGTGGCCGTCTTGGAAAAAAGATATCAGAGACTTTATAATGTCCTGTGGAGTATGCGCCCAAAACAAGAGTCAAAAGGAAAGACCAGCAGGCCTCTTACGCCCTCTTGACATCCCACCTCGCCCTTGGCATACGCTTTCTATGGACTTCATCACCGATCTACCTCCATGCTCCGGATACAATACGATTCTAGTAATCGTGGACTTATTCTCCAAGATGGCGCATTTCATTCCGCTCAAAGGCTTGCCAACAGCAGCAACTCTGGCTCGAGAATTTCTCGAAAACATCGTCCGACTGCACGGTTTTCCTTCGGTTCTAATTTCGGATCGAGGTAGTCAATTTATTTCTCATTTTTGGCGAAGTTGCTGTCGGTCGGCTCAAATTGATGTGAGACTATCGACCAGTCACCACCCTCAGACCGACGGACAAACCGAGAGGACCAATCAAACTCTGGAACAGTATTTACGCTGCATGTTGCAACAAACTGAAAAAACTTGGAAAGACATCCTTTGGATAGCCGAATATGCCTACAATAACTCTGTCCATTCGGGAACTGGGAAAACCCCGTTTTTTCTTTTGTACGGCAGTCACCCTCAAACCTTGGAGTTGGATCCCCTCCAAGATCTTGAAACACCAGCAGTAGACTACCTGCATTCTACAATCACCCAAGCCTTTAAGGAAGCTGTTTCTCACCTTCAAAGGGCTAAAGAACAATACAAGAAAGGAGCAGATCAACATCGGAAGGAAGCCCCTCAATATCAAGTAGGGGATCAAGTCTGGTTATCCACCAAATATCTACCTCTAAAAGGGCCACGCACATTCAACCCAAGATACCTTGGTCCCTATTCCATCACTACCATAGTAAACCCAGTAGCGGTCAAGTTGGACTTGCCCCCGCACATGAAGATACATCCGGTCTTCCACGTCTCTCTATTAAAACCCGGGCAACCTCAAACCCGACTAACTAAATCTCCAAAACCTATCCTAGTTGATGGAGAACTCGAGTTTGAAGTCAAAAGCATTCTGGACTCCAAGATCTCCAAATCTAAACTATTTTACCTAATTGACTGGAAAGGCTACGGCCCCCAAGAGAGATCCTGGGAACCTGCTGAATATGTCCACGCTCCTCGCCTAATCAAAAGATTTCACCGAACATTTCCTGACAAGCCAAAACCCCTGGAGAAGCCCCGGTTTGGGAGGGGCCTTGAGGGGGGGTACTGTCATGATCTCTGCTTCCAAAAGGTCAGGGTTTTCCCAACTCCCTTGGAAGCAGATCCATAACCCAGGTTCCGAGTGCCAACCAGTCCCAATTGGGACCTTTTGGACCCAGTCCTGGCGCCAGTGGCACCAGGCTCATAAATATGCCCAGTCCCAGCGCTGGAAGCGCCGGGCTCATAATGCTTGGGTTGACTTACCTGCAGCAGACCATGCTGCTTACTTGCCTGCCAGTTGAGCCTCTGATCCTCTCCTGTTTGGAACTACTTTTCCTGTTGGGTGGGGCAGGAACCACTCCCTAGATTCAGAACACTGGAACTCTTCTGGAAAGCAGGAACTCTTTTCTTTCCTAGGCGTGGCCGTGGAAGGAGACACCTAAGCACTACAGGAGGCTATTTAAACCACACCCGATGGATGAATCTTGCTTTGCGTTATTCTGCATCCTCTGCAGCAGAACGCTCATCGTGTCTTCTGCATCTGATCCTGGGCCTAAGGAAAAAGGCTTACCATCCTGAATCCAGTCTTCAGCAACACCTATAAAGACAAGAAAGAACAGGTTAGCATTACGGTCTTCAGTGACAGCTCTTCACTTACCTGGTCCATCGGCTGTCACCAACGCCTCGCGCTGCATTCCGGCATCTGAAAGACAAAGGCTTACCTACTCTTTGTGCGCTCCGGAGGTCTTCACACTGCATTCCGGCATCTGAAAGACAAAAGCTTACCAACTCTTCGCACGCTCCGGAGGCCTTCGGCACTGCATCCCGCATCTGAAAGACAAAACAAGGTGCGTTTAAAGACATTGGGGAACTTTAATACTCACGTGTCATTACTCCTTTCCACATCTAACCCAGTGGGTATTCCGGCACCCTGCAGCCGCTCCGAACTTGTACCTGCAAAATAAAAAGACAGTTAGAGCGCATCGTGAAGCAGGCAACAAGCGCTTACTTACGTGCTTCCAGGCGCTTCTATTCATCACACGGGCTCCATCTTCAACTCACTTCAGCCCGTCATCCGCCATCGCCGGAACCCTGCAAAACAAGAGACATCATTACTAAAGACTTTAAAGACATTAGAATTACTCGAAACTTACCGTTCGTGCAGTAAACGACGGACAGCAGTCCTCTGAAGTCAGGAGGCCTGCTCCCCTTATCCAGTGAAGAAACTGGTTACAGCACCCTGCCCCGAGGCAGATGGAGAGCACAGCGTTCACTTACCTAAGACATCTTACCCTTCGATGCATAGAGATCCAGCCCAGAGGTCCAGCCCAAAGAGCCAGCCGTGTGTTACACATCACCTTTGAAAATACGGTATACGCCCAGTCAAGACCGGCGCCTCTACGGGAATCAGGTGAGCGTTACAGTAACTTGCGGTTACAGAGAAAATGCACCAGTTATGATAGTCCATTTAAACTAAGGGGACATCTTCATATTCATGCAAATCTTGGCTCTCTTTTCTTTAGGCCAGTTTCCATTCTTGGCCAGCATGTGACCAGAGCCTCCTGGACTGGTATTTCTTCTTTTTTTTTTAAGGCTGGGTTAAAAGCTGTTAGCCTCTTTGTTGTTTGAGGTTGGTGGGCTCGAGCGTCATAAATATTGGGATGCATTTGCTACACATAGATCTACCACTGCAGATCCTCCCTACATTTCAGTCAGGCACTGGCTAGCCCATTTGTCTCACAAAGAAATGATCCTTCAGGGACAACAGGTCTGGCAACAGGGGAAGTTTGCTTTGAACACCATTAAGGACAGGCCACACTTAATTGCAGCTGTAAATAGCTGAGATGCAAGAGCTTCAAAGGAATTCCGTTTCCAGATTCAGAGGCCAACAGGCTTGCAGTGGGGGAAGCCATTTGCGAATTCTGCACATAGACCCACCGATTGTCCTTGGCTGAAATGCACTCACATATTGCATTTTCTAACATCAGCCTTTATTCTTTGAAATACTGTGTATTTTACTGATCATTGTTCACTTTGCTTCGGTATCAGTGGATTTCTTCTTTCTTTTCACACAGCATTGGTTTTTAAATATGACAGCTGAAAGTACATGGCTGTTTATTTCAGTCATAAATAAAATATATTGTTGATTATCTGCTGTTCGTTTTTATGCTGAAATGTGGGTCTGGTTTGTCATAGTGCACCACCGTTTGATGGGTGGCAGCTTCAGTGAAAATGCTGCATTTAACTCTCAGTCAGCAATGTGTTGTCCTTTCCAATCTATACCCTGGTTACATTTCATTCAGCTTTCTCTGGATTTCTACTGCAGAAAGACACCCACATAGTCTGCCTTAATAGGCACATTTTCCGCGACAAGGTTTTTGGAAGGCTGGCAGGTCATTTTTCCCATGGGCCGTTCAGTTCTGTTTGTTTGGGCCTTTGATTAAACCCCAGAGACTACTGAAGGATAGGGTTCACCTGGAACCTGGCTGGGAGTACCGTCTTCTCGTAAGGCTTCTGCAAGAGAGGTGAAGACAAGAGACTTCAAAGCAAGATGCAATCTATTGTTCCCAACCATCCAAGGGGCTTATTTAGGGTGAACCTGCTGTGTGGACCAAGGCCTTACGTGCTGCCTCAACGCTGCAAGCGGGATCCTGCCCACTGAAGTAACAGTTGTTGCAGGTCCTCTCCTGTAAACTTCCTGGTGCAGAGAAAAACTACCCTCCTGGAGACCATGGACAGGCTCCAACAGGTTATACTCAGTAATGCACATGTGCTTTTTCAACCAGCTCTGCTGCCACCTTCAGAAAGAGGACTGCAGCAAAATGTTCAGAAATATAAATAAAATTAAACATTCAGGGTATACTGCCCTAACAGATGGACAGTCTGTCACACCAAGAGTGCTCCTTCTGTTCCAGACTCTTAAGACTCAGGTCTTAAAACATCAGAACACCCTATAAGTACAAATCTCTATTTGGGTTTCTCACCCTATGGTCAAAACAAATGCAACAGAGAAGAGAAAGTGTGTGGACAAGCAGAATGTCTCAATGGCATGGGAAATGCTTATGCCATTCATTTGCCAAAGTGCTTGCGGAGTTGGCTGACGGGAAGGACGAGGGAGTGCGGAATTGCCCGCGATCCTAACCCGACAGTGGTATGACGGTGCTCCACCTTTTCATGGTTGGCCTCACATGGATGGCATGGATGACTAGCGGTTGACACAAAGGCGACCATGATCAGGGGTTTCAACTGTGCAGGGCCTGGACAGGAGGGAAAAAGAGGATTTGGAGCAGTGAGGGCTAAATTATCTGTGGAATCAAAGCTGAGTGAAGGAAGTTACGTCAGTGCTTGCTGGATAGGAGCCCAGGGGCAGGAGAGGATGCTGGTTGGCCTGCCACGATAGCCTGGACGTGCTGGTTCGCCTGCTGGGGGAGCAGGGACTGTGGTGGCAGGGCCCAGGACCAAGGAGAGCATGGTTGAGGGTTAGCAAAGTATTGAGAAGTACACATACCCGAAGCATAGACAACTTAGCCAGAGGTGGCGCCACATATGTTCGGGACAACCAAAGAAGGGTCTGGAGGAGTTACTTTGGATTCACTGAGGGAGGGTATGCAGACTACCTGGACATCTCCGGAGGTGAGCATCAAGGAGGAGGAGTGGATGTGTCCTTGGTATAGGTGGACCTCTGCAAAATATGCGAGAGGGTGAAGGAGGTGGAGCAGAGAGTAAGCACGGTACCTCAAATATCAGGTGGCGGGCCTGATAGGAGTGATGAGGATTCTGGAGTCAAAGTCAGAGGACACAGAAGGCCGCTCCCAATGGTGCAATATACCACTCCTGGGGATCCTGGAAAGAGAAGGGAGCTGTTCGTAGAATTCATTGTGGAGTGAGCGCACAGGGTACCTGGTAGAGCTCCACTGCCCGGGGGTCCGCCACAGGTGATAGTTGCAAAAATAGCCAACTTCAGAGGCAGACAGAGATGCTATCCTGCAGGAGTCTCGTAAAGTCAGCTACCATGAGGTGAACAAAGCAAAGCTATGCATCGTCCCAGATTTCACCCTGGAGGTGCAGCGGCAGTATAGAACTTTTGATGCCGTGCACCGGTGCCTTCGGGAAGCTGAATGTCAAGTACATGTTGTTTTATCCAGCATAGTTGGAAATTATCGCAGAGGGAAAATCCTGTTTTTTTACTTCACCGTAGGAGGTGTAGGCCTGGTTGGAGTCCACAGCGTCCAAGACAACTGCAACCTGGGGACTAAGAGCAATTTGGGGCACGATGGGTTTGTAAATTGGAGAGGTGACCTGTGCTGAGGTCTTGGCATACTGTGGGCAAGAGGTGAGCTAGTGGAAAGGTGATGTGATTACACAGGTGGGCAGTGCAGGAGCCTGACTGGGTGAGCTCCCAGACCTACGGTTGTCTATTCACAGGAGAGGGTGGATGGTATGACTGGTGGGTCAAACGGATGGGGAATGGGTTGGTGGGGGTCACGAGTATTGTGGTGGGGGCTGGGAGGGCAGGGAGGGCAAGTTGTGGGAGGGAGTTGGCAGTGGTTGTACAATGAAGGAGGTGGATTGGGGAGGATGGTGGGGAGAAGGGAGGCAGTTTCAAAGGTTACTGGAACGGCTCATCAGTGGGTGATGGTTATTGTGGGAGGGGGTGGCCGCACAGCAAGTTGGGGTACATTTGTTCAGTTTGCTGGGGTTTAGCAATCGAGTGGACAGTGCAGACTACGATAGGCACTCTGGTGCAGTGTGGGTGCAGATTAGCGGGGGATTTGCAGGACGGATCCAGTATGGGGTGATAGCTTGAAGATCGGGACCTGGAACCTCTGACTGTTGGGCAAAATGCTTAAATGCCTGGGGTATTGTGGGATTCCTGAGATGGCACAGGTTTCAACTGAAGAACAAGGCCATGCGTTGCCAAACGGTAGCCCCATATGCACTCTTATAGGGACAGAGTCCCAAGCAAAAGTATAAACATAAAGCATTAGTAACTTTCCAAAGGAAAGTGGGTAGTTTTCAATAATACATAACAAAGCAGCCAGTATCTACTGACTTCGCTGTACACACTTCAAAAGAAAATACTACTATGTATGTAAAGTGTCTTTAATACCAAAAAGGAGAGACATAAAATAGGTCCATTCTTTCCACAGACTGTGTTGAATTCTGACATATACAATACTTGTCAGGTATTTCAATGCAACATCAAAGCATGTTCAAATGTATATCTTCTTATCAAACAGGAGAATTCACTCAATAGAGCTTTCAAAGTGGATACATTAGAACATCATTCAGTATGGGGTACCGAAACATAAATCCATTGAATGACTAGTGTTTACAACTTGCACACTAAGTCTTATGAAGAAAGTCTTTTTAGTTCAAGTAAACAATCACAAATAGCACCATTAGTTCTATTCTGTTACCAACGCGTCTCGGATTTATAGAAAATCCATCTTCAGCGCTTATGATTCCTATTGGTTCCAAACAATCGAAATTTTCAACAGTATGGATGCCTAAAGAATTATAAAAAAACATAAATACTAAGGGCTCAAAGTGTAAATTCAACTAAATTCCTTAAAAAGTAGAGTGAAAATCCCACCAACCTTCTGGTCCACAAACATAAATTATCCGGTAGTTCAATCACACTGGACTGCAGTACACACTACGTCCGGGTGCAGATACAGGTCAGAGAGTAGGAAACCGAAGTCCCTAGAGTTGGGAGAAAGCTCAGTGTTAACAGCCGCTTGCAGATACACAAGCTGTCGGAAAACGTATGGCACGTAAGGCCACTCACTAGTTTGTCTTAAGAAAGAATATCCCAAACTCTATGCAAGGTCATGGATCCCAAGCTGCTAAACTACATGAAAGGCTGATTGCACACAATTACTGATAATGGGAACTCGAGCGTATACTCGGAAAAAGAACAATAATTAGAAATGCATTTAAGAATTCACAAAGTGAGTAGGGCGCAGCGAGGAACCAAACATCACACCCGGCAGGTGCCGGCGGCGCTGCATATGTTGCAAGCGTATCCCAGTCCACTAAATATTAAACAGATTCGAGTACATAATTAAATGCAGAAGCATGAGCTCCCCTAAGGGAATATCTCGCTCACCTCACAGAGAGACCAGGGAACAGCCATCCGACGCAACCGCGTGGTGCTGGCTGGTTCTCTGATGTTATGATGGTCTCTATGGCGTCCAAGATGGCGGTCCATGGCTTGCGCGCCGGTGCCATGGACCGCCATCTTGGTGTGGGACTGTCGGGTGACGGCACCAAGGACCCCTGTCTACTAAGATGCACATGAGTGGGTCCGAAAGCCAGATTCAATTACATGCGGGTAAGCCGTTCACTGGCATTTAACAGCGCTCAAAGGCTGCAAAGCGAATCACAGATATAACCGAACGGCATGAGAATGAGCAGTATGCAAGAGGGGTACTGATTTGGGTGACATTGGGGTTTCTCGTTCAGGTGGATAAGGTCTTGACCAATGATGTTGGGAGGACGGTGGTGCTCTTGGGTACACTTCCGAGAAGGGGCATATGTGTGGTCAACTACTATGTGCCTACTGCGTATGATAAAGACTACTTACCCTTGGTACTGAGTCTGGTGGGGGGTGTAGGGATGGGCTGCTCATATCGGGGTGGTTAATTAACTCCTAAATCCCTAAAGAAGCAGCAAGCATCATTGCAAAGGGTAGTTGAAGACCTAGGTTTGGTGGAGTAGCGGGAATATTCCTACTTTTCGGGTGTACATGATTCTTATTCTCATCTCGATTATATCTTTGGGGGGGCAGAAGACTGACTATTTTGAAAAAATTGAATACTCTGGGAGAGTCCTTTTTGGGTTATCACTCTTTCTGGGTGACGCAATTGCAGGGATTGCGGCAGAGATAACTGTGACAGTTATGGTGCTTACAAGCTACGGCCTTAGAGGACATAGCATTTGGGGAAACAGTGCAGTGGGAGAAAGTGCAGTTTTTCCACATTAATGAGGGGTCGGTGGAGGCAGCAAGGATCCTGTAGGAGGCTTTGAGGGTTAAAATCAGGGTGGTCTGTACATCCAAGGTAATCGGGGTAAGGCGGACACTACAGGATGTGTTGCGAAAGATAGAGGTAGCAGTGGCGGATCTGGAGAGGGATTTGGCGAAGGGGCGACAGACAGGGGAAGAATTGGCAAAGGTATTGGCTTCTCATCGCAAGGCACATAATTCGGTATCAGGTATTAATATCCCCAACAAAAATATCACCGTAAATATGGCCGTTTGGTTCAGCATAGGTGATATTTTTATTGGGGATATTATGTGGGAGCAGGGGTAGCGGGGGTGTCCCCCGCACATTAAAAAAATGACGCAGAAGTTGCGGTGGTCCCCCCGCAGGGTCCATTGTGAATTTCGCCGCAGAAATATGCCGATATTTTTGTATCCCGATATTTTTGCAGCGGAATTATCACATGGAACCCATAATTCATTATCATATTTTTATGGAATCCGGCGGGATATGCAGATTTACAGGGAAAGGAATAAGGCTGGGTGGCTACTGGCCTGGTTGATCCATTGGGATAAACTTCAGCACATCGTCACACAGATCAGGCGGGATTCAGGGGACTTGGCCAGCACCCAGGAGGGGATCAATGAGGCATTCAGGCGATTCTATCAATCTCTGTACACAAGTGAGGGCATGTACGCCAAAGCAGAGCCAGATGAACTGCTGGATTTGATTCAGTTGCTGGTTCTAGCCAGGGACCTTAGAGAAGGGTTAGAAGGGCCTATCGAGGAATCCAATAGAAGCAGCGCGCTGCAGTCTATGAATAAAAGTAGATCTCCTGGAAACAATGGGTTCTCGCTAGAGTTCTACTGTAAGTAAACAGATCTTCTGGTCCCTCAGCTTAAAAAAAGTATACAATGATGCCTTTGAGACAGGGGTTGTCCCAGCTTCGATGCGGGAGGCGTCATAACAGTCCTGTTAAAAGAGCAGGAAGAACCCCTAGACTGCACATCCTACTCCCCTCTTTCACTACTAAATGTAGACGAGAAGATTCTAGGAAAGGTTCTGGCCACCAGATTGTCTAGGGTGGCTCCCGTATTGGTACATATGCATCATGTTATGGACCAGGTTACAGACTCTGAGGGGAAATGGCACTGGCATTCTTCGGTGCAATGAAGGCCTTTGATTCTCTGGAATGGGAATGGCTGTTGAAGGTGTTGGGAGCCTTTGGGTTTGGGGACATCTGTCGATGGTTAAATCTCTCTTACAATAGGCCGATGGCAAGGGTGAAAATGATTTATTGGGTATCGGCACAGTGGAGGTTAGGCAGAGGAATGCAACAGGGGGGCCCGTCTCCCCAATTTTATTCTGGATGGCATTCGAACTGCTGATGCGGTATCTAAGGAAAGAGATGAGTGAGGCAGGGATATTAACAGGAGGGGTGATACATATCGGCCCTTTAGACGCAGATGATCTGCTGCTGTATGTGGGAAACCCGCTTGACAACATGTCAATGCTTCTGGAGACATTGGGCAATTTCTGGATACTGTTGGGGTTCCGCATCAATAAAAAAAAGTCCTTACTGATGCCGTTGGGGGGGTCCCTGCAGCTGCAACCTAGCTACTCTCCCAGATTGAGGGATTAGGTGGGTAGGGGAATAGAGGAGGGTTTTGCTGGCAACCTTACGGCGTCCGCGTCTGGAGGGGAGTCTCAATTTGCAAGTTTACGAGAAATACTTTATGGCCGCACAACCCCAGGCGGCACTAGTGCAAGCGGACACAAGGGGGGGAATTTCTGATGGGGCTGCTGGGAGCCCTCCCTGCTCATCAGCTGGGAGGAATAGATTAGCTGTGAGGCATGATGGAGGAAAACGGGCCACTAATGTATTTCAGTTGTTGCGTGCGATCTGGAAGAAGCTTCTAGGGAAGCTGCTAGTAACAGGGTTATATAGCGCTGACTGGCCATGGAGTCTGGATCTGAGGTTTCGATCAGCACTTGGGGGGATGGGTGTCTCTGACCTAGGGGATAGCGGGTGTCAGACAGCGGGAGATTTGTTCGAAGAGGGGAGGCAGATGCCGTTTTAGGTGTGAAGTGTTTGATATGGGATCTCATAGTGGCACTTCGCGACATACGGGAGGGCGACCAGACGACTGGCCCCCATATGGAAGGGAATCCCAGAGGAGCCAATTATGAACTTGTTGCTTCAGATGCTACTTGCATGGGATGGAGGAGCAAGATTTGCCGAATTCATCAGGCAATGCACAGCAAATTCCCCACAAAGGTTCTGGGGGTTAACTGTAAATGGGAGAGTGACATGGGGTTTAAATTACCAAGGGGGGTCCTGGGAGTCCCTCTGCCAGACATTAGTCCTGGTTACGAGAGACTTACCCAGAGTCTTTAGCTCACTATCTTTCACAGAGAAGAAATATCCCAAACATATCAGTCTTTGTCCTGCCCTGGGGCAGTCCAGCACTGAAATGCCAGGCAATTCTCCTCTGAACAAGAGTACCAACAGCATCCCCATACACGTGTTTCATTCTGGTTGGACCTCATCAGTAGGGAGGAGCTGTGCCTCTCTAAGAATAGTGAGCAAGGGGTCCACGTCTGGATTCCCCTAGTAACTTTCTCGATCCCGCTGCTAGCACTTCCATTAAAAATATAAAACTACTGGAAGTGAAACCTTTTTCTTAAAGCTGTTAAGAACATGTCCAAGGTGTACGTTTGATTTATTTCATGGAATTGCAGCTTTTAAATTAACAACCTGCATGCAGGTATCACAGACTAGTACAACGCACCTATCTTCATTAGCAGAGTTAATTTGGTCTGCTGTTCAATATATAAATATAAAGCAGATCTCATGACATCCTACTCATTGGTACGGATAGTATAGCTCAGTGACGTAGGGCAACACAAGTTCGAATCCCGGATCCACACTTAGAAATCTCTTCGGTATTAATCGAATTATAAATAACCAATCAAAATCATAACCAATCAAATCCTATGATAATTGTGAAATGGCCAGCCAGTCCTTGCTTTTAGGCTCCCATCACACTTCCCTCTGGTACCTCTAGAGCTGCATTTATGGTGGGAAAGTAGAACTACAAGCGAGGAACAGGAAGAGAAAATGATAACAACTAGAACAGCAGGACTTACAGAGCATGGCAGACCCTCAGGGACTACTTGCATGTTGTTTTTCGCCAGATATAGTTTTAGAAAGGTGTCAGTGTGGAAACTGGGCAGTAGTTGGTCAGTGATACAAGCCTTGCTGACTCTGTTTCCTTACTTAGCAGTCCAGTCGCTTCAAAGGAAAGGTAATTTACACTGGAGCACAGTGACTTTTTGCAGGGCTGTAGGGTAATAAACAACACCCTCTCCCACTCTCTTCCCTGTTGGAAGGGTTGGGTTGGGCTGGGCTAGGCCGGCCCATTGTTATGCCAATATCATAGCATGTTACTGACCCTACCAGATGCCTACTGGCTTTAAAAGGACATGCAACATTGCAGGTCTGTGCTCCCGGGAGAATGCTGGTACGGCCAGCTGTTGGTAGGAAGGGAATGGGGTAATTGTATTCACTCAGGGGTGTTGCGAGGTCTGGAAAAGATCTGGAGCTAGGCCAATGCCAGGATTGTTGGGACTCGGGCTAGCTAGCCTTTTAGTTGTACCTCCTGAGCTTTTATCCGGGGCTACAACCAAAAGACCTGGGGCTATACCTCCCTCCACCCCCCCTCCCAGCAACACCTCTGGTATTCAGGCACATTTCTAATGCTGTTGTTGCAGCTCCCGTCTGTTGTGTTGGATGGCAAAGCTCACCTGCGGATAGGAATTACAGTGGCTGATCGAATGAACGAGCTTGGCCATAAAACAGAAGTGGGGGAGCCAGATCATTCATGGTTCTAGCCGAGCAAGAGCAACTGCCCCGACTCAAAGGGTCATTAACAAGTTGCTCAGGCAGAAGAATTGCTGCACCATAACTAAGAATCCTGTCCCCCCACTAGACTCACATCTGCCCCCTTGCGTCTCCACCCTGACCTGCCATGCCAAATTCTAGTTTTATCAGAGTGAAGGTGGAAGCCACAGCCGGCACAAGGATTTGCATAGCCGTGTGCAGCAAAAGATGTGCAAGCTACCTAATTTGCATATGCGTTGCCATTCCCAGAAGTGACAATATTGGAAGTGACATAACAGGGAGTAATATCAATCTTTAATACTCAAGGGCATCGTGGGATGTGACATTCAAAAATGTTACCTGGAGTGTGTCGAACAATGGCGGGTAACTCTTAAGAAAAGCCCCTATTTGGGTAACTTCCTGGAGTTGCGCGAGGCGTTCCCAAATAAATGCCCCATCACGTGCTCATTGTCGTTCTCATCATTAAGCATGGCCCTTAATCAGCATTTATAAGGGGCTTTTGTCCTGCCATTGCCGAGGTTCAGGACACTGAGTAGTATTGGGGTGCATGGTGTGGGCTGCACCCTTCCCACAAAGGCCATGGAAGAGTGCTGAAAGGTCAACCCAGGATTTGCTCAGCGGGTGGGCCCGCTGGGTAGGTAGCCAGGGTGGTCTTCCTTTACTTTTCTTCTGAGCGGGCAGGGCCAGTGTTCTGACCAGGCAGTGGTTTGAAACTCAAGTCAAGCTAAAGTCAGACACTTGGCCCTGGCTGCCCCAAGGCCCATCTGGCTTGCCCATCTCTATCACAAACAAATGGCAAGTTGCCTGGACTCCATGTATTGCTGCCAAATGTATACTTTTAAACTCCAACTTGTTAGAAACAGAGGTTGTCGTTAAAAAGGACAAAAAGCACAATATAGTTTAACAAATATCTGCCCCTTTGCGCCACCATCAAATCGATTTATTTTGACCTTCTCCTGTCCAAACCTGAGCACCAATATTGCAATGCAGCAAGCACCCTTTTTTTAATCCTGGATCCACAACTTGAAGAAGGCCCCTTTATTCAGGAATAAGTAGTTCTCATTTCTCATGCAAGAAACCAGAGGTTTGTTTTGGCTCTACCTCAGCATCTGCGTGGGTTAGAAGCTCGGGCTTGCCAAAGAGGCCTTGGGAGGATGCTCTGAGTACGAAGAACACACGCCTGAAGAGCCAGGTCTGTAAGAACCCCATCGGAGACTGGCTGAACCTAAAACAAAGCCATGCACAGCACCGACTTGCTCACAATATACTTCCCAGACAGCGACACCATGCACAGCACCGACTTGCTTACAATATACTGCCCAGCCAGCGACACGATGCACAGCACCGACTTGCTTACAATATAATGCCCAGCCAGGTACACCATGCACAGCACAGACTTGCTCACAATATACTGCCCAGACAGCGACACCATGCACAGTACCGACTTGCTCACAATATACTGCCCAGCAAGCGACACCATGCACAGCACCGACTTGCTCACAATATAGTGCCCAGACAGCGACATCATGCACAGCCCAGACTTGCTCACAATAAACAGAGGTTTACAGTGCACAGACCAGATGGAGTCATCATACACAACACTAATTTAGCACAGAGAGCGGAGGCATTCACAGCAGAAAGCACACAATGTACAGCACAGAGCTAGAAACAAGGCAGACAATACACAGTGCATTCCCATCATACACTGACCTGCCATGCACAAATTCTGAATAACTAACATACAATAAAGAGGGCAGAAACATGTGTCCAATGATAGTTCCATCCTAGAGCCACTATCGAAGTTTGCAGATTTCTACCTTAGACCCTTTGTGCTCAAAATGGCAAGCTACCTCAGAGCCACCACGGATGCCATAAACAAAATCGAAAATCTGCTTTTCGAACCAGGGAAGACTCTACTCATTTGTCTAGACATTCAGTCTCTGTATACAATGATTCCACAGCGAGCCACTTTAGACGTGATTGAGGAAATACTATTGAACGGGGAGGATGGCCACCCTGTCAGTAATGGATTTATTTTGTGGTGTCCTGAATTTGCCCTGACTAAGAACTTTTTCCAATTTCAAGGCAACTTTTGCCAACAAACAGAAGGCACTGCCATGGGTGCAGGCATGGCACCTAACCTTGCCAATTTATATGAGGAGTTTTTCGAAAAAAAAAGTGTGATCTATTCCACAGATAATCCATACCAACAGTTCTTGAGAAAGTGGTTAAGGTACATAGATGATGCCCTTATAGTCTGGGACGGGTCTATGGAACAAGCAAATGATTTTGTTAATTGGCTTAACCTACAAAACAGGTTTTTGAAAGTTACCCGGGCAATAGAGGAACAACAAATCGACTTCTTGGACATCACTGTATTTCAACATTTGTGTGTCCTTAAAGTTAAACCTTTTAGCAAGAAGATTGACAAAAATGCCTTGCTACATTACATCAGCCATCATGCCAATCATCTGAAATCCAATTTACCTTTTGGGCAGTTCTTGAGGTTAAAACGTAACAGCGGCCTCAAAGAAGATTTCGTTTCAAGTGCCAATGTCCTTTCTCAGAAACTGATGGCTAAAGGTTATCCGGCAGAATTAGTCGAAACCTCTTCAAAAAGAGCCTATAACAACAATGAAGTGGGAGAATGGAAAACCAGACTCCCGTCCTTCACCTCTCGCGCTTGGCCTAGAGGGTCGCGGCCCAGACACCCGCCACGAGAAGAGTTTGCCCATTTACCAGATGACCAAATACCCTGGTACAGAAACATACGGATGTGTCCATCTGCCTGCCCAACAGCCCGCACTGGCCATGCCGACACCTGCGGCACGGACCAACTAGACTGAAATCTACACATCGTTAGAGATGCCATGACGACCTAGATAACGGGAAGCACCGCTGAACTATTATACACGTTGAACATTTCCACACCAATCTACACGAAGAACATACTCAGTGCTCTGACGTAGGCGACAGGCTTATTCACGGACGTGCATCTTTATTATTTTTACATAGGCTTTCAGAATGCAGAAACGCAAGACGCACCATGAGCTCATTTATAACGCTTGCTCACGCTTCTCTTGAAACCCGTTACCATCATGAGAGATATAATGGAAACACGATACTGGCCATGAAACTGTATGCCACTATAACCTAAAGCATCCATGCACTAAATGGATTACTCGTGCACCAGGCCCAAGTAGGCCTCAAGCAAGAGTTCCCGTGGACATTAACAAAGCAAAAGTCAGGTTGCTGAGCCTGCAGAAAGAACCCAGTGGAGCAACCAGCCAAGGTCGTAATGTTGCAAACCCACAGTCAAGAAACAAATCTTCAAAGGCACGATGTTGCAACCTCGCACTCCACGTACCAATGTTAAAATCATATCTGCAAATTAAACCAGACATACAGTGGAAAAACAATATTAATTGTGCAGAATTATGCCTCAAACACGGTCCCTCCCCACGTGACCAAGCCGAACCTGACGAGATGCCAAAACCCAGGAGAGAAAAGGCGTCTGGGTACCTCGCTACGAGACGCAGGCCGACACACTTGAAAGGCTCAATGGACACCTGCTACAGTGGGAACGGTCAGTCTCCCACCTATGAATAAATCCTCACATTGCCTGCACGTACCCATATTGAAACACTGTTGCAACCACAGGTGCACCGTGTGCTGGGAACAACGGTGGTCCCAGGCTGGGGAGCTCACGGATGCACCAATCAGAACATGAGGTTCTTATCTCAGACGTCAGTAACGTTAGCCAATCCTCAGGGGTCTTCATGTAACAATTCTTATGTATCTAATTGTAGGGACAACCCAGATATACCACCTGACTACATCTTAACCACTAATATCATTCTCTATATGCGTACTATACTAACCCCACCACTCGAGCAACCAATCAAGAGTGGCGATAGGTTCTTTTGGTAACTTTTTGGAATGACGCAAGTAGCGCGTCATAATGTAGTAAAAAGGGCCTGCGAGCCCCACTATTGTGTGTGTGTCAGGACGAACGCGTACGCTCCTTGACCCATCCCTGCCGTTTGCATAATAAACGACAGAAGTTGCCTTGCTCCTTGTGTGTGCCTCATACTCTGTCTCGATCCGAGATATACACGGGAGGAGTTGGGGCCTCCCTGCCCGGAGGTCTGCGGACGGCCCGGCCGACCCCGGCAGAATCCCCCCCGACAAGTTGGAGGCACTGCTGAGATCTGTTTAAGATCGACTTTTATTTTTTATTTTTCCAGGCACTCCCGTTGCGGGGAGGCCCGGCGGCGCGGCCCCCTCTGCCGTTGCCCCCTTCTGAGGACTACAGGACCATCGCGGAGCTGCGAGAGGACCGGACAGCGCAATCCGGATATTGGCCCTCGGGAGCCGGTTGAGAAGTATCCCGCCCGCGGTCGGCGAGTGTCCAGACGTGGTCCAGACGAGGGGAGGTGGCGAGCCGCTTGGAGGGGTGCACGCAGTCGAGCGGCCCTGCATCGAGGGAACTTGGTGAGCATGACACGCACAACAAGCAATGCGAAATTGTGAGGGAGGGGGCGGAAGTAAATAAGGGAGGAGGGAGGTATTGTAAAAAGGTGGGGTGAAGGTTTAATTGAGTGATGATAATGGAATGAATGGTAGTGAATTGAGTGCGAGAGAAGGCGGCTAACGTTACGCGAAAGAGGGGGGCAGGGCACGAGAACAACACGTGCAGACGCTCGCAACAAAAAGCTAACGTTACGCGAAAGAGGGGGGCGGGGCACGAAAACATCACGTGCAGCAGCTCGAAAGACACTGATTGGCCTAAATCGCGACTGCGTGTGAGGGTGGGTGTGTGTGGTTTCCTACGATTTGACATTTATCATTCAATGAGTAGATGAGGTTCCCTATTGTTCGAGCAAGAAACTCGATAGGTAGATGAGGTTCCCTATTGTTCGAGCAAGAAACTCGATAGGTAGATGACGTTTCCCTGTGGGCGGTGGCTAGTTACGTAGTTGCCCAAAACGGAAGATAATTGGCTGGTTAAGCCCTCCTGTTGAGGGGCGTATCACACGCGAGGCGACGCAGCGTGCGCAGTCCGGTTATAGTATTGATGAGATTACCTTGTTCCAGGAGAGACAGGAAGACAGCTGTAGGGTTAGCGGGGTAGATTGCAAGTGTATTTTGAATTTAAAGAACATAACACGAATATACCAGTAGTTCGAAGAAATAGGTGACGTCACCAGTAGGGATTTAGTAAGATATCGTGAACACAAGAAGCTTTGGGTTTGACATTGGTGGGGAAGAGAAACATGATAAAGGAGCGGACACGGAGATAAACGATAAACGAGTGGATCAAAGAGGAGAAGGGGAAGGGGGCGTGGCTGCGCACGGAGAACGCCGGCAACGGCAAGTGTAAAGGTGGGAGGAGAACGGGGAAAAAGGACGACTGTGTAAGATCGTCGTAAGGGGTACGCAGCTGCAGGGGGCTGCGTGCGCTTCGGCCGCAGGGGGCCGTAGGGGAAGGAATATAATATAACATCATAAATATATTTGTTTTATAATTTTTTTTTTTTTTGTGATTATTATCATTGCATAATTTGTCAAAGGATTGTCGTAAGTCCCCACACTTGCGGGGCAAGGTAAGCAATAAAAGGTTGTATGTTGCAAACTGGTAGCAAGGGGAAGGGTAAGAAAGGGTGCGCTAGTATGTCATACGGGAGAGGGTTGGGAGGGTGGGGGAATACCCTCACTACCCCACTACAACATATATGCACAACACTGCCACCACATAGGGAGAAGTTAATTAAGTACAGCATAGAGTGGACCCAGGGGACGGACAACAAAATGTTGACACCATGGCCGCCTAATGGTAGCTTTGACCCATATGCCCAACATTCACTATTAAACCATCTGCACAATACATACAAGGGGAAGAAGTTGGCAAACCATGTGGAGGTGTTTAACTTATGGAGGATGTTCCAGGGGTCTAGACCAGGACCAAATGGAATGTTCACTATGGGGGAAACACCGGAAGAAAAGGAGATTAAGAAAGAAGGAACGGATGGGGAAAAGGAGAGTGAAGGAACAAAGAATATGGGGAATGAAAAACTGGGTGGAGGAAAGGTTGATAAATTAGCTGACATAAAACAGGAACCGAGCAATGAGATACCCTTAACACCGGGAGTGAAAACAGAGGGGGGAGGGTTGTACCCTTTAAGAGAATTAGGAGAAATAAAAGGACAGTTAAGGGCGGCTGAAGGATACTCAAACCCGGCATACAGCCCTCCACCATATGTGGCTCATGGAAAGATACCAATGGGGGACGGGAGGAGAGAAGAGCAGACTGTAGAGATAGGAAACGATGAGTGGGTAGCTGCACAGATATTGTTGAAATTACGAGGATCACTAACTGGAGAGGAAAGGGAGGCGGTAAAGAGAACAAACGAGGATAGTGAAAGAGAGAGTGAAATGAGGGGAGAGGAGCTGCTACGGCAGAAGGAAGAGATTTTGGAGGAAAGATTAGCTAAACTAAGGGATGAGCAGAATGAACTGATAAAACAACTTGAGGGGGAGGAAAGAGAGAGAGTGAGGAAAAGGAAAGAAGATAAGGACGAATTGGAAAAATTAAGGGAGCAAAGTGAGGAGAGAAAGAGGGAAGCTGTAAGGGTAAAAGCAGCAGCAGAAAGGGTATCAAGAGTAGTGATGAGGGAGAAGAAGAAGGAAGAAGAAGAAAATGAAAAAGAAATGGAAATATGGAGGAGGAGGATAATATCAGAGACAGCTAAAAAATATGAAGAGGGGAAGGTAATAGAGAGTATAGTAGAAAGAGAAAGGGTGAAATGGGAAAGGAGGAGAGAGGATGAAAGGATATTGGAACAGATGAGCAACGAAGTAATGGAGGAATTAAAAAGGAAAAGAGAGGAAAATAGTAGGGAGATGGAGGAGAGGAGTGAAGGGGAGATAGAAGAGAGTAAGAGGGAGAGTGAAAGATGGGGAGAAGTATATAAAAATAGAGAGGTAGCAACAACGTCAGCACTAAGGGGAACAGGTGGTAACAACGGAAAGGAAGAGGGAGACCTAATAGACTTAAAAACTGTAACAATAAAAGGAAAAAAGGCAGAGTGGGGGGCGCAATTTATGAATGATTTTTGTAGTGAGGATGGAAGGAAGAGTGAAAGGGAAAGCTTAGATAAGCTATACCTCACTAGAACAAACATAGATTCGCCATGGGTGAGTAGAAGATGGGAGGAGCTGGAGAGAAGTAAGGAGGAAGTGAAAAGAATGGGAGAAACACAAACTAACGAACACACGCCACCGACGCTCACCAACCAACACACGCCACCCACATCACCATCACGCTCTCTAACGCCACACCCCACATGTTCAACAACTGCACGCTCTCTGCACAGAATAAAGCTCGCACCCTTCATGGACGAAGTTACACCTTATGCATGTCGGCTTAGGGACCTCCCTAGTCGCAGGCAAGACAGGCAAACAGACGTGCCAATATTGAACACAGGAAAGGATGAAAAAAGGGGAAAGGAAGAAGAGGGAGGTAGGAGAAGAGGTAGTAAGGAAGGATTTGAAGTAGTAAAAGGAATGGGGGAAGAGGAGGGGTGTGAAGAGTTAACATCATGGAGCATAAAGGATGACACAAGACAGAATGTAATGCCACTGCTGGAGAGAGGAGGGGTTAGACCACAATATGTACCTTGGAAACATACGGATAAGGAAAACATAAAATGTAGGCTCCCATCATTAAGTGGAGGTGCGGGTAAATGGATATATGAAATGGAAAAACACACCGCAGGACAGAAACTAGCAGTGGGAGATGTTAAGGGCCTGTTAATATCAATATTAGGGGATAGAGCGGATGATATTTGGAAAAGAGCGGGATTCCATGGGGTAACAATAACAAACACATCGCATGATGGAGCACCATTTGCAAACTGCAGACATGCGCTATGGCAGGCACTAAGAGTGCAGTACCCAGACACATCAGACATAGGAGCCATTACTTCCCGTAAGATGGGTGAGAACGAGGATCCTGTTGATTATATCCAGGATATTCAAGAGAAGTGGCGCATGGAAACTAGAGAACAATGGGACAAAACACCAGCCATATTTTATCATATACTAGTACAAGGGCTCCCAGAAGGAGTTCAGAGACAATTAAAGAAAGTAGTGGGGATGGAAGCAAAACCATGGCCGGAAATACAACTGACTATAGTACATCACTGTAGAACATGGCAAGGAAAAATGAAACAAAAGGAAGAGGACAGGAAAACAGAAGAGGCCAAATTAGTACAGAAAAAACTTACTAAATATACCATGGAAGGGGCACTAATAACTGCGCCAACACCAATGGCCCAAAGCCCAACGCAAGTAGTGGCTGCACAAAATCCAGCTCAAATAGCGCCCCCACAAGAGGTAATAGAGCAAGTGCTGCCTCTGCAATCACACGCACAGAACGTGGGAGGAGGGTACCCAATGCAAGGAGCTGGGTATTATAATTATAATAGAGGGAGAGGAGGGTTTATGAGGGGAAGAGGATACGGATATAATACCCAACAACAGGCTGGGGGACTCAGAAATAACTACCAGACAGGGCAACCAGTATACCAGGACAACACAGGGAACTTCCCATGGCAAAACAGGGAACCACCCGTGTGTTGGAGCTGCGGACTATTAGGACACATGTCACGTACATGCAGGGTCAGGCCAGGAACACCAGCATGGAACGAACAAGCACAACATAGGACATCACAAGAACAGCAGGGCATACAACCACAGCAGATGTCACCACAAGGGAGTGACCAACACTATTCCCTACCACAACAACAAATAAAACAATACCTGCCACAAGTAACTGGTGCAGCGTTAATACGACCACCACCACAACCTGAACGAACGCAATTGGGTGGGGTGACGGTGTTGGGGCACAACCCTTACACAGGGAATGGCCAGTCATTGTACCCCCAATAGGACAGCCCACAGACGGCCTTGGTGTGTCCCATCCTGTCAGTAACACCTAATAGTGCGGAGGAGCCACGCATAGAGGTAACGATAGGTGACAAAAAATTATCATTCCTTGTTGACACCGGGGCAACCCGGTCTTGCATAAGGGAAGGTAAGTTTAAGATGTCAGGCGAAGCCATAAACACACAAGGGTTTTCTGGGGCTAAAGGGTTGGTTCCATTTACTGATAACGTTCCGCTATCTATTGGAGATTACGATCTGTCAGTACCACTTTTGTATTATAGTGCCTCACCAGTAAACATACTGGGGAGGGACATAATGAACAGATTAAATATGACGATCTCCTTTACAGAGGATGGCATAATTTGCTCTACTCCAGGGATTAACATGCTTGCAGCACGACAGATTTTGCAAGCATACTGTGGACAGATAGCGATCAGGGCGGAGCCGGTAGACGGCGAGCTATTCCAGTACGGAACAGACATGGCATTTGCATGGATGCCAGGGATAGGAGGGAAAATATGGAGGAGACCAGCAGCCTATCTATTCCGACCAGAAACACCAGCTAATGAACTGGAAGGGAAGGTCATTGCAGTGGACATTGAGAGCATTATTGCAACAGCTGATTATGTTGCTGTGCACGCCCAAGATAAAGAAGGGAGAGCATGGAGGGCGGTGATAGCACTAGCAGAAGGATGTAGGCTGACCCAGGTGTCAGATGAAGAGTTGTTTTCAGAAGAAAAGGAGGAAAATGAAATGGTGTTCATGATGAGTGTAGAAATGTGGCTAACAGTGGCTCACAAACAAGTGGCACAGAAAATTGCAATGGCACTTGAGGCACCCGCTGGCACACCAGTCCCATTTTTTAAAGAAGATATGTCAAAGGTGCCAAAATCATTATGGACTATTAGCCCTTATGATGTAGGATGGATTAAAAGCATAGGGGGTGTAAGGATAAAATTAAAAAAGGGTGCCATACTACCAAGAGTGAAACAATACCCATTGTCAAGAGAGGCAGATGAGGGCATATACGAAACCATAACAGCCCTTATAAACAATGGCATATTGGTCCCCTCAGAATCCCCATGCAACACAGCTGTGTACCCGGTGCGCAAGGCTAAAGGAGGGTCTTGGCGGTTCATACAGGACCTCAGACCGTTGAACAACATAGTAGAAGCAGAGTATCCAGTAACAGCAAACCCGGCCACAATTTTGTGTGGCATTCCAGCAGAAGCATCACGGTTTACAGTGATTGACCTTAAAAATGCTTTTTTCTCAATACCATTACACCCAGACTCACAAGACTTGACAAGCTTCACTTACCGAAATAGGAAGTGGAAACATACCAGATTACCACAGGGATATTGTGAATCACCTTCAATTTTCAATAGGGTAATACAGATGGATTTGGGTAACGTTGAGTTGGAAAGCACAGTGTTACAGTATGTGGATGACATAATAATTTGCAGTACAAATGAAGATAAATGTAGAGAGGACTCATTAAAAATGTTGACGATATTGGCTGAAAAGGGGTACAAGGTAGACATGGAAAAGATACAATACTGTCAGGAACAGGTACTTTACATTGGCCAACTGATATCACAATATGGAAGAAGGATTGCACCACAAAGAGCACAGGCAATATCAGGCACTCCCGTGCCACAGACTGTAAGAGAACTGCAGCAATTTCTGGGACTGTGCAACTACTGTAGAGCATGGGTATTTGATTACAGCTCTTACATAGGACCCCTGCTTGAGGGTTTGAAGGAAGCAAATAAAGGGGAGAAAAAGTTGGGATGGACTATGGAAATGAAGGAGGCATTTGATGAATTAAAAGAAGCAATATCAACTGCTCCAGTACTAGCATCCCCAGACTATGAGCGACGATTTTTTATATTTTCACATTGCGACTCAGCAGTAATGAAAGCAGTATTGGCCCAAAAGACTAGCATGGGCTATAAACCAGTAGCATTTTACAGCGGTCACTTAGATCCAATAATGTTAGGACAATTCTCTTGCGAACAAGGTCTTGCTGCAGCTGCATTTGCAGTAGAAAAAGCATCATCAATAACTATGGGGTGTCCAACTACACTATTTGTAGAACATGCACTATTTGCGATATTGAATAAACCTAAGTCCACACTGACGACACAGAGGGCAACAGGTTATGAGATTATTTTGTCCAAAGCTGAACTGGCAATTGTTAGATGTAGCACGGTTAACCCTGCAAGGTTCCTAGCAGAAGTAATTGAAGAGGGAGATTACGCCCACGACTGCACCCAAGTAACTGAGATGTACTCATGTACTAGGAAAGTTGAAGAAAACGCACTAGAGGGAGGTGAGCTTTTGTTTATTGATGGGTCATCAACTATTGATCAAGGAGACGGGATAAGGAGGACTGGGGCAGCAGTAGTACAAATGATGGAAGCGCCAGTGTGTGTGGCTATTAAGTGTGTACAATTACCACAGCATTACTCTGCTCAAGCGGCGGAACTGGTTGCACTCATATTGGCACTAAAGGAAAGTTTTGATAAAAAAGTTACTATATATTCCGACAGTGCATATGTTACATCCACTGTCCACTCAGGGCTATCAAAGTGGAGAAGAAGAGGGTTTAGGAGAGCTGACGGCACTCCAGTACAACATGCCCTCTTGTTGGCTGAACTAATTGAAGTAATAAACGATCCCCAAGAACTAGCCCTAGTAAAATGCACAGCACACACCAATGGAGAAGACTATATATCAAAAGGAAATGCAGCAGCAGACGCACATGCAAAATATGCTGCATATTTTGGTGAGATATGGAACCCCACAGACTCACAGAGAGGGAGAGGGAGGGGAATAGCGAGGGAGATGTTAATAAAAGAAGGGTACACCCATCTCCCAGCCACCCAGATTATGGAGTTACAAGCGGCTGCACCAATGGCCGAAAAAGAAGTATGGGTGAAAAGAGGATGCACAATGTCACCAACCGACGCACTATGGCGCCAGGGTGGCACTGGGAAAGTTGTAATACCATTGGCATTGTTAAATACCGCCTTGAACCAATTACATCACCCTGCCCATACAGGCAAAGAAATAATAGCAGCACGAATTAGAGAAGATTGGTTCTGTCCCGAGTTAACATCCCATGTGTCAAATTTTATCAGCAATTGCCTTACATGTCAACAGTTCACGGCCGGTCATACTTTAAAGGTGATAAGAGGTACCATACCCCGACCAGAAGGACCTTTTCGGCACCTCCACATTGACTATGTTGATATGATCAACATTTGTCAAGGCAATAGATACATGATAGTAGTAGTATGCCCATTTTCTAGGTGGATCGAAGCAGGGCCCTGTTCACACCCTGATGCGTTTAGAGCAGCCAAATTTATAGTAAGGGAGGTATTCCCCAGGTGGGGAGTGTGCGAGGTGTTAAGATCAGACAACGGACCCCATTTCGCAAATGAAATGTTCCAGCATATCACATCCCTACTGAACATTAAACACAAATTTGCATGTGCGTACCACCCACAGGCCAATGGTGTATGTGAACGCCTGAATGGCCTATTGAAGGAGGCAATTGCTAAAATACAGCAAACAACAAAGAAAAGTTGGTTGTATTGCCTTCCGTTAGCACTGTTCGAACTTAGAAACAGGCCAGGGTCCGACCACCACCTCACCCCACACGAGGTGGTTACTGGACGCCAAATGCGCCTTCCCCTAACACCAACGTCAAGGGCATTCACCGACCAAGAAAGTTCTGCGAATGTGTTAGGTGATGAAATGTATCAATATGTGTCTTCTTTGATTACTAGCGTTGTGTTTGTGTCTCAACAGCTCGAGCGCACACGGGGCGGGTCCACCAGCAACCAAGAAATAGACGAAAATACAGAATTGGGAAAGGAGAACTTGTGCCAACTTGCCAAAGGTGACCACGTACTACTTCGAAATTTTAATAGAAAGTGGAACCAGCAGAGGTTCACTGGCCCCCATTTAGTAGAGGACGTATCAACAAGAGCAGTAAAACTAAAGGATAAGCGTGCGTGGAACCACCTGCATGATGTAAAAATCTACAAACTGCAGACCCGCCCCAGCGCCAACGACAGGTCCATTGGAAAAACGCCAACAACATCCCCGGCAGCGGAAGAAAACACAACCACAGACAACGACCCAATTGTTCCCTCGGAGAGAATAACGGACGAAGAAGGGGGTGATCCCCACACTGCCCACCCCATGGTCACACGTTCAAAGAGTAAAACTGCTCCCGCCATCTGAGCAAACCCCCCCCCCATTGACTACTAAATACAATTGTAATAAAAACTAAGGACTTCGCTTGCACCAATACACATGTAAACACGTGAATGTTCTCTTTTTCTCTCGCACATACAGGAGCTGCGTAATATTGTATTGTTAAGAAAAGTTATCTAACAAATTCAGTGTGCAGGCGTAGATGGTGCTGCCAGACGATAGTTACCCAGAAGAATTGTCACACCAATTTGTATACGAAATAAAAAGGCCAACATACTTAAAAAAAGAAAAGGGTACGTGTATACTACACGGCCTTCCTCCTGGCCATAGAAAATTACATGCCCCACCTCCGCCCATACTTGCCGGTCTTGAGAGACCGATCACTTAGAGTAGCATGGGAGCAACTCTTCACCTGGGCACTGAATGACTATTTGATAGGGAGAGCTTAATGAAACAAAACTAACATTTAATAACAAGCACCTTTTGAGAATTTTTAGGCGGGCAACTTTAACGTCGCAAGAATACGCTGCCAGGACTGCAGCAAGGTAAGAGCAAAAATGTCGGTGAGGTTAGCATATGTAATAAAAATAATAGGGATTTTTATGATCACCGGAGTTTTGGCTGCCTCTGTATGGCAGTACAGCTATGCTATGAGTTTTTTTGCTGCACCCAAACCTAATGTACCCCACCTCCCTGCTGCAACAGGTGTTACGTCAGGTGGTAACAGTAACAATGAACAAAAGCGAAATAAAGTTAAACGCAGCACATACTCAGACAATAAAGGTATTGATAATTATGTACAAGATTCAGCACACGTCACAAACAACATATGGTACCAGCACATGACCCGCATTGGTAAGCAGACAACTGAGGATAGCTGTTACGTTTGCTCATTAATACCATACGCCATGAGCGCTTCACGAACATTTGTTGCCACAGAAATAGATGAAAAAACAGCACAGTGCATAATATATTTGGCCCTGTTCCAAACGAAAGGAAGATTCCAAGGAACAGTAGTGCACATGACATGGAAAACACGAGACTCATACCCA